>NW_024717620.1:1397215-1494715 GCF_018991925.1 Homarus americanus | reverse complement strand
GAGCAGCTCAACGATGGGCTGATAAACAACCCAAAAACAAACAACCTGGTGCTGAATGGGTTCCCATCAAGTCTGTCATCACAAAAACCTGCAACGAGAGATTTGGTCTGATCAAAAGAAAGCACCACGATTGGCTTGATGAAAACGACCTAGAAATCGGAGTTCTCATCAATATTAAACGTGCTGCTCTCACTGACTGGCAGAACAACCCTAAGTCTTGGACCAAATCTGATACCTTCCAAGAGGAGAAAGCGGCAGTCCATTGCGAACTTCGCAAACTAATGAACGGATATCGGAAAAATGAAGCGTGTGAAATGCAAGAATTTGCGGATGAACACAAGATGCATGAATTTTTCAATTCCGCTAAATCAATATTCGTCCCAACTACTCATCCGACGGTAACTCCCTAATTAAAAATGAAGAAGGCATCCATCAGTGCTGGAAAGAGCACTACCCATTCCATGCTCAACCGAATTACCGATGTGGATATCCTGACTACCCAACAGGTTCCTCAGCTAGCATCAAGCAGATGAAAAATAACAGAGCCACAGGGTCTGATGGAATCCCAGCTAAGGTGTATAAAGCAGGTGAACCTATGCTTACCAGCCATCTCCACTCTCCTGAAGAATATATGGGAGAAGCAGGAAATCCCCAAGATCTTAAAGACGCTGTAAAGATATCTTCCTTGTAACAGTATGAACACGAACAGGGAGAATAAATATATTCTCTACCTTTACCAACTGTACATCTGTCGGGGTGACTGTTACTGTGAATATAACAGCTACTTGTGAAACTGTCATATATGTAACAACCTTCCTGGGTTGTCACCACTTGTACAATCACTTGCGAATCACATTACCTTATATTTTAGACACAGTAAAATATAGATCAAAGTTTATTGGATCTTCTGTAGTGAAATCCAATATGTTCCTTTTGTCTGTATTTATTATAAAAGATTTCTATGTACACTTTCAAAAAGTATTATCGCCGTAACTTAACCACTGTAGTTATGAGTGTTAAATAAGGACGGAGGCTATCTTAAATAGCTCTGCTAAGTACGTTCTGTTGATGTGAGAGTTGATTAAAAATGAGTAGGGACCCGTCGAGGGAGAACGGAAATATATTCGACGTCCTCCCTCGAGGGAAGACGTAATCATCAACGATGGCTCTACATAATGTCTTCCTCTCGTCAGGGTTATCAAATTAGTGCCCGCAATAGGTGGTCAGAGAGCCGGTTACTTAATCCTTAGCTCAGCACGAAGTGACGCGACATCCCGTGGGCACACATTATCACATGCTCTGAACATGAGCCTCATAGCTAGTGGAAACTTACAGGGGATGATAGAGTATATAAAATTAATGTAGTAACCCACATTTATATAAAAACTAAGGGGCTAATACAATGCCTCTATCGTCAATATTTATAAGAACAAGGGAGACCAGTCAGACTGTGGCAACTACCACAGGATCTCACTGCTGTCTGTAGTTGACAAGCTTGTCGCCCGAGTCCTCCTAAAAAGACTTCTTCCTGAGGCAGAAAACTTCCTCCCAGAATCTGAATGTGGTTTTAGACCATCACGTGGCACCACTGACATGATGTTTGCTGCCCGCCAGATACAGGAAAAGTGCAGAGAACATCATCCTCACCTGTACATGGCCTCCATTGACCTTATTAAGGCCTTCAGTCGTTTTGGTTGCCCACCACGTTTTATTGCCATTGTGAGGCAGCTCCATGATGGCATGAACGGCAGTGTATCATACAATGGCACCCAGTCTGAGTTCTTCCCCATCCAAACAGGGGTAAAACAAGAATGTGTACTGGCACCAACTCTCTTTTCCACTTTCTTGGCTGCCTTCCTTACTCGTGCCAGTGCCATTTTAGCCAGCAGGGTGGACATCGAGTACCGGATAAAAGGACTTTTCAACATAAGACGACTCCAGGCAGGAACAAAGTGTTGGCCGCTTCCATCACTGAACTTCCGTACACAGACGACCTCACCCTTGTCGCTCACACTGAACGCGACTTACAGGAGATCCTACACACTTACACAGATGAGTATGCACACTTCGGCCTTCAGATGAATGCATGTAAGGCTCAGATTCTCTTACAGCCTGCCCCTGGTTCAACCACATCTACACCATCCATCCACTCTCAGTACCTTGGCTCCCATCTGTCCACCTCCACAGACATCGATGATGCGATTCATTATCGGATCAGATGTGCATCTCAAGCCTTTGGCAGACTACGTGCCTGTGTCTTCAGCTGTAGGGAGCTGAAATTATCTACAATATTGCACGTGTATAAAGTAGTGGTCCTCCCCACTCTGCTTTATGGCAACGAAATATTGGTCACATACAAGAGGCATCTCAAGGCACTTGAAAACTTTCACCAACGTAGTCTACGTTCCATCCTCCGAGTTCGCTGGGAAGACAAGACAACAAATGCCAGTATTCTCGCTGACACCAACTGTAGGAGCATCGAGGCTACTATTATCCTTGAACAACTACGTTGGACTGGCCATGTTGCCCGCATGGACGATAGTAGACTGCCAAAGCAGCTACTTTACAGTCACCTAACGAATGGTAAATGTAACGTTGGCGGACAACGGAAATGGTATACTGATAGTCTTAAGACAAACCTGAAAAAGTGCCAACTGGACGCTCTCAGCTGGAAGACGATCACTCCGCACAGTAGTGCTTGGAGGAGCACCACACAAGAAGGTGTGAATACTTTCGAATTAGCCCGACTACATATCGAGGCAGACAAACGCCAGCGCCGGAAAGACGCTGCCGTCGCCCCTCCCACACTAGATGTAGACCCCCACACTTGCTACATCTGTGGACGGCCCTGCCGATCCCGTATTGGCCAATCTAGTCACCTCAGAGCTCACCAACGAAGGTGACATCATTAATAGCTCATATCATTGTATCATAGCTGGATGATAGTCATACTCGATTCCGAGTGACAGCAAAGTAGTAGTAGTAGTAGTAGAAGTAGTGTGTGTGTGTGTGTGTGTAAAACCTTAAAGCTCAGAAGACATCGGTGTATAAATTTTCTTAGATATTCTCCGTTGACATTAATTACGTTGTAGAACACCTGTAATAATGGAGCTTGTTGGTCTCTAAGCTACCCTGTAATTAGGAAGCGACTGTTAGGATTATACACTTGAATATATTGACTACCTGTGCAATGAACATTTTCTCTATTGACCGGTTCACCAGACTACGACAATTTATATAATTTCTAGGAAAAAAGTTGCAATTGTCGATTGTTTTTCTCAAATTAGGTTAAGGAAGTTGCAGATGTGATCTGGAGCCTCAGGTACACACTGAACAAGGTAAGAGTAAGTACTCCTCCCAACAGAGACTATCTGGTCAAAGGAAAGTAAACTCATGTCATCATCATTAACAGACAATTGATGTGAATTTTTATATCTTGCGCTACTCACGTAAGAATAGTCAGGTGTTTATCCAGTATGTATTGTGTCTCCATTAGTAATGCATAATTAAACATATCTGGCACTACACAGAGAAAGTTAAGCAATAACTTTTGTGGGTTTTGCACTAGTCTGGATTCCCAATATCTGTATAAGCTAAAGCCACAGGTGTACAGTATCAGCAACTCACAGGAGACGAGAGCAGTATGTCCAGAGGAATGTCATCACAACTTTGACTGAGCGTCGACCACTTCAGAAAGAGGAGTGTCAGGTGCCCAGCTGTGTGGGTCCTTCCAAGTTGGGATGACATGAGCGTACCCCATTTGCCCCGCCTCACTGCATCCAATTATCGACATGTTGAGCTAGATGCAGAAAGTTGCATCAGGGAGGTTTTACAGTATATCAACCCGCATCATCTACCTCTTCAGTCAGATCAACATCCAGGCTCAACAATCGACACTTAGTAGACAAGACGCCAACTTTACCTGCCGCAGAACCACGAAGGGACCTGAAAACACTTCCACTACGAGATTCTCAGTCTTGGGTTTATATTCTTCGCCTGTTATTGTTGTCGTTAACTCTCACAAAAGCCATTCTGGAGAATATTTTCTCTTAGTAATAATTTACTGGTAATTAAGACTGCCACGACTGCATAACGACTAACTATGTTGTTGATTGTGAGGAAATAGTCATTAACTTCAAGAAACAGTGAATATTACATGCCACTTGGTACTGTTTTTTACATGTGGTGTCATATTAAACTTGAACTTATTTAATAATACGGACCATATAACAGTACATTATTTGTTCTGCATTTATTAATATATAAGACAACAAATATGAACACTATTCGCAGGAGATAGTTCACTATATAATTGTACTTAAAGGCTTACCTCCTGGGTTACTCCACTAACCTTACCTAAGATTGAATTCACCAGAGTTGGAGAAAATAACGTCTTGATGAGGGGACTGAGGGCTGGGCTACACACACCCTCACACTCAGGGCTGGGCTACACACACCCTCACACTCAGGGCTGGGCCACACACACCCTCACACTCAGGCTGGCCACACACCCACACCTGTGGGCTGGGGCCCCCACACACCACACTCAGGTTGGGCACACACCCCACACCAGGGCTGGCACACACACCCTCACACTGGGGCTGGGCTACGCATACCCTCACACTCAGGGCTGGCCACACGCACCCTCACACTCAGGGTTGGGGCCACACACCCTCACACCAGGCTGGGCCACACACCCCTCACACTCAGGGCCAGCCACACGCACCACACTCAGGGCTGGGCCACACACACCCTCACACTCAGGGCTGGGCTACACACACCCTCACACTCAGGTCTGGGCTACACACACCCTCACACTCAGGTCTGGGCTACACACACCCTCACACTCAGGGCTGGGCTACACACACTCTCAGGTCTCTGATCGCACACTAAGTTTTGAGGCACACACGACAACCTCTTTTATAGGGAAATATTGCTTCGGTCTGCTAACTATATAACAAAAGTTTTTATCACAATGTTGACCACTTTGCCGGACCACCATATGGCCAGACTGACCAGCATGTGACGTATGGTGTTGAGCCAGACTCGCCTCTTGGCTTATCAACACCACTAATGATAAACTGTTTTGATATTTGACCCGATAACCCATAGTACAGATACTATTAACTATTATAGTCATCTCCCTTACAGTCGGTAATGTACCCAAGGGAGGCACACAACCGCCTGCTCTAACACACGAAGCGGGCCAGGAGTGGTACTGTTGATTCACGCCAACTACGGTTAGGAATTCCCCAAGATTAGAAGACGGCAACATCACCACCGAACACTAGGACTCATTAGAATTGAAACCCATTAGACCTATGATCCATTAGAACTGGAACCCATCAGACTTAGGATCCATTAGAACTCGAACCTACTAGAACTAGGACAAATTAGAACTAGAACCCATTAGAACTAGGGCGCATTAGTAATGGGACCCATTATACCGGAACCCATTATGGCAAAAACTCATTAAGACTAGGATCCATTAGTACCAGAATCTATTAAGACAGTTATCATGTTAATCATCACGTTTGACCAGAAGTGTTCTAAAGGTCGTTTTTTTCAAATGCCATCCGTGACCGGCGCGGCGTTGGTCAGTGTGTAGTGATCAAAACGGCAAGCTCTGTAAATAAACCATCATAATAACCATCCTATGACGCCTCCATTTTGTAATTTACAGAACGAGCAGAGTCTTACATCTACAGACAGTACAATTACGTAAATATTAAGTTTATCTCCGCCACTTTACCGACTATCAGCATCTTGACAGGAATTTAGCTAGCTGACTGAAGGTTAGATACGGGTGACAGTAGTGTTCATAGACTCGATCAGGTTAAATTAGGTTACAATGATTGAATTATGCTAATGGGTGCACTATCAGACTGTGAGATCAGCTTTAGTCGTGCTGTGGAAGGTAAATATTTCCAAACCGCTTTGCAATACTGAACGATGTTTCTGGTACATTATCCCTTTACCAGTGTTACCAGACCATAAAGTCAATATAAATTCCAAAATTCATAACCATTGTTTTAATGCTATAAACACAAATTATGACGTTCACAATGTATAGTGGGAACACGGGGCGCAATATGGCCATTAATGACTAGTAGAAGAGAAGCTACGGTTCTGTGTGCTGGTGTTATTGTACAAGTTAGTGATGTTTAAATGTTGCTCAGGGTGAACATTGGGAGATACTCCTCCCTCACCCTGGGTACTCCCTTACACTGTGTACACCCTCACCTTGTGTACTCCCTCACCTTGTGTACTCCCTCACCCTGTGTACACCCTCACCCGGGGTACTCCCTCACCCTGGGTACTCCCTCACCTTGTGTACTACCCTCACCCTGGGTACTCCCTCACCCTTTGATACTCCCTCACCCTGGGTACTCCCTAACCCTGGGTACTCCCTCACCCTAGGTACTCCCTTACCTTGGATACTCCCTCATCCTGGGTACTCCCTCGCCCTGGGTACTCCCTTACCCTGAATACTCCTTCACCCTGGGTACTCCCTCACCCTGGGTACTCCCTTACCCTAGGTACTCCCTTACCCTGGGTACTCCCTCACCCTGGGTACTCCTCACCCTAGGTACTCCCGTAACCTGGGTGCTCCCCACCCTGGGCACTCACTCACCCTAGGTACTCCCTTCCCCTGAATACTCCTTCACCCCTGTACTCTCACCCGTACTCTCACCCGGGTACTCTCACCCTAGGTACTCCCTTACCCTGTACTCTCACCCTGTATTCCCTTACCTCTGGTACTCCTCACCCTGGTGCTCCCTTCACCCTGGGTACTCCTCACCCTGGGTACCTCTCACACCCTGGGTACTCCTTTACCCTGGGTACTCCTCACCCTAGGTACTCCCTACCCTGTACTCCTCACCCTGGGTACTCCCTCACCCTATGTACCTCACCCTGCATACCTCACCTGTACACCCTCGCCCTGGGTACTCCCTACCCTGGGTACCTTCACCCTGGGTACTCCCTCACCCTGGGTACTCCCTTACCCTGAATACTCCTTCACCCTGGGTACTCCTCACCCTGGGTACTTCCCTACCCTGGGTACCCACCCCGGGGTACCCTCACCCTAGGTACTCCTACCCTGGGTACTCCTCACCCTGGGTACCCCTTACCCTATGTACTCTTACCCTGCGCTCCTCAACCTGGGTACACCTCGCCCTGGGTACCCCTACCCTGGGTACTCCCTTCACCCCTGGGTACCTCACCCCTGGCTTCCCTACCCTGGTACTTTCACCCTGGTACCTCACCCTGGGTACTCCTTACCCTGGGTACTCCTTACCCTGTACCTCACCCTAGGTACTCCCTTACCCTGGGTACTCCTCACCCTGGGTACTCCTTACCCTATGTACTCTTACCCTGCGTACTCTCAACCTGGGTACACTGCCCTGCACCTACCCTGGGTACCTTCACCCTGGGTACTCCCTCACCCTGGGTACTCCCTTACCCTGAATACTCCTTCACCCTGCACTCCTCACCCGGGTGCTCCCTCACCCTAGGAACTCCCTTACCCTGGTACTCCTCACCCTGGGTATTCCCTTACCCTGGTAACTCCCTCGCCCTGGGTACTCCTTACCCTGGGTACCTTCACCCTGGGTACTCCTTCACCCTGGGTACCCCTTACCCTGAATACCCTCACCCTGGGTACTCCTTCACCCTGGGTACTCCTTCACCCTGGGGTACTCTCACCCTGGGTACCCCTTACCTGAATACCTCCTTCACCCTGGGTACTCCTCACCCGGGTACTCTCACCCTAGGAACTCCTTACCCTGTACTCCTCACCCTGGGTATTCTCACCCTGCCCCTCGCCCTGGGTACTCCTCACACTGTGTACAACCTCACTGTGTACTCCCTCACCTTGTGTACTCCTCACCCTGTGTACACCCCTCACCCGGGGTACTCTCACCCTGGGTACTCCCTCACCTTGTGTGTACACTCCCTCACCCTGGGTACCCTCACCCTTGATACTCCCTCACCCCAGGTACCCCTAACCCCGGGTACCCCTCACCCCAGTACCTTACCTGGATACTCCCTCATCCTGGGTACTCCTCGCCCTGGGTACCCCTTTACCCTGAATACTCCTTCACCCTGGGTACTCTCACCCTGGGTACTCCTTACCCCAGGTACTCCCTACCCTGGGTACTCCCTCACCCTGGGTACTCCTCACCCTGGTACTCCCTGCACCTGGGTGCTCCCTACCCTGGTACTCACCACCCCAGGTGACCCTCACCCTGATACTCCTTCACCCTGGGTACCCTCACCCAGGGTACTCCTCACCCTAGGTACTCCCTACACCTGGGTACCTCACCCCTGTATTCCCTTACCCTGGGTACTCCTCACCCTGTACCTCACCCTGGGTACTCCCTCACCCTGGGTACTTCCTTACCCTGGGTACTCCCTCACCCTAGGTACTCCCTTACCCGGTACTCCCTCACCCTGGGTACTCCCTTACCCTATGTACTCCCCCTACCCTGCGTACTCTCAACCTGTACACCTCGCCCTGGGTACTCCTTACCCTGGGTACTCCTTCACCCTGGGTACTCCTCACCCTGGGTACTACCCTGAATACTCTTCACCCCTGGGTACCCTCACCCCTGGTACTTCCCTACCCTGGTACTCCTTACCCTGGGTACCCCCTCACCCTAGGTACTCCCTTACCCTGGGTACCCCGTACTCCTTTACCCTATGTACTCCTTACCCTGCTACTCCTCAACCTGGTGACACCTCGCCCTGGGTACTCCCTTACCCTGGGTACTCCTTCACCCTGGGTACTCCTCACCCTGGGTACTCCTCACCTGGGTACTCCTTCTCACCCTGGGTACTCCTCACCCTGGTACTTCCTTACCCTGGGTACTCCTTTACCCGGGTACTCACCTTAGGTACTCCTTACCCTGGGTACTCCTCACCCTGGGTACCTTACCCTATGTACCCCTTACCTGCGTACTCTCACCCTGGGTACTCCCTTACCCTGAATACTCCTTCCTCACCCTGGGTACCTCACCCGGGTACTCCTCACCCTAGAACTCCCTTACCCTGTGCTCCCTCACCCTAGGTATTCCCTTACCCTGGGTACTCCTCACCCTGGTATTCCCTTTACCCTGGGTACTCCTCGCCCTGGGTACCCCTACCCTGGGTACTCTTCTCACCCTGGGTACTCCTCACCCGGGTACTCCTTACCCTGAATACTCCCTTCACCCTGGTACCTCACCCCGGGTACCTCACCCTAGGAACTCCCTTACCCTGGGTACCAGCCTGGGTACGCCCCTCGCCCTGTACTCCCCTACCCTGGTACTCCTTCACCCTGGGTACTCCTCACCCTAGGTACTCCTCACCTGGGCACTCCCTCACCCTGCACCTCACTCCTGGGTACTCTTTCACCCTGGGTACTCCCTACCCTGGGTACTCCCTCACCCTGGGTACCTCGCCCTGAGTACTCCCTTACCCTGGCACCCTTCACCCTGGTACTCCCCTCACCCTGGGTACTACCTACCCTGATACTCCTTACCTGGGTACCTCAACCTGGGTACCCTCACCCTAGGTACTCCTTTACCCTGGTACTCCCTACCTGCTCCTCACCCTGGGTACCTAACCTAGGTACTCACTCAACTCTGCACTTCTTACCCTGGTGCTCCCTACCCTGGTACTCCTCACCCTGGGTATTCCCTCACCCTGGGTACTCCTCACCCTGGTACCTCTTTCCCTGGGTGCCCTTACCCTGGGTACTCCTCACCCTGTACTCCTTCACCCTGGTACTCCTTACCCTGGGTACTCCTTACCCTGTACACCTCACCCGTACTCTCACCCTGGTTGCTCTCACCCTGGGTACTCACCCTGGGTACTCTCGCCCTGGGTGCTCCTCGCCCTGGGTACCTCCCTACCTGAATACCTTCACCCTGGGTACTCCCTCACCCCAGGTACTCCTTACCTGGTACTCCTCACCTGGTGCTCCCTCACCCTAGGTACTCCCGTAACCTGGGTGCTCACCCCAGGACTCTCACTCACCTAGGTACTCCTCGCCCTGAATACTCCTTCACCCTGGGTACTCCCTCGCCCTGGGTGCTCACCCCCTGGTGCTCCTTCACCCTGGTCCTCACCTGGTACTCCCTTCCCTGAATACTCCTTCACCTGGGTACTCCCTCACCAGGGTGCTCTCACCTAGGAACTCACACCTGGGTGCCTCCTCAACCTGGGTACACCTCGCCTGAGTCCTCCCTGCCCTGGGTACTCCTTCACCTAGTGCTCCTCCCCCTAGGTACTCCCTCACCTGGGCACTCCCCTCACCTGGGTACTCCTTCCCTGGTACTCTTTCACCCTGGTGCTCACTTGCCTGCCCTGGTACTCCCTCACCCTGGTACTCCTCTGCTTGAGTACTCCTTACCCTGGCGCCTCCTTCTGCAGGCTCCCTCACCTGGGTGCCTACCACCCTGGATACTCCCTTACCTGGTACTCCCTCATGGGTACCTCCTAGGTACTCTTTGCCTGGGTGCCACCCACCCGGGTACTCCCCTCACCCTGGGTACTCCTCACCCTAGGTACTCACTCAGCTCTGGTACTCTCTTGCCTGGGCGCCACCTGGGTACTCCCTCACCCTGGTATTCCCTCACCCCTGGGTACTCCCTCACCTCAGGGCGCACTCTTTCCCTGGTGCTCCTTACCCTGGGCTCCCTCCCCTGGGACTCCCTTCACCCTGGGTACTCCCTGCCTGGGTACTCCCTTACCTGTGTGCACCCCTCACCCAGGGTACTCCCTCACCCTGGTACTCCCTCACCTGGTACTCCCCTCACCTGGGTACTCCCTCGCCCTGGGTACTCCCTCGCCTGGTACTCCCTTACCCTGAATACTCCTTCACCCTGGTGCTCCCTCACCTGGGTACTCCCTTACCCTGGGTACTCCCCTCACCCTGGGTACTCCCTCACCTGGGCCTCCCATGACCGGGTGCTCACCTAGTACTCACTCACCCTAGGCCTCCCTCGCCCAGTCCTCCACTTCCTGGGCTCACCTGCAGGTACTCCCTCACCAGTGACTCCCTCACCTGGTACTCCCACCCTGGGACTCCTCACCCCTGGTATTCACTTACCCTGGGACTCCTTTCCCTGGGACTCCTACCTAGGAATCCCTTGCGGACTCCCTCACCTAATCCTTTCCCTTACCCTATGTGCTCATTTACCTGGTACTCCCTCAACCTAGTACTCCTCACACCCTGGCAGTGTTCCACCTGGTGCTCCCCTCACCCTGGGTGTTCCCTTACCTGGGCACTACCTCTTTCATTCCTCACCGTGAGTACTCCCTACCTGGTACTCCTTGCCTAGGTACTCCTCACCCTGGGCACTCCCTCACCCTGGGTACTCCCTTACCCTGGTACTCTTTCACCTGGGTGCTCCTTACCCTGGGCTCCCTCACCTGGGTACTCCTCCTGGAGTACTCACCCCTGGGCACTCCTTCACCTGGGTACTCCTCACCGGTGCTCCTTGCCACCTGGGTACTCCCTTACCTGGTACTCCCCACCCTGCGTGCCCCCTCACCTGGGCCCTCCTTTACCCCTGGGACTCCTTACCTGGTGCTCCCCTCACCCTGGGTACTCCCCTCACACCTAGGTACTCACTCCAGCTCTGGGTACTCTCTTACCCTGGGTGCTCCTACCCTATGTGCTCATTTACCCTGGGTACTCCCTCCAACCTGAGTACTCTCTTTCCTAGTCTCCCTCACCCACTCCTCACTCTGGGTACTCTCTTACCCCTGGGTACTCCCTTACCTATGTGCTCATTTACCTGGGTACTCCCTCAACCTGAGTACTCTCTTTCCTAGGTGCTCCTTACCTGGGCCTCCCTCACCTAGGTACTCCCCTTACCTATGTGCTCATTTCCCTGGGTACTCCCTTACCTGTGTGCCACCCTCACCCGGGTACTCCCCTCACCCAGGGTGCTCCCTCACCCTGGTACTCCCTCACCTGGGTACTCCCTCGCCCTGGGTACTCCCTCGCCTGGGCTCCCTTACCTGGGCCACTCCTTCACCTGGTACTCTCACCCTGGTACTCCCTTACCCTAGGTACTCCTTACCTGGGTACTCCCGCACCCTGGGTACTCCCTTAACCTGGGTGCTCCCTTACCATGGGTACTCCCTCACCCTAGGTACTCCTTACACTGAATACTCCTTCACCCTGGGTACTCCTCACCCGGGGTACTCCCTCCCTCCCTAGACACTTACCCTGGGTACTCCCTCTCCTGAATTTCCCTTACCCTGGATACTCCCTCACCCTGGGTACTCCTTCACCCTGGGTAATCCCTCACCTAGGGTGCTCCTTACCCTGGGTACTGCTTTACCCTGGGTACTCCCCTCACCCTGGTACTCCCTCACCCTGGGTGCCTCCCTTACCCTAGGTACTCCCTTACCCTGGGTACTCCGCACCTGGGTCCCTTAACCTGGGTGCTCCCTTACCATGGGTACTCCCTCACCCTAGGTACTCCCCCACACTGAATACTCCTTCACCTGGGTACTCCTCACCCGGGTACTCCCTCACCCTAGGTACTCCCTTACCTGGGTACTCCGTCATAGGTACTCCTTACACTGGAGTACTCCCTCACTGGGTGCTCCCTCTCCCTAGGTACTCCCGTGCCGGGTATTCCCTCACCCTGGGTACCTCTTTCACCCTGGGTACTCTTACCCTAGGTACTCCCTTACCCTGGGTACTCCCTTACCTGGGTACTTCCTCACCCTGGGTGCTCCCTCACCCACCGTGCCTCACCTGGGTATCTCTTTCACCCTGGGTACTCCTCGCCCTGAGTACTCCCTTACCCTGGGCATTCACCCTGGGTACTCCTCGCACCGTACTCCACTTCCCTGGTACTCCTTACCTTGGGTCTCCCTCTCTCAACCTGGTACTCCTACCCTGGTGCTCCTCTCCCTGGGTACTCCTTACCCTGGGTCTCCCTTACCCTGTGTACACCTCACCCGGGTTCCTCCCTCACCCTGGGTACTCCTCACCCCTGGGTCTCCCTCGCCCTGGTACTCCCTCGCCCTGGGTACTGCCTTACCTGGGTACTCTCTTACCCTGGGTGCTCCCTTACCCTGGGATCCCTTACTCTGGGCCTCCCCTTCACCTGTGTACTACCTTACCTGGGTACTCCTCACCCTGGGCACTCTCGCCCTGGGTACTCCCTCACCCTGGTACTTCTTCACCCTGGGTGCTCTCTTACCCTGGGTACTCCTTACCCTGGGTGCTCCCTCACCTGGGTACTCCTTACCCTGTTTACACCCTCCACCCTGGTACTCCTTACCTGGGTACTCCCTTACCTGGTGCTCCTCACCCTGGGTACTCCCGTGCCTGGGTACTCCCTTACCCTGGGTGCTTCATTACCCTGGTGCTCCATTACCTGGTACTCCTTGCCCTGGGTACTCTTACCCTGGTACTCCCTTACCCTGAGTACTCCTTACTCTGGGTACTCCCCACTTGTACTACCTTACCTGGGTACTCCCTCACCCTGGGTACTCCCTCGCCCTGGGTACTCCCTCACCCTGGGTACTCTCTTACCCTGGGTGCTCCCTACCCTGGGTGCTCCCTCACCCTGGGTACTCCCTTACCCTGTGTACTCCCTTACCCTAGTACCCCTCCCCGGGTCCTCCCTCACCCTGGGTACTCCCTTACCTGGGTGCTCTTACCCTGGGTACTCCCTTACCCTGGGTACTCCCTCACCCTGGGTACTCCTTACCCTGGGTACTCTTACCCTGGTACTCCTCACCCTGGGTGCTCCCTTACCCTGGGTACTCCCTCACCCTGGGTACTCCTTGCCTGGGTACTCCCTCACCCTGGGTACTCCCCACCCTGGGTACTCCATACCCTGGGTGCTCCCTCACCCTGGGTACTCCCTTACCCTGGGTACTCCCTCAACCGGTGCTCCTTACCCTGTACTCCTTACCCTGGGTACTCCCTTACCCTGGTACTCCCTTACCCTGGGTACTCCTCACCCTGGGTACTCCTTACCCTGGTGCTCCTCACCCTGGGTACTCCCCACCCTGGTGCTCCCTTACCCTGGTGCTCCTTGCCCTGGGTGCTCTCTTACCCTGGTACTCCTCACCCTGGTGCTCCTCCCTGGGTGCTCCCTTACCCTGGGTACTCCTCACCCTGGGTACTCCTTACCCTGGGCTCCTCACCCTGGTACTCCCTTACCTGGGTGCTCCTTACCTGGGTGCTCCTTGCCCTGGGTACTCTCTTACCCTGGTACTCCCTCACCCTGGTGCTCCTCACCTGGGTGCCTTCCTTACCCTGGGTACTCTCTTACCCTGGGTACTCTCTTACCCTGGGTACTCTCTTACCCTGGGTACTGGTATTCCACTTCTCCCTTCATTCTAAGAGTCGATTATTGTCAGGTGGTGTCAGGTGTCGTCAGGTGTCGTCAGGTGGTGTACCCTTGTGTGTCTCGTCAACCAGCACCTGTTATCTGTCCGCCTCTCTTAGTAATTAATATTCTCTTTCAATTTCACGGTCACTCCTTCACCTCGCTGTGTGTCTGACTGACTGAGTGACTGATTGACTGACAGATTGACTGGCTACAGGTGTCGTGGATCAGACAGAGAGACCTATACTATCTCTAACTAGCATCTATCTTCACTACAGGTGTCGTGGATCAGATAGAGAGACCTATACTATCTCTAACTAGCATCTCTCTTCACTACAGGTGTCGTGGATGAATAGAGACCTATGCTATCTCTAAGCATCTCTCTTCACCAGGTGTCGTGGATCAGATGAAGTATACTATCTCTAACTAGCATCTATCTTCACTACAGGTGTCGTGGATCAGATAGAGACCTATACTATCTCTAACTAGCATCTCTCTTCACTGAGTGTCGTCGATCAGATGAGAGCCTATACTATCTCTAACTACATCTATCTTCACTGGTGTGTGGATCAGATAGAGAGCCTATACTATCTCTAACTAGCATCTATCTTCACTACAGGTGTCGTGGATCAAGATAGAGACCTATACTATCTAACTAGCATCTCTCTTCACTACAGTGTCGTGGATCAGATAGAAGCCTATACTATCTCTAACTAGCATCTCTCTTCACTACAGGTGTCGTGGATCAGATAGAGCCTATACTATCTCTAACTAGCATCTCTCTTCACTACAGGTGTCGTGGATCAGATAAGAGACCTATACTATCTCTAACTATCTCTCTTCACTAAGGTGTCGTGGATAGGACAGAGACACTATACTATCTTTAACTAGCATCTCTCTTCACTACAGGTGTCGTGGATCAGATAGAGACCTATACTAGTATACTATCTCTAACTAGCATCTATCTTCACTACAGGTGTCGTGGATCAGATAGAAACCCTATACTATCTTTAACCATCTCTCTTCACTACAGGTGTCGTGGATCAGATAGAGACCTATACTATCTTTAACTAGCATCTCTCTTCACTACAAGTGTCGTGGATCAGATAGAGACCTATACTATCTCTAACTAGCATCTATCTTCACTGCAGGTGTCGTGGATCAGATAAGAGACCTATACTATCTTTAACTAGCATCTCTTTTCACTACAGGTGTCGTGGATCAGACAGAGAGACCTATACTATCTCTAACTAGCATCTATCTTCACTACAGGTGTCGTGGATCAGATAGAGAGACCTATACTATCTCTAACTAGCATCTCTCTTCACTACAGGTGTCGTGGATCAGATAGAGAGACCTATACTATCTCTAACTAGCATCTATCTTCACTACAGGTGTCGTGGATCAGATAGAGAGACCTATACTATCTCTAACTAGCATCTCTCTTCACTACAGGTGTCGTCGATCAGATAGAGAGACCTATACTATCTCTAACTAGCATCTATCTTCACTACAGGTGTCGTGGATCAGATAGAGAGACCTATACTATCTCTAACTAGCATCTCTCTTCACTACAGGTGTCGTGGATCAGATAGAGAGACCTATACTATCTCTAACTAGCATCTCTCTTCACTACAGGTGTCGTGGATCAGATAGAGAGACGCATTATCTCTAACTAGCAACTCTCTTCACTACAGGTGTTTGATAGGACAGAGACACTATACTATCTTAACTAGCATCTCTTCACTACAGGTGTCGTGGATCAGATAGAGAGACCTATACTATCTTTTAACTAGCATCTCTTCACTACAGGTGCTGTGGATCAGATAGAGAGACCTATACTATCTTTTAACTAGCATCTCTCTCTTCTCTACAGGTGTCGTGGGATCAGATAGAGAGACCTATATCATCTTTAACTAGCATCTTCACTACAGGTGTCGTGGATCAGGATAGAGAGACCTATACTAGTATACTATCTCTAACTAGCATCTATCTTCACTACAGGTGTCGTGGATCAGATAGAGAGCCCTATACTATCTTTAACTAGCATCTCTCTTCACTACAGGTGTCGTGGATCAGATAGAGAGACCTATACTATCTCTAACTAGCATCTATCTTCACTACAGGTGTCGTGGATCAGATAGAGAGACCTATACTATCTTTAACTAGCATCTCTCTTCACTACAAGTGTCGTGGATCAGATAGAGAGACCTATACTATCTCTAACTAGCATCTATCTTCACTACAGGTGTCGTGGATCAGATAGAGAGACCTATACTATCTTTAACTAGCATCTCTTTTCACTACAGGTGTCGTGGATAGGACAGAGAGACCTATACTATCTCTAACTAGCATCTCTATTCACTACAGGTGTCGTGGATAGGACAGAGAGACCTATACTATCTCTAACTAGCATCTATCTTCACTACAGGTGTCGTGAATCAGATAGAGAGACCTATACTATCTCTAACTAGCATCTCTCTTCATTACAGGTGTCGTGGATCAGATAGAGAGACCTATACTATCTCTAACTAGCATCTCTTTTCACTACAGGTGTCGTGGATAAGGCAGAGAGACCTACATATCATAACAGTTGGCCAGTACACCTACACAACGGATCAGCGGTATGAGGTGATCCACTCTCCAGGATCAAAAGATTGGATCCTTAAGGTGAAGTACACCCAGGCGAGGGACTCTGGTTACTATGAATGTCAAGTGTCAACTAAACCTGTCATGTCATATGTCGTCCATCTTAATGTGTTTGGTAAGTGTATGACAGCTTAGTGACTCATGTTCTTATGTATGACTGACTATTGTGACTGTAGAGATGAGAGACTAGAGTGACTGTGAGAAAGAGAGAGAGAGAGAGAGAGAGAGAGAGAGAGAGAGAGAGAGAGAGAGAGAGAGAGAGAGAGAGAGCAGCTCGGGTTGTCAAAATAATGTTAACACACTAGAACTATAACAGTAGACACACAAGCAATAATGGTTCCCGCAGATTAGCTCCTGGTCACTGAGACATTCTTCTAACGATCTCAATGTTAACACAAAACTGAAGAGTATCTTTTGGTTGTAATTTACTATTATTATTATTAAGGTAACGAAATGGTGGCGAAGATGTGGCTATTAGAAGAGGCTAGAGGCCACGTTTTAAAAAATATTAAAAAAGTAGTAGTAGTTGTAGTATTGCATTGCTTTACCTCAGGAGAACGAGAGCATCGGCCCCCCAAAGCCAACAACATTGCAGATATTGACTATGAGGCAACAGTCACTGAATGCCGCATAGATCTGCGGCTCAACTAACTCAACACAGCTAGGGTAGCTACTTATGTATTAGGATATTTAATATTAAGGTAATAAAATAGCGGCGAAGGTGTGGCTGTTTGGGTAGGTTGGAGGCCAAGTTTAAAAAATAAAGTAGTAGTAGTAGTAGTAGTAACGAATTAAACAAGATTCGACGGTCCATTACGATAGAGCAGCAACACACCCAAAGTGATAAACTGCAACAACTGTTGCAACAAGTGCCAGAGAACGTGAAAATAAAAGTAGCTATAGCACAGGAGGTAGGCGCTTCGAACTGGTTAACAACGTTACCGATAAGGGCAAAAGGCTTCATCCTTATTAAACAAGAATTCACAGATGCCATTGCTCTAAGGTATGGTAGGCCAGTAGAAGGTTTGCCCTCCCAATGTGTGTGCAGCTCATCTTATGACATCGACCACTCCATGGTGTGCAAGAAAGGGGGCTTCGTATGCATGAGGCACGACGAAGTAAGGGATTTAACAGCAAATCTGCTGAGGGAAATCTGCCACGAGGTCAGGTTGGAACCGCTCCTCCCTCCATTGGACGGTGAGAACCTCCGTCTATGGCGGGATGGGACCAAGTGTAAGATGCTTCTACCAGACTCGCGGAGGTGTTATCTGAACGGAAGCAGCAGCCCAGAAGTTATGTTACAGCCTGGTTGAGATGTCGACTGTCCTTCTCTCTGCATAGGTCTGCATTGCTTTGCCTCAGGGGAACGAGAGCATCGGCCCCAAAGCCGACAACAGTCTCAGATTTCGACTTTGAGGCAACTGTCACTGAATGCCGCATAGATCTGCGGCTCAACTAACTCAACACAGCCAGGTTAGATACTCATGTATTAGGATAGATAATTTTAAGGTAATAAAATGACGGCAAAGTTGTGGCTATTGGGGGAGGATGGAGGTCATTCATTCGTGGTGGTAGAAGCCAGGACAGCTGCAGGGAACCTGCATGTATGTGCTGGTCACCAGGCTAGGGGAAAAGTTGCCATTCACGCCATGAGAAAGATATTTGAGCAGTGTAATTGTGAGGCAGTACTCCTGGTTGACGCTTCCAAGCATTCAGCATAATCAACCGCAAAGCTACAATGTGCAACATTAAGATCAAGTGTCCAAGCTTTGCAATTTATGTTGAAAACACCTATAGGAATGCATGTGTGGCTCTTCCTATGACGCCGATCATGCCATGGTGTGCAAGAAAGGGGGCTTCATATGCATGAGGCATGACGAAGTAAGGGATCTCACAGCAAATATGTTGAAGGAAATCTGCCGTGATGTCATGGTAGAACCGACCCTCCTTCCACTGGACGGTGAGATTTTCTAACATAGGACTTCAAACACATCCAACGAAGCCCGTGTTGACGTCAGTGCTCGAGGATTCTGGATGCTGAGACAGCGAGCCTTCTTCGACACCAGGATTTCTTATCCCATGGCCGCATGTTACCGTAACTTAGCTCTCGATGCTGCACACAGGAGGAACGAGAACGACAAGATAAGGGCATATGGGGAGAGAATTCAGAACGTTGATCAAGGCAGCTTCACTCCTCTAGTGTTCACAACCTCTGGTGTGATGGGACCAAGTGCAAGAAGCTTCTACGCCAGACTCACGGAGGTGATATCCGAACAGAAGCAGCAGCCCAAAAGTTATGTTACAGCCTGGATGAGATGTCGACTGTCCTTCTTTCTCCTTAGGTCGGCTTTGCTCTGCCTCAGGGGAATGAGAGCTTCGGCCTCAAAGCCGACAACAGTTGCAGATATTGACTATGAGGCTACAGTCACTGAATGCCGCATAGAGCTGCAGCTCAATTAACTCAACACAGTTAGGATAGCTACTTATGTATTAGGATATGCAATATTAAGGTAATAAAATGGTGGCGAAGGAATGGCTATTGGGGGAGGCTGGAGGCCAGTTAAAAAAAAAAGTAGCAGTAGTAGTAGTAGAAGTAGTAGTAGTAGTAGTAGTAATGGCATGTCGATGGAAAATGCGGACATATGGGTTAAAGAAACTACTCAGAAAACGTCAGGTGGTCGCCAGCTAACCTGTTTGAACCACCCAAGTGTGCGGCCACCAAAGAATTGATTCGGGAGATGATTCGCCTCATTTCTGAGTACACTCAAGACTGCTTCCTTGCCCCTTTAGCTCTTCATATACTGGCAATAATACCACATCTATTCTGTCAGAGGACACACACAAAGACTAAGCACAAAGAAAATGCGGCAGCAATGAAGAGAAGATTGACAATGTAGCAGAATGGGGCCCTTGATGATCTCCTATGTGAAGCAAGAACACTGCAGGAGAGACTAAAATCTACAGGAGACGGAAAGCAAAACACCGATGACATTGCAAGAAAGTTTGGAAACAAAATGCGTGTCGGAAAAGTGTCTTTGGCGGTACGATCTCTCACAGAGGAATCTGCCGGTGGGGTTCTGCCGATAAACAGAAAGACATTAAAACAACTGAAAGAAAAACATCCCCCTGCAAGTGAAGATGAAGGCATCAGGTTCCAGGGTGCCTATATCCCACCAAATGCTGTTGTGTTCGAGAAAATAACAGGAGGGCTTGTGTGGAAAAAGGCACTCAAGACTAAGGGAGGTGCAGGCCCTTCAGGTCTGGATGCAAACGGTATCAGAGTCATCCTCAGCACTAACAAGTTTGGCCTCGTGGCAAGTGATCTCTGCACGGCCATTGCCGTCCTTGCAAGAAAGCTGGCATCCTCGTGCTGCCAACACCTCCATGCTCTGACAGCCTGCCGCCTCATTCCCCTGGATTAGAATCCAGGATGGAGGCCAATAGGAGTGGGGGAAGTGCTGAGGCGGATCATCGGAAAATGCATAATGGAGGTGGTAAAGGATGATGTCAGGGCAGCAGCAGGGAACCTGCAAGCTTGTGCTGGCCAACAAGCTGGAGGGGAAGCTGCCATTCACGCCATGAGAACGATATTTGAGCAGAGCGATTGTGAGGTCGTTCTCCTGGTGGACACTTCAAACGCATTCAACATACTTAACCGCATGGCCGCACTGCACAACATCAAGATCAAGTGTCCAAGCTTTGCAGTGCATGTTGAAAACTCCTATAGGAATCCATCAGATCTTTATATAGTAAACAACAAGGCTCTAAGAGGGGATACCATCATACAGTCAACAGAGGGAACAATGCAGGGGGACCCTGTTGCAATGGCAATGTATGCTATAGGCCTATCCGTGCTACAACACACAATAAAATTTGAAACAACTGAGGTCAAGCAAGTGACGTACGCTGATGACCTTACACAAGTGGGAAAAGTGGAGGACATCAAAAAGTGATGGGACTTGGTAACATCACGAGGCCCACAAATAGGGTACCACCCAAACGCCAGCAAGTCTTTCCTCTTTGTGAAGCCAGAACATTATGAACGGGCAATGGAGGTGTTTGGTGGAAGTGAGGTCAAAATAACAAAGGATGGCCAAAGACACCTAGGAGCAGTAATTGGCACGACGGACTTCAAGACCGAGTATGTAACGGGAAAGGTGAATGAGTGGGTTAGGGAAATCCAAGCTCTGTCTGAGATTGCTAACACAGAGCCACATGCGGCTTTTGCGGCATTCACCCATGGAGTCAAGCATCGCTGGAACTACCTGATGCGCACTATCCCTCCTCCACTCTCTGGAAGAAGCTATCAGCGTCAATTTCATTCCCAAATTAGTGAAACACCCTCACTTAACTTCAGCAGAAAGATCACTCCTTGCACTACCACCGAGACTGGGAGGAATGGGACTGACCAATCCACAGGAGATTGCTGCCACCGAACATCAAAACTTAGTTAAGCTCACGGCAGCGCTCATGGACCACATCATAGCTCAGAACGCAACAGGGGAGGTGGATACCAGTGAAGTAAACAAGATTCGAAGGTCCATTACGACAGAACGACAGCATGGCCAAAGTGATAAGTTGCAGCAACTGTTTCTGCAAGTACCAGAGAATTTGAAAAAAAAGTAGCTATAGCGCAGGAGGTGGGCGCCTCGAACTGGTTAACTACGTTACCAAGAAGGGCAAACGGTTTCAGTCTCAATAAACAAGAATTTACAGATGTCAATGCTCTAAGGTACGGTAGGCCAGTAGAAGGTTTGCCCTCCCAATGTGTGTGTGGCTCTTCCTATGACGTCGATCATGCCATGGTGTGCAAGAAAGGGGGCTTCATATGCATGAGGCATGACGAAGTAAGGGATCTCACAGCAAATATGTTGAAGGAAATCTGCCGTGATGTCATGGTAGAACCGACCCTCCTTCCACTGGACGGTGAGATTTTCTAACATAGGACTTCAAACACATCCAACGAAGCCCGTGTTGACGTCAGTGCTTGAGGATTCTGGATGCTGGGACAGCGAGCCTTCTTCGACATCAGGATTTCTTATCCCATGGCCGCATGTCACCGTAACTTAGCTCTCGATGCTGCACACAGGAGGAACGAGAACGAAAAGATAAGGGAATACGGGGAGAGAATTCAGAACGTTGATCAAGGCAGCTTCACTCCTCTAGTGTTCACAACCTCTGGTGGGATGGGACCAAGTGTAGGTTATGTATCTAAGTTACTGTGCCGAGTAGCAACCTTGTATATAAGCTACTGTGCCGAGTAGCATCTATGTATATAATTATGTGGCAACACTGCACGTGTTATGTGGCGACATTGGCCCGAGGCTGCCATATGGCAAAGCAGTCTCAGTCTGACTTCGTGAGCCGTGCATGGCACACGCTAGTCACCACTTGTATTTCTTCTACCCGAATAAATGGACCTCAGTGTTACCCGGTGTTTCCCTACCCATCACTGCATTCTTCAGGGAACACTTGGAACCTTCATGGCGCAGTGAGTAGGATCTGTGGACTTACAAGTGTGTGAACAATGGACAGTTAGCCGGCGATGTGCGACTGCCGGCGATGTGCGACTGCCGGCGATGTGCACGTGACTCTTAGTGTGTGCTGTGTTGTGTTGCATTGTGTTTCGCTGCGACGTGCAGCGTTGCTCCGTCACAGTGCGTTTTAGTGACGGTGGCAGTGTTAGTGTCAGTGTATCAGTGTGTCTAGAGCTGAGAGTTGAGCATTGGCCTGTTTTTTGTGGTACCCACGGAGCACGCAGATGTACACCCTTCTCGTGTGACATCCGGGGAGGCACTAACGTTCTCACCCACTGCGGCGGCTTTAGCCACGGGCATTAAGGCCACCACGAAGTGCTCTCTCAGACACACACACACACGCACGCACACACTCACTCACGGACAGAACAGTGGACTCTATGCGTTATTTCTGCGCTGTTTATGTCATATATATGTGGCTCGAGCTGATGAGGCGCCACTTTATATACTAAACAGCGCAGTTCAAGCATACTAAGATGGGCGGTAAGAAGGGACAACGTCAAGATGGGAGACACGACTCCTCACCATCTTCTCCTCTACCGGGCACAGATGGAGCTTCTGCGCCCACCGCCCCTCATCCTTCACCTACAGCGACGGACATTGCCACAATTTTGAGGTGGATGGACGACAGGGACGAGAGACGCCGAGAGATGGAACTTCAGAGGGAGGAGACACGAAGAGAGGAGGAAAAGTCGCGTTTTGATGCACTATTGGCGACCCTGGCGCTAACCCACCCTCCCTCACTCACGCACCAAGGCGCCAATATCCTCCCTCCTCCACCACACCAGAGTCCTCCAGATACTCTTGCTACTCCAACAGCTCCCAAGGCATCTGTTCAACCCCCACCCGCCCTCTCACCAGACGTCACGTTTCAGCTTTTTCGTGAGTGGAGGCGGCGTTGGACAGATTACTCCACGATGGTGGACCTTGACAGCATGCCTCCAAACAAACAGCTCGTCCAACTGCGGATGTGTTTGTCGCTGGAGACCCAGAGAGTTTTGGAGCACACGCTGCAAGTGCCTCCCAATTCTACCTCTTCAGTGACAGATGTGCTCGACCTTTTGCAGGAGCACGTTAAGGGTCGGAATAACGAGGCTTTGCATCACAGCGCCTTCACCAGCTGCAAGCAGGAGGAGAATGAATCCTTTGACGACTTTTTTGTACGTTTGAAGAGTTTGTCAGAGGAGATCGACGTCTGCAAGGCGCACAGCCGGGAATGTGAGGAAGCCTGGATCAAGCATGGGATCTTGACAGGTGTCAGACAAGAAGAGTTGGTGCAGCGACTCATCCCCCTGGACGCTTCCTCCACACTCCAGGTGGTAGTGACTGAATGTCGGTCATACAAGGCCACCAAGTCCGCCACCTCTGCCTTACGGGCCCCACCTGCTGTGAGAGCAATCTCTCAGTACAGGAAGGGTAAGAAGGCGGCCAACAACGTGAAGGCTGCTGCACGTTCTTCCACGCCTCCGCCTAGTGCTTCCTGTGGCAGCTGTGGAAAGCAGCATGGCCCCAAGACATGCCCGGCCGCCGACGGACTGTGTCGTGGATGTGACCGTAAGGGTCACTGGTCTAACACAGACAGGTGCCCTGCACGAGGCCACAAGTGTCAGGCCTGCGGTCGCTATGGACACTATGACAAGTGCTGCCGCCAAACCACGCCCAAAAGCCCGAGACAAGGAGGAAAGCAGCGCACTTCCCTCGGGGTGGTTCGCACGCAGCCCCCTTCAGATGGCCCACGCAGCCCCAAGCAGCAGCTGAGTCACATCAGGAGGGTGGACTTGACCACACGCCCCAGGGCTACCCCTTCCCCTACCATCCGCGTCGCCATCACACACGGTGATGTGTCGGGTCACATCGAGGTGATACCGGACACCGGCGCTGATACTACGGTAATAGGCCTGAAGCACCTCCAGAAACTGGGCCTCACCAAACGCGGCCTGGGATCACCGCCGCAGCTGCAGTACTACAATGCGGACGGTTCCCAGATGCCGGACGCTGTGGGCTCCTTTCAAGCAAAGATCACCTACGGCGACAGGTCGTGTCACGGATGGATCGACGTGCAGCCTACTATCGCTACACCCTTGTTGTCGTGGGAGCACTGCAAGGATTAAGGCGTGGTGCCCAGAGACTTTCCTGAGCAGATCCCAGCTGCTTGGTACACCGCCAGCAGGGTGCGGGAATCAACGAGCGACGCGCCTGGCGCTGCCGCACAGAGCTGCCCAGAACCCGCGTCCACTCTCGCCCCGCCTCCACCCAAGTCACGGCTGCTTCCTCTTCACAGCGAGACGTCTCCTTCAGTCGCAAGGGCCTACTTCCTGAAGGAGTACTCGGATCTGCTGGTGACGAAGGAGGCCCTATGGACCGCGCCACTGAAGGCTATGGCGGGTCCGCCTATGAGGATACACCTGCGGGAAGATGCACAGCCGTTTGCCATACACACTCCCCGGTTGATCCCTCTCGCCTTCAGGGATTCAGTCAAGAAGGAACTGGATTCCATGGTGGCCCAGGGTGTCATTGTACCCGTTGGTGACGACCCGTCCCCTTGGTGCCACCCTCTAGTCGCTGTGGCTAAGACTAACGGTGCCGTCCCCTTGGTGCCACCCTCTAGTCGCTGTGGCTAAGACTAACGGTGGAGTGCGGATTACTACCGACTTGTCTAAGCTTAACAGCCAGGTGTCCCGTCCCGCCCACCCTTCACCCACACCTTTTGCAGCTATACGGAGTGTGGATCCGAAGGTACGGCACTTCTCGACGATGGACGCCCTCTGTGGTTACTCATAGATCCCACTGAAGAAGGAGGATCAGTCAGACTCGCGGAGGTGATCTCCGAACAAAAGCAGCAGCCCAGAAGTTATGTTACAGCCTGGATGAGATGTCGACTGTCCTCCTTTCTCCTTCGGTCGGCTTTGCTCTGCCTCAGGGGAACGAGAGCTTCGGCCCCAAAGCCGACAACAGCTGCAGATATTGACTATGAGGCAACAGTCACTGAATGCCGCATAGATCTGCAGCTCAACTAATTCAACACAGCTAGTATAGCTACTTATGTATTATGATATTTAATGTTAAGGTAATAAAATGGTGACTAAGGTGTGGCTATTGGGGGAGGCTGGAGGCCACGTTATTAAGGAAAAAAGTGGTAGTAGTAGTAGTAGTAGTAATAGTATCATTAATATTCTTACAAAAACAAACCAAACATCCTTGCACACATTTCTCGCCAGAGTTGACTAAGAGGAAGAACTTGTTACCACCACCATTAACCAACAAAGGGAAAACGTGTGGAGGACCTCAAACTCTCTCTCCAAAGTTTTCCAGCCGCAATAAGTCAAGAAATTCGTAGCGTCCAGTTGTTGGGAAATATTTTAGGCTCAGTCTTGTTGTTGCAGGAATAAAGTCTTGTTTAGTTGTGTGGAAGGAAACCAGTAACGATGCCAGAATTTTTAGTCTATTGTATGTTCGAAGTTTAGGTTAGGTTAGGAAACATAACCTACCTTGAACTTATCTAATGTGAGAAGATTTTCGTGACTTTTCATTTATCACTTTTCCACTTCACCTGTTTAAGACTTACGCTCACACGTACACAGACACGTAAATAGACACGTACACAGACACGTACACGTCGGAGAACTCGGTGCCATAATATTCCATAAATTTATTCAAGGTTATAAATAACTCTCAAG
This sequence comes from Homarus americanus, assembly GCF_018991925.1. Classification (NCBI taxonomy): domain Eukaryota; kingdom Metazoa; phylum Arthropoda; class Malacostraca; order Decapoda; family Nephropidae; genus Homarus; species Homarus americanus. Next base: position 1,468,501 of record NW_024717620.1, on the reverse strand, counting down.
AAAAACGGTACAAAGGAATCTATATACTTAAGGATCCAGACATTGTTACTCACTAAAGACTGACGTTCTGGCTGGGTTGACCCTCCCCCCCTCCCCCCAATACGTGTACAGCAGCTACATAGAGAGGCTACTGTACATGAACACGTGTATAAACTTCAACAACACAGACCAACACTTGCTAAGCGGGACAATAAATATCTCTAAAATATCTTCATGATAATCTTTTCTAGTTGATCTTACACTCAATATATTCTGTTTGTTTAATATGTTTGTCATATAAATCTTAAATGGTGTGATAGAGAGAGTTCTGACGTCAACTGTTGGTGCCTTAGGAAGACACAAAATGTTTACTGATGTAGTTCGTAATGTGATGTAATAATGCCCAGACCAGTACACAACAAGGTCCTTTAACTTTGGTAAAAATAAACAGAACATATACATATTACCCGTCCTTATATACTGTTTGTATAAAGTCACTGGAATTTCCATTGTACCGTATATCGTTGGATGAGTTGCTTTTACGACCACAAGTGTACAGACCTAATTAGTTGAGAGAATGTTTTAAACTGTAGACGTTAGCTGTTAAGAAATAAAAGAAAGTTGGGTTTTCATGGTCGTAGGGAAGAAAGATACAACAGATAAATGTTATTTTTTAAGGGAAGTGAAAGATTAAGCCCGAACCGACGATGGTTGAGGAAGACTTGGCGGACAGGACCACAGATCAGGAACAAAACTGTGGTTGTGTGTAGATAAACCCTAAGTCAAGTATCAGTGAGAGAAAGAACAACTTGGCATGACAGCCTAACATATGGACTTAAGAAAATTAAAACGTGTTGACGGCAGCTGAAGATAAGCTCCACCTCACTTCTCCCGCCAGACAAGTATACAATATTGAGAATAAAAACACGATTTTTATTTCTTCAATAAAGACACTGTAGACATTCTGCACGACCAGTGGTTAAGAGTTCAACAATTATATGTGTAGACCACGAGGGGAAATAGTTTTAATTGTCAGTTAAACCCTTGTACCTGACCCCAACCCTCACCATGATGGCAGTTAGGGTCAAACAAAATGTTAGAACTAGTTTATGTGGTACTGTACGTTGTGAGGGTGACGTGATCGGCGGCGAGTTTGATGAACCTTTGTAAATATCTTCAACAGATACTGACGGTGATAGAGATTGTCTCTCAGTATTACAACCAACTGTGAAAAATTAGACTAGCAGTAATAAGAGAGACAGTTTCTGGTGAAGATATCGTGTGTACACATAACATAACAAGACTGACAGTAACAATGGGTCAGTCTCACGCCTCGACACAACTAAGTCAATATATCTCACCTCGGGACCTAGATTTCAATTTATTTAGTCTATAGTTTTTGGTAATAAAAATGATGGAAATTGTAAAAACCCAAATAAGAAATTACAGCCTTATACAGGACGATTCATAGAAATACTTTATGATTTGTCCACAGTTCGTTCTGCAAGTTGACCAAGCTGTGATACCTGTGATGACAATGTGTATAGTACAATATATTATCAATGTTTATAATGTGTACCTAAAATAACCTTAATTTTCCTCTCTACTGTAACCTCGTCCTCTCGTGTACGTGGCAGCGGCTCCCCTGGCACACATCACGGGGTCACCAGACATGCACGTGGATATGGGATCAACCATCAATCTCACCTGTGTCATCACCCACAGCTCTCAACCTCCCTCCTACATCGTCTGGCTCCACAACAACAAGGTGGGTGGTGGTGGTGGTGGTGGTCCTAGAATGTTGTTATCCTTGCTGGTATGGCTCCTGTCTTTGTTACTGGTGTAAGTGGTGGTGCTATTGTTATTCTTGTTGTTTAGATTAACGTTTAAGTATTCAATGATCAGGTGAAGTGCTAGTGCTGTACTGGGCGTAGAGGTTAATCTTCAGGTGGTCCACGTATTATACCGTGTGTCTGCCCTCTACTTGTCCCCACTGACGGTAAAATAAGGTTAGCTTCACTGTTGTAATGACACAAAACACTAACGTTATCGAGTTACTCCGAGATCTTGTACTAAACTTAGGATAAAATTCAGTACAATCTCTGTCAATTATTGTGTTTGTGATCTCCAGATGGACTCACTAACTCATTCTCGAGGCACGGCGTATGACAACAGTTACGTACGTTATACAATATACAGTTACGTACGTTATATATAATATACAGTTACGTACGTTATACAATATACAGTTACGTACGTTATATATAATATACAGCTACGTACGTTATACAACATACAGTTACGTACGTTATATATAATATACAGTTACGTACGTTATACAATATACAGTTACGTACGTTATACAATATACAGTTACGTGCGTTATTCAATATACAGTCACGTGCGTTATACAATATAGAGTTACGTACGTTATACAATATACAGTTACGTACGTTATATATAATATACAGTTACGTACGTTATACAATATACAGTTACGTACGTTATACAATATACAGTTACGTGCGTTATTCAATATACAGTCACGTGCGTTATACAATATAGAGTTACGTACGTTATACAATATACAGTTACGTACGTTATATATAATATACAGTTACGTACGTTATACAATATACAGCTACGTACGTTATACAATATACAGTTACGCGTTATTCATATACAGTCAATGTGCGTTATAATATAGAGTTACGCACGTTATTCAATATACAGTCACGATGTTATATCTAATATACAGTTACTTACGTTATTCAATATACAGTCCGTACGTTATATATAATATACAGTTACGTACGTTATAGAATATACAGTTACGTACGTTATAATAATATACAGTTATGTACGTTATACATAATATACAGCTACGTACGTTATGCAATATACAGTTACTTACGTTATACAATATACAGTTATGTACGTTATAATATAACAGTTACGTACGTTATTTAATATACAGCTACGTACGTTATTCAATATACAGTCACGAACGTTATATATAATATACAGTTATGTACGTTATACAATATACAGTTACTAACGTTATTCAATATACAGTCATGTGCATTATATATAATATACAGTTACGTACGCTATTCAATATACAGTTACGTACGTTATTCAATATACAGTTACGCACGTTATATATAATATACAGTAACGTACGTTATATATAATATACAGTTACGTACGTTATTCATATATGTGTTACGTACGTTATATATAATATATGTTACGTACGTTGTATATAATATACAGTCACGTACGTTATTCAATATATGTTACGTATATAATATATAGTTACGTACGTTGTATATAATATACAGTCACGTACGTTATTCAATATAATACGTACGTTATATATAATATACATTACGTACGTAACTGTTAATACAGTTACGTACGTTATATATAATATACAGTTACGTACGTTATATATAATATACAGTTACGTACGTTGTATATAATAGTCACGTACGTTATTCAATATACAGTTACGTACGTTATTCAATATACAGTTACGTACGTTATATATAATATACAGTTACGTACGTTGTACATAACATTATACATAATCAATCGCTGCACCACAGTGTTATATTGACTACTGAGTAAACATCGACAGACATAACACCTGCTGTTGGTCTCGGTGGTCAACTACGACTCGAGAGGTGGATCACCGTGCTGACCGAGCGAGGCAACGTTACCACCACCTACCTACTGATACAGGTGAGTCACCACCACCAGAGAGTGTTCAGGGAGGTTCTTGATGAATGTGGGAAGAGTAAGTGAACCATTACTGATAACCTATATAATTATTAACAAACAACGATAATAAACCCACACATAATTTTAGCTATGGAACTATAACCATTAGCAGAGACTAGTAAGGTGTGTGTGTGTGTGTGTGTTACAGGACGCTCGTGACTCAGACTCTGGTAACTACTGCCTCCAACACGCCGGCACCACCATCAGGGTCCACGTCCTTAACGGTGAGTGTATGTACTTACGAGTGAGTGAGTGAATGATTGAGTGTGTGTGACTGAGTGTATAAACTTGTGAGTGAATGAGTGACTGTGTGAGTGTACAAACTTGCGAGTGTGTGTGTGTGTGTGTGTGTGTGTGTGTATTAATGTGTGAATGAATGAACTTATGAGTTAATGTGTCTTGAGTGAATGGGAGTGACGAGTGAGTGAATAAGGGAATGAATAAGGAGAGAATGAGGAATAAGTGAGTGTAGGAATGAATGAACTTGTTAGTGAGTGAGTGAGTGAGTGGAAAAATTGAAGAAAATAACTACTTGACGACCACTGCCCACACGTCATACGAAAACACCTTCATCACATCTCCTACAGTACACGTCACCTGGAGGAGACTATCTGACACGAAAGAGACGATCGGGATGGTGGACCTAAGACGTGATAATTAACCTTAAGTAAGAAAGATAATAGATTGAACGTTTCATGTTGACAAGAAAATCATTTGAGAATTTTAACAAGAGATTCATTAAAAGTTTCAAGACAGAGAAGTACAGCAGGAGGAGGAGAAACAAGAAGAGAAAGGTGATTTTCAAGTTTCAGGTGAAGCCATGTGGATACCAACCAAATTAAGCTTAGTAGCCATATGCATTAACGACTTAAACTTATTTTACCTGCACTAGCTCACTGAGAGTTAGGTTAGTTAGGGTTGGGGTGCTTAACCATCAGCTGAATAAGGTGAGAGGTCCAAACATTCCCAGGACCTTCTGAGTGGATGTAAGAGCGGAGTATATTGATAGACACATGAGCAGGACGGATTAATGACTAGGAACCAAGGAAATTTTGGAATAAAGACAGTGAGGCAGTGTGGGTGTGTGTGGTGAGCAGTGGTGTGTGTGTGGTGAGGCAATGTGGTGGTGGGGAGGAAGTGTGGTGTGTGGTGAGGAAGGTGTGGTGTGGTGGTGATGAAGGTGGTGTGTGGTGAGGCAGTGTGGTGTGGTGAGGAAGTGTGGTGGTGTGGTGTGTGGTGATGAAGTGTGGTGTGTGTGGTGAGGAAGTGGTGTGTGTGGTGAGGAAGGTGGTGTGTGTGGTGAGGAGTGTGGTGTGTGTGGTGAGGAAGTGTGGTGTGTGTGGTGAGTGTTGTGTGGTGTGGTGATGGTATGTGGTGTGGTGTGGTGGTGTGGGAGGAAGTGTGGTGTGTGTGGTGAGGAAGTGTGGTGTGTGTGGTGGAGGAAGTGTGGTGTGTGGTGAGTGAAGTGTGGTGTGTGTGTGTGGTGATGTTGTGGTGTGTGGTGAGGAAGTGTGGTGTGTGTGGTGAGGCATGTGGTGTGTGGTGAGGAAGTGTGGTGTGGTGTGTGTGGGGTGTGTTGAGGAAGTGTGGTGTGTGTGGTGAGGAAGGTGGTGTGTGTGGTGAGGAAGTGTGGTGTGTGTGGTGAGGAAGGTGGTGTGTGTGGTGAGGCGTGTGGTGTGTGTGGTGAGGAGTGTGGTGTGTGTGAGGCGTGTGGTGTGTGTGGTGTGGGCGGTGGTGGTGTGGTGAGTGGTGTGGTGTGTGTGAGTGCTGGTGGTGTGTGTGGTGAGGAGTGTGGTGTGGTGAGTGTTGCGGTGTGTGGTGAGTGAAGGTGGTGTGTGTGTGTGGTGTGTGGTGAGGAAGGTGGTGTGTGTGGTGAGAAGTGTGGTGTGTGTGGTGAGGAAGGTGTGGTGTGGGAGGCAGTGTCGTGTGTGAGGAGTGGGGGGTGTGGTGTGTGGTGGTGGTGGAGGGGAAGTGGTGTGTGGTGGTGATGGTGTGTGGTGTGTGTGTGGTGAGGAAGTGTGGTGTGTGTGGTGAGGAAGGTGGTGTGTGTGGTGAGGCAGTGTGGTGTGTGTGGTGAGGCAGTGTGGTGTGTGTGTGGTGAGGGAGTGTGGTGTGTGGTGGGGCAGTGGTGTGTGTGGTGAGTGAGGTGGTGTGTGGTGAGGAGGAAGGTGGTGTGTGTGTGAGGATGTGTGGTGTGTGTGGTGAGGAAGTGTGGTGTGTGTGGTGAGGAAGTGTGGTGTGTGGTGAGGCAGTGTGGTGTGTGTGGTGAGGAATGTGGTGTGTGTGAGGCAGTGTGGTGAGGCAGTGTGTGTGTGTGGTGAGGAAGTGTGGTGTGTGTGGTGAGCGGTGGTGGTGTGTGGTGAGGAAGTGTGGTGTGTGTGGTGATGCTGTGGTGTGTGGTGAGTGGTGTGGTGTGGTGTGTGTGTGTGGTGTGTAGTGAGGAAGGTGGTGTGTGTGTGGTGAGGAAGTGTGGTGTGTGTGGTGAGGAAGTGTGGTGTGTGTGGTGAGGAGGTGTGGTGTGTGTGGTGATGGTATGTGGTGTGTGTGGTGAGGGCGGTGTGTGGTGGTGAAGTGTGGTGTGTGTGGTGAGGCTGTGTGGTGTGTGTGGTGAGTGAAGTGTGGTGTGTGTGGTGAGGGTGTGGTGTGTTTGGTGATGAGGTGTGGTGTGGTGTGTGGTGTGTGGTGAGTGAGGTGGGTGTGGGTGGTGAGTGAAGTGGTGTGTGTGGTGAGGAAGTGTGGTGTGTGTGGTGGAGGCAGTGTGGTGAGGCAGTGTGGTGTGTGTGGTGAGGAAGGTGGTGTGTGTGATGAGGCAGCGTGGTGTGTGTGGGGAGTGGTGTGGTGTGTGTGTGTGGTGGGTGGTGGAGGGTGTGGTGTGTGTGGTGAGGAAGTGTGGTGTGTGTGGTGAGGCAGGTGTGGTGTGTGTGGTGAGGAAGGTGGTGGTGTGTGTGTGGTGTGTGGTGAGGAAGGTGGTGTGTGTGGTGAGGATGTGTGGTGTGTGGTGAGAAGTGTGGTGTGGTGTGTGTGTGGTGTGTGGTGAGGAAGTGTGGTGTGTGGTGAGGATGTGTGGTGTGTGTGTGGTGAGGAAGTGTGGTGTGTGTGTGAGTGAGTGTGGTGGTGTGTGTGGTGTGGTGAGTGGGTGTGGTGTGTGTGGTGATGTGGATGTGGTGTGTGTGGTGAGTGCGTGTGTGGTGTGTGTGTGGTGTGTGGTGAGGAAGTGTGGTTTGTGGTGAGGCTATGTGTGTGTGGGTGTGGGGCGGTGTGGTGTGTGTGAGGGAGTGCAGTGTGGTGTAGTGAGGCAGTGTGGTATGTGTGGTGAGCCTGTGGTGTGTGTGTGTGTGTGTGGTGAGTGAAGGTGTGTAGTGGGGAAGCGGGGTGGTGGTGAGGCAGTGTGGTGTGTGTGTGGTGAGTGGTGTGGTGTGGTGTGTGTGTGTGGTGTGTGGTGAGTGAAGTGTGTGTGTGGTGAGGAAGTGTGGTGTGTGTGGTGAGAGTGGGGGTGTGTGTGGTGAGGAAGGTGGTTTGTGTGGTGATGAAGGTGTGGTGAGAGTGGTGTGTGGTTGTGGCGTGTGTGGTGTGTGTGGTGTGTGGTGTGGTGTGTGGTGAGGCGGTGGGGTGTGTGTGGGATAGTGTGAGAGGTGGTGAGGTGTGGTGGTGTGGTGGCAGTGTGGTGTGTGTGGTGAGCTGAAGTGTGGTGTGTGGTGAGGCAGTGTGGTGAGCGTGTGGTGGTGTGGTGAGTGCGTGGTGTGTGTGGTGAGTGCAGTGGTGTGTGAGGCAGTGTGGTGTGTGTTATGCGTGGTGTGTGTGGGGAGGGAAGTGGGTTTGTGTGGTGAGGGTGTGGTGTGTGGTGAGGCAGTGTGGTGTGTGTGGTGAGGGAGGGTGGTGTGTGGTGAGGCAGTGTGGTGTGTGGCAGTGTGGTGTGTGGTGAGCAGTGTGTGTGTGGTGAGGCAGTGTGGTGTGTTGTGAGGCGGTGTGATGAGGCAGTGTGGTGTGTGTAGTGAGGCAGTGTGGTGTGTGTAGTGAGGCAGTGTGGTGTGTGTGGTGAGGCAGTGTGGTATGTAAAAGAGGTATACGGAACAGCGGTGTTTTTTCTCTTGGAATAACTTGTACAAGTTTTACTCTGAAGCAGGAAACTCGTAACACTTTTTACCTAACCTAACTTGCTACCCTAATTGTCCCTGTCAATTTTAACAGGTGATCAAAAACTCAACACAATATATAGATACACTGATAAATTGTAAGTCGTTGCAAGTTAACATTTATGTCTGTGTTGTATTTACAGTTATTCTTCATTCAGAAATATTGATTTTAACTGTTTAAAATTGTCTTACTCAGGGGAGACGCCGCGAGCAATGCAGACCAATGGGGTGAAGGGTATGTCAGCGACCTACTCCGGCCTCCTGGCGGTGCTGCTTACAACATCTCTTAACTGAGCTGGTGGAGGACTTACTCTTACCCGGGAGTGTTAGAGACAAGGGCACCTGAGTGTGAGGGTGTGGTGGCCGCCTAACATTACCTGAGTGTGAGGGTGTAGTGGCCGCCCTCAACATTACCTGGGTGTGAGGGTGTGGTGGCCGCCTCAACATTACCTGAGTGTGAGGGTGTAGTGGCTGCCTCAACATTACCTGAGTGTGAGGGTGTGGTGGCCGCCTCAACATACCTGAGGTGAGGGTGGTGGCCCTCAACATTACCTGGGTGTGAGGGTGTGTGGTGGCTCACATACCTGAGTGTGAGGTGGTGGCCGCTCAACATTACCTGAGTGTGAGGGTGGTAGTGCCTCAACATTACCTGAGTGTGAGGGTGTGGTGGCCGCCTCACACATTACCTGAGTGTGAGGGTGTAGGCCTCAACATTACCTGGGTGTGAGGGTGTGGTGGCCGCCTCAACATTACCTGAGTGTGAGGGTGTAGTGGCTGCCTCAACATTACCTGAGTGTGAGGGGTGTAGTGGCCGCCTCAACATTACCTGAGTGTGTGAGGGTGGTGGCCGCCTCAGCATTACCTGAGTGTGAGGGTGTAGTGGCCGCCCTCAACATTACCTGAGGAGGGTGGTGGCTGCCTCAACATTACCTGGGTGTGGGTGTGGTGCCGCCTCAACATTACCTGAGTGTGAGGGTGTAGTGGCTGCCTCAACATTACCTGGAGTGTGAGGGTGGTGGCCGCCTCAACATTACCTGGTGTGAGGTTGGTGGCCGCCTCAACATTACCTGGGTGTGAGGGTGTAGGCTGCCTCAGCATTACCTGAGTGTGAGGGGTGGTGGCCGCCTCAACATTACCTGAGTGTGAGGGGTGGTGGCCGCCCTCAACATTACCTGGGTGTGAGGTTGTGGTGGCCGCTCAACATTACCTGAGTGTGAGGGTGTAGTGGCCGCCTCAACATTACCTGAGTGTGAGGGTGTAGTGGCCGCCTCAACATTACCTGAGTGTGAGGGTGTGGTGGCCGCCCTCAACATTACCTGAGTGAGGGTGTAGGGCCTCAACATACCTGAGTGGAGGGTGGTGGCCGCCTCAACATACCTGGTGTGAGGTTGTGGTGGCTGCCTCAACATTACCTGAGTGTGAGGTGTAGTGGCCGCCTCAACATTACCTGAGTGTGAGGGTGTAGTGGCCGCCTCAACATTACCTGGGTGTGAGGGTAGTGGCCGCCTCAACATTACCTGGAGTGTGAGGGTGTAGTGGCCGCCTCAACATTACCTGAGTGTGAGGGGTGGTGGGCTGCCTCAACATTACCTGGGTGTGAGGGTGTGTGGCCGCCTCAACATACCTGGTGTGAGGGTGGGTGGCCGCCTCAACATTACCTGAGTGTGAGGGTGTGGTGGCCGCCCTCAACATTACCTGGGTGTGAGGGTGTGGTGGCCGCCCTCAACATTACCTGGGTGTGAGGGTGTGGTGGCCGCCCTCAACATTCACTTTGATGTTCGTCCACGATGCTGTACACCGCTGTGTTGCTGAGTACACCCCAAGTATACCGGAATGTTGCCAACACCTGACTGCACAGAACAATGTTGCCAACACCTGACCAAGTGTACTAGAACAATGTTGCCAACACCTGACCAAGTGTACTAGAACAATGTTGCCAACACTGACCAAGTGTACGAAGCAATGTTGCCAACACTGACTGGCACAGGAACAATGTTGCCAACACCTGACCAAGAGTGTACCAGAACAATGTTGCCAACACCTGACAGTGTACCAGACAATGTTGCCAACACCTGACCGTAATTAGAACAATGTTGCCAACACCTGACAGTGTACCAGAAAATGTTGCCAACACTCCTGACCAAGTGTACTAGAACAATGTTGCCAACACCTGACCAAGTGAACAATGTTGCAACACCTGACGTGTACAGAACACTGTTCCAACACCTGACCAGTAACTAGAACAATGTTGCCAACACCGACTGCCCAGAACAATGTTGCAAACACCTGACCAAGGTACTAGAACAATGTTTCTAACACACCTGCGGTACCAGAACAATGTTGCAACACCTGACAAGTGTACCAGAACAATGTTGCCAACACCTGACCAAGGTACTGAGCAATGTGCCAACACCTGGACTGTACTAGAACAATGTTGCCAACACCTGACCAAGTGTACTAGAGCAATGTTGCCAACACTGACCAAGGCTAGAACAATGTTGCCAACACCTGACCAAGTGTACCAGACAATAGTTGCCAACACCTGACCAATGTACCAGAACACTGTTGCCAACACCTGACCAAGTGTACTAGAACAATGTTGCCAACACCTGACAGTGTTCCAGAACAATGTTGCAAACACTGAACAAGTGTACTAGAACATGTTTCAACACCTGACCAAGTGTACCAGAACAATGTTGCCAACACCTGACCAAGTGTACCAGAACAATGTTGCCAACACCTGACCAAGTGTACTCAGAACAATGTTGCCAACACCTGACTAAGGGTACCAGAACAATGTTGCCAACACCTGACCAAGTGTACCAGAACAATGTTGCCAACACCTGACCAAGTGTACCAGAACAATGTTGCCAACACCTGACTAAGTGTACCAGAACAATGTTGCCAACACCTGACCAAGTGCCTTGTGTGTGTTGAGTATTTTGTACCATTCTCAGCAAGACTAGTGTAACCTAGCATAATTGGCCTGTACGTGAGCGTGGGTCACGTGCACATCGTGTATGTAAGTATGGGTCACGGACACAGTGTACGTGAGCGTGGATTACGTGCACATCGTGTACGTAAGTCTGGGTCACGGAAACCCAGTGTACGTGAGCGTGGGTCACGTGCACATCGTGTACATAAGTATGGGTCACGGACACAGTGTACGTGAGCGTGGTTCACGTGCACATCGTGGATGTAAGTATGGGTCACGGACACAGTGTACGTTAGAGTGGGTCACGGACACCCAGTGTTCGTGGGCGTGGTTCACGAGCGCATCGTGTATGTAAGTGTGGGTCACGGACACAGTGTACGTGAGCGTGGGTCACGGACACTACTTGCTGAGCGTGGGTCACGGACACAGTGTACGTGAGCGTGGGTCACGGACACTACTTGTACTTGAGCGTGGGTCACGGACCAGTGTACGTGAGCGTGGGTCCGGACACTACTGCTGAGCGTGGGTCACGACACAGTGTACGTGAGCGTGGGTCACGGACACTACTTGTACTTGAGCGTGGGTCACGGACACAGTGTACGTGAGCGTGGGTCACGGACACAGTGTACTTGAGCGTGGGTCAGGTGTACAACTTGGTGAACATTACATTAGGTACGTACATAACATCCTGATAATAAGTTTACAAAGAAAACCAATATTGTTAAAATGGTTAATGGCAATTGTATAATTATAAAAAAACAAACAAGTTATTGAAGAGGTGTGTGTGGTGGAGTGTGTAGTGGGTGTGTGGTGGGTGAGTGGAGGGGAGTGTGTGGCAGGTGTGTAATGGAATGTGTGGTGGAGTGTGTGGTGGAGTGTGTGGTGGGTGTGTGGTGGGTGTGTGGTGGGTGTGTGGTGGGTGTTGGTGGGTGTGTGGTGGAATGTGTAGTGGGTGTGTGGTGGAGAGTGTGTAGTGGGTGTGGTGGGGTGTGGTGGGTGTGTGGTGGGTGTGTGGTGGGTGTGGTGGGTGTGTTTGGTGGGTGTGTGGGTGTGGTGGAGGGTGTGTGGGTGTGTGTGGGTGTGTGGAATGTGGTGGGTGTGTGTGGTGGGTGTGTGGTTGGGTGTGTGGTGGGTGTGTGGTGGGTGTTTGGTGGGTGTGTGGTGGTGTGTGGTGGTGTGTGGTGGGTGTGTGGTGGTGTGTGGTGGGTGTGTGGTGGTGTGTGGTGTGTTGTGGGTGTGTGTGGAGGGGTGTGGGTGTGTGTGGTGGGTGTGTGGTGTAGTGTGTGGTGGAATGTGTGGTGGAGTGTGTGGGTGGGTGTGTGGTGTGGTGTGTGGTGGGTGTGTGGTGGAGAATGTGGTGGGTGTGTGGTGTGGTGTGGGTGTGGGTGTGGTGGAGAATGTGGTGGGTGTGGTGTGGTGTGGTGGGTGTGGTGGGTGTGGTGGGTGTGTGGTGGAATGTGTGGTGGGTGTGGTGGGTGTGGTGGGTGTGGTGGGTGTGTGGAGGGTGTTTGGTGGAGTGTGTGGTGGGGTGTGTGGTGGGTGTGTGTGGTGGGTTGTGATTGGGTGTGGTGAAGTGTGTGGAGGTGTGATGGTGGAAGTGTGTGGTGGGTGTGTGTGGAGTGTGTGGTGGGTGTGGTGAGTGTGTGGTGGAATGTGTGGTGGGTGTGGAGGAGTGTGTGGTGGAATGTGTGGTGGGTGTGTGGAGTGTGTGTGGTGGAATGTGTGGTGTGTGTGTGTGGTGGAGTGTGTGGTAATACTTGAGATATTTTATGTATTTGGTAAACCATTTATCTGTAATATCAATAATCACTACTTGTGTTTTTCTTCCTCGTGGTGAACCAACTGAGGGTCTGGCAGTGACCGAGAGACGTGACTCAGATAAAACACTACCCAAGACAACAGAAGTCAATAACTCTACTGAAATATATGAAGCATCCAGTGAGCATGAGGCAGCAGGAACTTGGCTCCATGTCCTGCTGCTGATACTGTCTACTGAAGGACTATGTCGCTCTGGAGCTGAGTGAAAGGTGGCAGTTCTAATGGGAATCACTCTAACCTAACCTAACCCAACCTAACACAAATTTTGAGTTGACACAGGCATCACCCCAGACGACTGAGGCCTCACTAATCATACAATGAATGAAGAGGTTGAGTGAGGTGTTACTCCAACCCTACTCAACTACTTGCCCTTGAATTGGTAAGACTCGAGAGCTAGGGAGACTTTGTAACTCATCCTCAGAGCGGAGGCTAAAGTCGTACAGACACAAGTATATGTTGGAGTGAACACTGTCTTAAGAACAAATACAATAAATACAAACTGAAGACAAACAAAGAAATATTTAAATGACAGAACAAGTTTAAAATATTATATGGGCAAACGTGATGAAGTTTAATTGCATAAATACATACATCGTTCCATGCCGCCTTACAGGTATACAGCGCCACACGTGAACTGGTGATTGCAGGTGTGGGTGTCATATATTTTGTTCGGAAGAATCGGTGTATAAAATTTTGGGTGCTGAAATTTATTCTCTGTGAAATTGTGGTGTAGAAATAACTAAGGGGTCCCGTAAGTTTATCTCTCAAGGAAAAACTCAGGTACCGTGTGTAGGGCGTGTTGTGAGTAGAGGATACGGTGGCCGATGCATACTGGTGGTGCTTTTAAAACAATATTTGAATATATATATATATATATATATATATATATATATATATATATATATATATATATTATCATATATATTATTGTTCTCAGCGGTCGGTCCCTGGAACACGTACCACCAGTTGTGGTGTAAGACAATGTCAAGGCGCTAAGACTCACAATGTTTACGATGATGTTAATGATTATGTTAGAACATTACGGCTATAGGAGAGGTGTTGAGGGAGCCACAAAAACACACACACACACACACACACACACACACACACACACACACACACACACACACACACTGCACGAAATATGTGAGTAAAAATTAGAGTATTGTGAAGTGGTAGAAACGAAGAGCAGATAATTATTTAAGGTGAACGTCAGGGTGTGTTAGCAGAGTGAACGTCAGGGTGTGTTAGTAGAGTGAACGTCAGGGTGTGTTAGTAGAGTGAACGTCAGGGTGTGTTAGTATAGTGAACGTCAGGGTGTGTTAGCAGAGTGAACGTCAGGGTGTGTTAGTAGAGTGAACGTCAGGGTGTGTTAGTAGAGTGAACGTCAGGGGTGTGTTAGCAGAGTGAACGTCAGGGTGTGTTAGTAGAGTGAACGTCAGGGTGTGTTAGTATAGTGAACGTCAGGTGTGTTAGTATAGTGAACGCCAGGTTGTGTTAGTATAGTGAACGCCAGGTGTGTTAGTAGAGTGAACGCCGGGTGTGTTAGTAGAGTGAACGTCAGGGTGTGTTAGTATAGTGAACGTCAGGTGTGTTAGCAGAGTGAACGTCAGGGTGTGTTAGTAGAGTGAACGTCAGGGTGTGTTAGTAGAGTGAACGTCAGGGTGTGTTAGTAGAGTGAACGTCAGGGTGTGTTAGTATAGTGAACGTCAGGTGTGTTAGCAGAGTGAACGCTGGGGTGTGTTAGTAGAGTGAACGTCAGGGTGTGTTAGTAGAGTGAACGTCAGGGTGTGTTAGCAGAGTGAACGTCAGGGTGTTAGTAGAGTGAACGTCAGGGGTGTGTTAGTATAGTGAACGTCAGGGTGTGTTAGTATAGTGAACGCCAGGTTGTGTGTTAGTATAGTGAACGCCAGGGTGTGTTAAGAGAGTGAACGCCCGGGTGTGTTAGTATAGTGAACGCCAGGTGTTAGTATAGTGAACGCCAGGGTGTGTAAGTAGAGTGAACGCCAGGGTGTGTTAGTAGAGTGAACGTCAGGTGTGTTAGTAGTGAACGTCAGGGTGTGTTAGCAGAGTGAACGTCAGGGTGTTAGTAGAGTGAACGTCAGGGGTGTGTTAGTATAGTGAACGCCAGGGTGTGTTAGTACAGTGAACGTCAGGGTGTGTTGGTAGAGTGAACGTCAGGTGTGTTGGTAGAGTGAACGTGTGGGTGTGTTAGCAGAGTGAACGTCAGGTGTGTTAGTAGAGTGAACGTCAGGGTGTGTTAGTATAGTGAACGTCAGGGTGTGTTAGTATAGTGAACGCCAGGTTGTGTTAGTATAGTGAACGCCAGGGTGTGTTAGTAGAGTGAACGCCCGGTGTGTTAGTATAGTGAACGCCAGGGTGTGTTAGTATAGTGAACGCCAGGGTGTGTAAGAGAGTGAACGCCAGGGTGTGTTAGTAGAGTGAACGTCAGGGTGTGTTAGTATAGTGAACGCCAGGGTGTATAGTAGAGTGAACGCCAGGGTGTGTTAGTAGAGTGAACGCCAGGGTGTGTTAGTAAAGTGAACGCCAGGGTGTGTTAGTATAGTGAACGCCAGGGTGTGTTAGTATAGTGAACGCCAGGGTGTGTTAGTAAAGTGAACGCCAGGGTGTGTTAGTAGAGTGAACGCTGGCGGGTGTGTTAGTATAGTGAACGCCAGGGTGTGTTAGTAGAGTGAACGCCAGGGTGTGTTAGTATAGTGAACGTCAGGGTGTGTTAGTAGAGTGAACGTCAGGGTGTGTTAGTAGAGTGAACGTCAGGTGTGTTAGTAGAGTGAACGCAGGGTGTGTTAGTATAGTGAACGCCAGGGTGTGTTAGTATAGTGAACGCCAGGGTGTAGTTAAGAGAGAACGTCAGGGTGTGTTAGTAGAGTGAACGTCAGGTGTGTTAGTAGAGTGAACGTCAGGTGTGAAGTATAGTGAAGCCAGTGTGTAGTATAGTAAACGCCAGGTGTGTAAGTATAGTGAACGCCAGGGTGTATTAGTACAGTGAACGTCAGGGTGTGTGTTAGTAGAGTGAACGTTAGGGTGTGTTAGTAGAGTGAACGTCAGGTGAGTCAGTACAGTGAACGTCAGGGTGTGTTAGTATAGTGAACGTCAGTGTGTTAGTACAGTGAACGTCAGGGTGTGTTGGTAGAGTGAACGTCAGGTGTGTTAGCAGAGTGAACGCCAGGGTGTGTTTGTATAGTGAACGCCAGGGTGTGTTAGTATAGTGAACGCCAGGTGAGTCAGTACAGTGAACGTCAGGTGTGTTAGTATAGTGAATGCCAGGGTGTGTTTGTAGAGTGAACGTCAGGGTGTGTTAGTATAGTGAATGCCAGGGTGTGTTAGCATAGTGAACGCCAGGGTGTGTTAGTATAGTGAACGCCAGGGTGTGTTAGTTAGTACAGTGAACGTCAGGGTGTGTTAG
Source organism: Homarus americanus (assembly GCF_018991925.1). Taxonomy (NCBI): domain Eukaryota; kingdom Metazoa; phylum Arthropoda; class Malacostraca; order Decapoda; family Nephropidae; genus Homarus; species Homarus americanus. The sequence continues at coordinate 1,452,423 of NW_024717620.1, read as the reverse complement.
TAGAGTGAACGTCTGGGTGTGTTAGTAGAGTGAACGTCAGGGTATGTTAGAGGAAACGTCAGGGTGTGTTAGTATAGTGAACGCCAGTGTGTATTAGTAGAGTGAACGCCAGAGTGGGTTAGTAGAGTGAACGCCAGGGTGTGTTAGTAAAGTGAACGCCAGGGTGTGTTAGTATAGTGAACGCCAGGTGTGTTAGTATAGTGAACGCCATGGTGTGTTAGTATAGTGAACGCCAGGGTGTTAGTATAGTGAACGCCAGGGTGTGTTAGTAGAGTGAACGCCAGGTGTGTTATAGTGAACGCCAGGGTGAGTCAGTACAGTGAACGTCAGGGTGTGTTAGTATAGTGAATGCCAGGGTGTGTTAGTAGAGTGAACGTCGAGGTGTGTTAGTATAGTGAACGCCAGGTGTGTTAGTATAGTGAACGCCAGGGTGTGTTAGTATAGTGAACGCCAGGGTGTGTTAGTACACTGTACTAACACTCCTGACGTTCACTGTACTAATAGTACAGTGAAGGTCAGGGTGTGTTAGTAGAGTGAACGTCAGGGTGTGTTAGTAGAGTGAACGTCAGGGTGTGTTAGTAGAGTGAACGTCAGGGTGTGTTAGTATAGTGAACGCCAGGTGTGTTAGTATAGTGAACGCCAGGGTGAGTCAGTACAGTGAACGTCAGGGTGTGTTAGTATAGTGAATGCCAGGGTGTGTTAGTAGAGTGAACGTCAGGGTGTGTTAGTAGAGTGAACGCTAGGGTGTATTAGTATAGTGAACGCCAGGGTGTGTTAGCAGAGTGAACGCCAGGGTGTGTGAGTATAGTGAACGCCAGGGTGTGTTAGTATAGTGAACGCCAGGGTGTGTTAGTACAGTGAACGTCAGGGTGTGTTAGTACAGTGAACGTCAGGGTGTGTTAGTACAGTGAACGTCAGGGTGTGTTAGTATAGTGAACACCAGGGTGCATTAGTAGATTGAACGCCAGGGTGTGTTAGCAGAGTGAACGCCAGGGTGAACGCTAGTGTGTGTAAAGAATCAATCGTAATATACCGTTTGAGGCAGGCAAAAGGAAAGAGGAAATTGATAATAATAAATCTTGATAAACACTGAAGTTACACAGACACAGTAAAGGACCAACACGGCAGTTCCTCGATCACAGGTCTACCTCCCTCAACGTGTGTTTCTGACTCTCTACTGCCGCTCCAAATGTTAAGGAAGAAAGTGTAAGTAACAGTAACACTAATACACACACACACAAACAAACACACACACATGAACTACAATTACTTAAACTTACATTAAAAAGTTTACTCTCCCAGGCTATCATTAAGCTATTAACTCTAACCCGTTAATTAACCTCATAAAGTAACAAGGAACAAAATACTCTGTACAGTTCCATTAAACTTAACTTGTATGACATAATATTGACCCAACAGAGAACAGCTGACGCGTGAGTGAGGTAGACACCTGGTGGCCAGACACACAACAATGTGCCGCCGTGTCTTCATTATTACCGTCACCAACACTACCAGTGAGGGAGCCACAATAATAATGGTTGGCCGTCGTGCTGGCCGACTCTAGGATCATCAAGGCGTGGATTTGTTTAAGGTGTAGAAGCTATCGCAAACACAACAACCACATCCTGAGTTAATGAGCTGTATGTCTCAGTGTCAGAGAATGATCCAAGAAGACCGGACAACTCGCCAGCTGCACTGGCTAACAACCCTGGAATGCGATCCTCAATTCGATTAACACCAGGTTCTCAGTTACGGCTGAGGAGACAGAGGCAGTTAGCGTAAATACACTTGCCCATAACACCACAGGTCGCCACGGCAGCCACAAGAGACACAGTGACTCTTGACAAGACTCACCATTACTGAACGTGACAGCCAGCTCAGTGATCAGTCTCTTTATAATGTTATCACTGTTATCTTACAGGTGGGTGTGTGGTGTAGCAGGTACAGGTGTGTGGTGTAGCAGGTACAGGTGTGTGGTGTAGCAGGTACAGGTGTGTGGTGTAGCAGGTACAGGGGTGTGGTGTAGCAGGTACAGGTGTGTGATGTAGCAGGTACAGGTGTGTGAATGTGTGGTACAGGTGTGTGATGTGGCAGGTACAGGTGTGTGGTGTGGCAGGTACAGGGGTGTGGTGTGGGTACAGGTGTGGTGTAGCAGGTACAGGTGTGTGGTGTAGCAGGTACAGGTGTGTGTGATGTAGCAGGTACAGGTGTGTGATGTGGGTACAGGTGTGTGGTGTGGCAGGTACAGGTGTGTGGTGTGGGTACAGGTGTGTGGTGTGGCAGGTACAGGTGTGTGGTGTGTGGGTACAGGTGTGTGGATGTAGCAGGTACAGGTGTGTGGGATGTGGCAGGCCCTGTGGGTGTGTGGTACAGGTGTTAATGGTGTGGGTACAGGTGTGTGGTGTAGCAGGTACAGGTGTGTCGCCAGCAGGTACAGGTTATTGGTGTAGCAGGTACAGGTGTGTGGTGTGGGTACAGGTGTGTGGTGTAGCAGGTACAGGGTGTGTGTGGTGTAGCAGGTGCAGGTGTGTGGTGTGTGTGGGTACAGGTGTGTGATGTAGCAGGTACAGGTGTGGTGTGGCAGGTACAGGTGTGTGGTGTAGCAGGTACAGGTGTGTGGTGTGGGCCTGGGTGTGTGGTGTGTGGGTACGGGTGTGTGGTGTGTGGGTACAGGTGTGTGGTGTGTGGGTACAGGTGTGTGGTGTGGTGCAGGTGTGTGGTGTGTGAATGCAAGTGTGTGGTATAAGCAGGTACAGGTGTGTGTGGCAGGCTGGGTGTGTGGTGTAGCAGGTACAGGTGTGTGGTGTAGCAGATACAGGTGTGTGGTATAGCAGGTACAGGTGTGTGGTGTAGCAGGTACAGGTGTGTGGTGTAGCAGGTACAGGTGTGTGGTGTAGCAGGTACAGGTGTGTGGTGTAGCAGGTACAGGTGTGAAATATAACCCTTTATCCACCCTCACTGAACCACTCTCATATGGTCCACTTCTACCTGATCCACGCTCACGGGATCCATTTAAAGCTGATTCACTCCCACGTGATCCACTAAAACTGATAATGAAAACTGCCATTGAGAAAAATTATTAAATGTTCCAGGAAACTGACTTCTCCTTGACGTTATCATCCAGTGGAGGTGTTGGAGGCAGTGGCGTCACGTCTGAAATGAGACAAAAATTGTGTTCATCTGAGACAAAATAAAATTCACAAAAATAAATGTACATTGAAGTTCGGTGTAAACGATGAAATACATTTATTTTGTATATAGAACGGTAAATGTTCACATCACTTGGGTGGTTCCATACGTGTGATGACCCGTTAGACTAGAGGCAGTACAGTGTGGTTGTAATGGACTGAGCCTCTTATCTGTAAACAGTGAGGCAAACACTACACTACAACACCTTCACTTTCCTGCAGTAGAGTTAAACGACCATTAACAACTGAAGTGGACTGTAGAAATCCTGGTTGCAATCCATCGACCTTTAGGAGAGGAAGTAAGTGTTGTATTCACTGGGCCACCGCTCTCCAACAAACTAACCCACGATAAACTTAGGACTTAAAATGGTTGGATATCTTTCTCGTAGTTATATGTTATGTACACAGTAAATTGTTTATACCAAGTAATGAATGAAGATGTATTTCTTCCCATAATGTATTGAGATGTGTGTCATGTGTGGAGATGTGTTTCTTCCCATAATATATTGAGATGTGTGTCATGTGTGGAGATGTGTTTCTTCCCATAATGTACTGAGATGTGTGTCATGTGTGGAGATGTGTTTCTTCCCATAATGTATTGAGATGTGTGTCATGTGTGGAGATGTGTTTCTTCCCATAATATATTGAGATGTGTGTCATGTGTGGAGATGTGTTTCTTCCCATAATATATAATGTAAATAACGAGTTAAATACAATGAGTCATTCTTGACCGAGCAATGTTCATTTTGATTCATATTATCCAAAGGTGACCAACGCCTCACGCTCTTCAGTGTAATTGTCGGTATTATTCATAAACTGTAGAAAAACTACCACAAGTTTATTTCTCCACCACCAAGCGTCAGCATCAGTCCTTATACAACACAAGTGTGAAGTCGAGAACTGCTCCTCAATCCTGACGTAACGCCAGCTAATTGTCTCACACACTGTACATCATAGCCAGGTAGAGCCACACACTGTACATCATGGCCAGGTACAGCCACACACTGTACATCATGGCCAGGTAGAGCCACACACTGTACATCATGGCCAGGTAGAGCCACACACTGTACATCATGGCCAGGTAGAGCCACACACTGTACATCATGGCCAGGCAGAGCCACACACTGTACATCATGGCCAGGTAGAGCCACACACTGTACATAATGGCCAGGTAGAGCCACACACTGTACATCATGGCCAGGCAGAGCCACACACTGTACATCATGGCCAGGTAGAGCCACACACTGTACATCATGGCCAGGTAGGGCCACATACTGTACATCATAGCCAGGTAGAGCCACACACTGTACATCATATCCAGGTAGAGCCACACACTGTACATCGAGGCCAGGTAGAGTCACATACTGTACATCATGGCCAGCTAATAATCTCACACACTGTACATCATGGCCAGGTAGAGCCACACACTGTACATTATGGCCAGGTAGAGCCACACACTGTACAACATGGTCAGGTAGAGCCACGCAATGTACATTATGGCCAAGTAGAGCCACACACTGTACATCTTGCCAGGATAATAATGGCACATTGGCACACACTGTACAGTATATCATGGCCAGGTAATGGCACACACTGTACATCATGGCCAAGTAGAGCCACACACTGTACATTATGGCCAGGTAGAGCCACACACTGTACAATATGGTCAGGTAGAGCCACGCACTGTACATTATGGCCAAGTAGAGCCACACAATGTACATCATGGCCAGGTAGTCACACTGTACATCATGGCCAAGTAGAGCCACACACTGTACATTATGGCCAGGTAGAGCCACACACTGTACAACATGGTCAGGTAGAGCCACACACTGTACATCATGGCTAAGTAGAGCCACACACTGTACATCATGGCCAAATAGAGCCACACACTATATCATGGCCAGGATATCCGTGGCAGGGGAGACACTCTGTGACAAGTCAAGATTGTACAATACTGTATATAACCTCCTGAGGGAAGCCGGTCAATTTTGTTTAGTATACTGTATACAGTAGAGAGAGAGAGAGAGAGAGAGAGAGAGAGGTGTATAAATACCATCCAGGAACCTTACCTAAAACAGAATTGGAATGTTAGACAGACTACTGGAGGCTGGACGAGACTTCCGGGACAGATTTGATTGACGGCAATTAAACTTCCCTCTGACAGGTTGAACTGGCCTGTGACGGTGTGTAGCGTGACGGTGTGAAGTGTGACGGTTTGTAGTGTGACGGTGTGTAGTGTGAGTAAGATGGTGTGTGTAGCTCATAAATTGTAGTGACGGTCGTGTTGTGTGAGTAAGGTGGTGTGTGTAGCTCATAAACTGTAGTGGAGGTCGTGTAGTGTGAGTAAGGTGGTGTGTGTAGCTCATAAATTGTAGTGACGGTCTTGTAGTGTGGTGTGTGTAGCTCATAAACTATAGTGACGGTCGTGTACTGTAAGTAAGGGCAATTGCTAAAAATTGCCGACTGGAAAAACATTGTGCAAACAATGGTTGGGCATTCATTGATAGCTGGCAACGATTCTATGGCAACGACTACCTGTACAGTCGTGACGGAGTACACTTGTCTCGTGCGGGGGTAAAGACGTTGTCTGCATCCCTGGAGCGTGAAATTGTCACTCCAAAGGGGATTTCGCCAGTAGAGAGGGGTCGGGGAAAGTGGGAGTCAAAAAACAAGTGAGAGTAAAAAAAACAACCAGGACCTGGGGAGTAAAATTGGTTACTCAGGACAAGGGGTAAAGCAGGACCAGGGAAGGGTAGGTTTAAATGTATACTATACAAACAGTAGGAGCGTTAGAAATAAAATAGACTTGCTGAGAGCGGTTGTATGTACCAAGAATGTAGACGTCATAGCAATCACCGAAACTTGGATGAATCTGGCGAGCAAGAACTTTTTATCAAAGTTCCACATAGAAGGGTACAACCTTTTTCACAAGGACAGGGAAGGTAGAAAGGGGGGAGGGGTCGCACTCTTCGTCAGGGATACATTAAAATGTTGTATTAATAATTCAATAAAGGGTGAAATTGGAACAGAGTCTGGATGGGTAGAAATCACGGAAGGAAGAGAAAAACTAATTATGGGAGTGATTTACAGGCCCCCAAGTCTTGGCAAACAAGCAGCTCAGCCCATATGGCAGGAAATGAGTAGGGCAGCAAAATATAACAACTTGTGCATTATGGGGGATTTCAACTTCAGAAATATTGACTGGGACAACATTGTAGGTGATTATGAACCTGAAGACTTCCTAGATGCAGTACAGGACAATTTTTTGAAACAACTAATTACAGAACCTACTAGAGGTGACAATATATTAGACCTAGTATTAACAAATAAAGAAAATATTATCAGAGATATCACAGTAGGGGAAGAACTAGGTAACAGTGATCACAGAGAAATCAGGTTCACCCTAAATTGGGAAACGAAAAACAATGACAATATGGTCAGAGTCCCAAACTTTCGGTTGGCGGATTATCAGGGGTTAAGAAGGTACCTAGGTGAGGTCACCTGGGAACAGTCAGGTCAGTCCCCAGTAGAAAGGGGTGAGGTCACAGATGACACAACAATTGATCATGGCTATAACATATTCACAAGTATACTAAATAAAGCAGAAGAACAAAATATACCATACAGAAAAATTAGGTCAAATAAGAATGAGCCAAGGTGGATGACCAGAAAACTTAAACATGACAGAGGAATAAAGAAAGGAATTTATAAGAAATTAAAGGGAGGGGAGGAGCAGCTCAGAAATAGGTATTATGAACTATCTAGGAACGTTAAGAAAAATGTAAGGAAAACAAAGAGAGACTACGAAATCAAAATAGCAAGAGAATCCAAGGCGAATCCCAAGGGAATTTTCCAGGTATATAGAACAAAGATCAAGGACAAAGTTGGGCCTTTAAAGTCAGGGAGGGGGAAGTGATCAATGGCAGTGCAGAAATAAGCAGAGCATTGAACAGCTACTTTTAATCAGTTTTCACAGAAGAAATTCGCGACGAAATTCCAGAGGTGGAACTGATATTTAGGGGAAAGGAAGAAGAGAAATTAAAGAATATCACTATCAGAAAAGAGGATGCTCTTAAGAGGATAAATAAATTAAAGAAGACAAAATCCCCAGGGCAGGATGAAATTTTCCCTCGAGTCTTGAAAGAGTGTAGGGAACAGATTAGCGGACTCCTCGTAAATGTGTTTACAAAATCATTAGACATGGGAGTTGTGCTGGACTTGTGGAAACAGGCAAATGTAGTACCAATATTCAGAAAGGGAGACAGAGCATCAGCGTCAAATTACCGGCCGATCAGTTTGACGTCAGTAGTGGGGAAATTTCTTGAATCAATTATAGCAGATAGCATCCGATCGCATTTAGAGAAAAGCAAATTAATCTACGACTCTCAACATGGGTTTACAAAGGGAAAATCTTGTCTAACAAATCTGCTGACGTTTTTTAGGAAAGTCTTCGAGGTAGTAGATAATGACGAAAATTACGATGTTATTTACTTAGACTTTAGCAAAGCATATGACAGAGTACCGCATCAGAGGCTTCTGAGAAAAGTTAAGACTCATGGTATCGAGGGGAAAGTTTTAAATTTGATAAAATCATGGCTCACCGATAGAACGCAGAGGGTCAGCGTAGATGGTGTTAAATCTGTGTGGGGCTGTGTAACCAGTGGGGTTCCCCAGGGGTCAGTACTAGGCCCACTCTTGTTCATAATCTACATAACCGATCTAAATACTGGGATCAGCAGTGACATAAGCAAGTTTGCGGATGACACCAAAATAGGGCGGCAGATTAATTCAGGGCAGGATGCAAATGCACTACAGGAGGATTTAAATAAACTGCAGGGGTGGTCTGAAAAATGGCAAATGAAATTCAACACCAGCAAGTGCAGCGTACTTAAGATTGGAAGAACAAATACTGTCAATGTATACAGCCTTAACAACATCAACCTAGAGAAGTCGACTTGTGAAAGAGACTTAGGGGTACTTGTAAGCCCGGACCTACGGCCTAGAATACAGTGCGTTAATGTTCGAAATAAGGCAAACAGAGTATTGGGTTTTATATCTAGAAGTGTAAGTAATAAGAGTGCAGAGGTCTTATTGCAACTATATCTTGCGCTAGTCAGGCCACACCTCGATTATGAGGTTCAGTTCTGGTGCCCTTATTATAGAATGGATATCAATTCACTGGAGTCGGTGTAGCGAAGAATGACGAAAATGATTCCGGGACTTAGAAACCTTCCATATCAAGATAAGTTAAAGAAACTAAACTTGCATTCCCTAGAAAGACGAAGAGTGCGGGGAGATATGATAGAAGCATTTAAGTGGGTGAAAGGAATCAATAAAGGGGATATAGATAAAGTTCTTATAATATCCGAGCAGGATAGGACTCGGAGCAACGGATTTAAGTTGGATAAGTTTAGGTTTAGGAGGGAGATAGGAAGGAACTGGTTCACAAATAGGGTGGTGGATGAGTGGAACAAGCTTAGCAACTTTGTAGTAAGTGCTGGAATGCTGGAAAGTTTCAAAAGGAGGCTAGATTGATTCATGGATGATAGAGAGTGGTAATAACTCTCGACAGGAGCTGCCATGCACAGGCCAACCGGCCTATTGCAGACTCCTTATTTTCTTATGTTCTTATAATATTCCAGGCAGTGCTTGTCCCGTTGCGTACTATGGGGAGCCTCAAGAGGTGTGGGGGTTAGAATCAATGAACACAAACACGACATAAAGAACCACCGTACATCAAACTCATCAGTGCTTCACACTGACAGCCATGGACACCTGCCAAGAGGTGAAACCGATACATAAGGGATATAACAAAACAATAAGAAAGACGGTTGAGGCAGCTTACACCACAACAGAAAAAACATCAAATCCATGGGAAGGGTTTGTGAGCCTGGACAAGGTTGCCGGGTCACTGCATAGTAAGCGCAGCGAAGAGGGCGGAGCCAGCGAGAGTAAACGGCCAATCGTGAAGACACATTTCCGGGCAAACGGCGAGATGACCCGCGATGGAATATAGAGGAGGCTCGTTGTGTTCGTTTTAATACATCGCCGAAATGTTTCCTTACCTGGGCAGCGCACCGGAAGCCCACAGAGCGCCGGAAAATCTAGTGAGCGAGTGAGAAAGTACGTCACACTATCCTCTTTTACACTGCACTGGAGACTTCCTTACACCTATCTCACTCTCCCTCTCCCTACACCATCTGTTATAGCGTCACCAGCAGCTGCTCTATTCCACCTCTCTCACCTATTCCTCTCATACGTCTCTTCCCCTTCTTCAGATTTCACACACAACTAAGGTCTTGGTACCACAAGAGCTGCTATAAAAATAAAAAAAATTTGGTTTAATTTAAAATAAATGAAAGTGATTTTGTCTATTATGTGGATGATTGTGCTTTGAATTCTTTACACACACTCACTCACACACACACACACACACACACACACACACAAACAAATGTATTAGTCTTATGAAATTTTAAGACAACGATAATTTGTTTGCGTTAAATTCTGTTACATAATATAAATTCCAGAATTATTTCCATCTACTTTCCAGTATGAAAAGGTCCCCCGCGGTTTACTTTATTTAAGAAGTGGGAGGGGAGAATGTGGAGGTGTTTTACAGTCCTCCGCGGAATTCCAATACACTCAGACATAGAGAATGTTAGACTCGCCAGGGCTACCTTCACACTCAATACTGTAGTCAGAGTTTAAGTGGAAGATATACATGTTCCTCGCTGGCTCAAGAATATGTACGGCTGGTCTGGAAGGCGATAAGAAGACTCAGTTACATAAAATTGGTTACGAATTTTTAGAGGTTCATCGACTGAGTTGTACTGTGTACCTGGAGGTGTGGGCCTCAACACACGTCCCACTGGTTTAAGATACAGCGCAGAAATAACATAAAACGGGCTACAAATTTACACTGAGTCTCAAAGAATGGATACCTTCTCTTACGATAATATCTCATTTGGACGATAGTCTGTTTTATGCGATTTAGAGTAACGTAACGTAACCTAACCCAACCCAACCTAAGCCAACGTAACCTAACCTGATCAGATAACCCAAATGGTAAAAATAGCATAAAACAAGCAATCGTTGAAGTGGGATGACACCTCTCTCACCACGCTTACGTCCAGAGAATGTTTGCGTGTTTAGACCTAGACTTTTATCACTTTAATGACTTACAGCTTAAGGTTTATGAGTACATAATAGGAGCTTGTTAATTGTAAAGTGATAATATAGAAGGGCAGTCCAGCACGGAACCAAGTGCCACAACAACAAACATTGCATCTTATCACCTCATGTCTGGCTACACCAACACTCCCTCTCTCCAACATGACACCAACATAAGTTCCAAGGGTAGAAACATTTTCTCTCCAACACTCTTTCCCTCACAGAACCATCACTCGCCAACATTCCCCCAACAGTTTCTCCAGCATTAAACTAACACTATCTCTCCAACACTAGGCAGGGAGCAATGGTAAGTTTTAAATATTACAAACATTGCAGTGGAAAATCTTCTGGTAAATAGCTTAAGAAAATATTACGATGCTGTTAAGGTTATTTATGATAAGACACAAGGAGGCATCACAGTGTTGCTCCTCTCACTATGGTCTGGTTGACTGTTTCCTGGTTATTCACGAATGAGGGAAAACTATGAGAAGTATGAGTTGGGGAGGGGAGGAGTCTCCTAAAGTTGGGTTCATAGCTCTCAGTATCATGAGGTAAACTATGAGAGGTGGGTGTGGGTGGGCGGTAAATCATTAACGTGTCTACTACATTCATATCTCGTCTAGTTTGAGGAATTTGCATAATCTATTGGCCGAGGCTGGTCTCCTGTGATCAGCATCCAAATGTTCACCTCAGGTTCTTCACGAATATAAATTGCAAAATTAAGTCGGTCTCATCGTAAACTTATGTTGGACTTTGTGAGTGATGGAGATTTATCAAGGAAGTGGCTCTAGAGGCTTGAGGAATACTACCGGAGTTTGAGATATATAAGCAAAGAGAGAGAAAGAGAGAGAGAGAGAGCAGTCATCCTCAAAGGAGTAAACAGGGTTGGTATATTAAGTGATTCTCAGACTCTCGACTTCATGCTGATGCTCAATAACCCACACCAAGATATTACCAGATCACCACACAACCAGATCACCACACTACCAGATCACCACACTACCAGATCACCACACCACCAGATCACCACACTACCAGATCACCACACTACCAGATCACCACACTACCAGATCACCACACTACCAGATCACCACACTACCAGATCACCACACTACCAGATCACCACACTACCAGATCACCATGTAATGGTTGTTTATCAGACCATTGCTTACAGACCAGAGAAGAACAGCATATATAACAGTAAGTAGATGCCCACGTGGCAACCCATGTAGGTTGACACACCCTACAGTGACAGTAAGACCTGACTAGGTACCTGAGTTAACCCGGCGTTATGACCGTGTTACTCACGAAACTACACCTAGACAAACACAGCAGTCCAGATCTAACCAGTTTAGTGTTAATTAGGAGAGGTCATCCGCCGCTCTCCTCCAATATAAAGGCCCTGCAGCTCATTCTACGGACATTACTTTCACATCACTGAAGACAGAAGACGGAGTCACGCTCGTCACTAGTCGAGGTCGGGAAGGAGACTTCCCTCCCCAGCACCGCGTCTCCAGCTAGCAGACTCTCCCATAGGAGACATAGTCCAGCAGCACCCGCTGGGCCTCCCTCAGGTCACACGTGAATCATTGTCAGAGCTATCCATAGGGTGAGTTACTGTACTTACGGTGGGAAGTGTATTCATTTTATGTTTGTGTCCGAGAGTCAGTGTTTAGTAACGTAAATATAATGTTCAATTAACTTCGACTAATTAATCTATTAACATTCTTTTCATCAGTTTTCGAATCGGTGGACGAGGGGCACAATTATGATGTGGTATATCTCGACTTAAGCAAAGCCTTCGACAGAGTCCCCCACGAAAGACTAATTAGAAAGGTAGAAGCGCATGGCATCAAAGGTAATATCCTTAAATGGATTAGGGCGTGGTTACGGGACAGAAACAGCGAGTGAGCATAAACGGCACTAAATCGCATTGGAGCAACGTCACTAGTGGAGTTCCCGATGGCTCAGTTCTTGGACCATTATTATTTATTATATACATAAACGACATAGATATCGGCATAGACAGCAACATAAGTAAATTTGCTGATGACACTAAAATAGGACGTGTAATTAAATCTGACGAGGACTCTGCAAAACTACAGGAAGATCTAAACAAATTTTTCGAATGGTCGAAAAAATGGCAGATGAAATTATATGTGGACAAATGTAAAGTACTCAGTATAGGAGATGTAAACAGGGAAACCTGTTACCAGATGAACAACGATGCCATTGTGGAATCTGACTGCGAGAGAGATTTAGGAGTAATGATAAGTAGGAATCTTAAGCCAAGTACACAATGTGTTTTTGCTCGTAACAAGGCTAATAAAGTACTTGGGTTCATACAAAGGAATGATAGTTACAAGACTAGCGAGGTCATCTTAAAATTATATCTAGCGATCTAGCGCTTGTGAGACCTCACCTGGATTACGCAGCTCAGTTCTGGTCACCGTATTAAAGAATGGATATAGAATCCTTGGAAATAATCCAGAGGAGAATGAGAAGACTAATCCCGGGCATTAGGAACCTTGAATGCATAGACAGGTTAAAGCATCTTAATTTGCACTCCCTCAAGAGACGTAGAGTCAGGGGCGACATGATAGAGGTGTATAAATGGAAGTCAGGGTTAAACAAAGGGGACATAACAAAGGTACTCAAACTATCCAACCAGGAGTGAACTCGTACCAACGGTTTTAAATTAGACAAATTTAGATTTAGGCGTGAAATAGGTAAATACTGGTTTGGAAACAGAGTAGTGGATGAATGGAACAATTTACCAAATATCATCATTAACTCGAATACGCTGGATAGCTTCAAACATAGATTGGATGCTTATATGAGCAATAGGGGTTGGGTATAAACGGAACTGCCCAGTATGGGTCAATAGGCCAGCTGCAGTGTCCTCCACTCTTATGTTCTTATGTTCTTAATGTTCTATTAATGCGTCTGTGTCATTGAGTGAATAATAAAGAGCTCCACTTAGAATTGGTTGAGAAAATTTCCCCTACGAATATAATATACAGTTAAATAACTAATCGGCCATGCTACCAAACTTCTTCACTTTACAATCCTACAACTAAATATTCTATCTTACCTTAAAATACCCCCCCATTACACCACCAGATCACCACACCACCAGATCACCACACCCCAGATCACCACACTACCAGATCACCACTCCAGATCACCACACTACCAGATCACCACACTACCAGATCACCACACCACCAGATCACCACACTACCAGATCACCACTACCAGATCACCACACCCCAGATCACCACTACCAGATCACCACATTACCAGATCACCTCACCCCAGATCACCACACCACCAGATCACCACACTACCAGATCACCACCACACACCACCAGATCAACACACCACCAGATCACCACACCACCAGATCACCTTCACACCAACACAGATCACCACACTACCAGATCACCACACCACCAGATCACCACACCACCAGATCTTCACACTCACCAGATCACCACACCACCAGATCACCACCACCAGATCACCACCACCAGATCACCACACTACCAGATCAAATTGTCACTAGATCACCACACTACCAGATCACCTCACACCACTAGATTCTTCACACTAAATCCAGATCACTACACTACCAGATCTTCACACCAGATCACCTCACCACCAGATCACAACAACACCACCAGATCACCACACCACCAGATCACCACACACTACCAGATCACCACACCACCAGATTACCACACCACCAGATCACCACACTCACCAGATCACCACACCACCACACTCCACCACACACTACCACATCACCACACTACCATCACCACACTACCAGATCACCTCACCACCAGATCACCACCAGATCACCACACTACCAGATCACCACACTACCAGAATACCACACCACCACACCACTAGATCACCACCACTAGATCACCCTTCACCACCAGATCACCACACTACCAGATCACCTCACCACCAGATCACCACAGTACCAGATCACCACACCAAATAAATCACCACTACCAGATCACCTTACCACCAGATCACCACACTACCAGATCACCTCACCACCAGATCACCACCACCAGATCACCACACCAACAGAATACCACACCACCACACTACCAGATCACCTCACCACCAGATCACCACACCACCAGATTACCACACCACCAGATCACCACACCACCAGATCACCAATACTACCAGATCACCACACCACCAGATCACCACACACCACCAGATCACCATCAATGATCACTACACTACCAGGATCACCACACCACCAGATCACCACACCAACAGATCACCTCACACTACCAGATCACCACACCACCAGATCACCAATTACCAGATCACACCACCAGATCACCACACCACCAGATCTTCAAACCAACCAGATCACTCACACTACCAGATTCTTCACATCACCAGATCACCTCTACCACCAGATCACAACACTACCAGATCACCACCACACCCACCAGATCACCACTACCAGATCACCACACTACCAGATTACCACACCACTGTGATCACCACACTACCAGACTACCACACTACCAGATCACCACCACTACCACATCACCACACCACTACCAGATCACCTCACCACCAGATCACCACCAGATCACCACACTACCAGATCACACTACCAGAATACCACACCACCACATCACACACAGATCACCACACTACCAGATCACCACCACCAGATCACCACACACTACCAGACTCACCACCACCAGATCACCACAGTACCAGATCACCACACTACCAGATCACCACACTACCAGATCACCTTACCACCAGATCACCACACTACCAGAGATCACCTCACCACCAGATCACCACACCACCAGATCACCACACTACCAGAATACCACACCACCACACTACCAGATCACCCTCACCAGATCACCACACCACCAGATTACCACACCAGATCACCACACTACCAGATCACCACACTACCAGATCACCACACCACCAGATCACCACTACCAGATCACCACACTACCAGATCACCACACCAACAGATCACCACACTACCAGATCACCACACACTACCAGATCACCACACTACCAGATCACCACCTACCAGATCACCACACTACCAGATCACCACACTACCAGATCACCACACACCACCAGATCTTCACACTAACCAGATCACCACACTACCAGATCTTCACACTACCAGATCACCTCACCATCAGATCACAACACTACCAGATCACCACACCACCAGATCACCACACTACCAGATCACCACACTACCAGATTACCACACCACCAGATCAACACACTAACAGATCACCACACTACCAGATCACCACACCACAGATCACCACACTACCACATCACCACACTACCAGGATCACCACCACCAGATCACCACTAGATCACCACACTACCAGATCACCACACTACCAGAATACCACACCACCACACCACCAGATCACCACACCACCAGATCACCCCACCACCAGATCACCACACTACCAGATCACCTCACCACCAGATCACCACAGTACCAGATCACCACACAATACCAGATCACCACACTACCAGATCACCTACCACCAGATCACCACACTACCAGATCACCCCACCACCAGATCACTACACCACACCAGACACCACACTACCAGAATACCACACCACCACACTACTGTGGATCACCTCACCACCAGATCACCACACTACCAGATTACCACACTACCAGATCACCACACCACCAGATCACCACACTACCAGATCAACACAATTCACCAGATCACCACACTACCAGATCACCACACCACCAGATCACCACACACCACCAGATCACCACACTACCAGATCACCACACTACCAGATCACCACACCACCAGATCACCACACTTACCAGATCACCACACCACCAGATCACCACACCACCAGATCACCACACCACCAGACTCACCACCAGATCACCTTCACCATCAGATCACCACACCACCAGATCACCACACTACCAGATCACCACACCAATAGATCACCACACCACCAGATCACCACACTACCAGATCACCACACCACCAGATCACCACACCACCAGATCACACTACAGATCACCACCACCACCACCAGATCACCACACACCACCAGATCTTCACACTCACCAGATCACCACACCCACCAGATCACCACACCACCAGATCAAATCACACCACCAGATCTTCACACTAAATCCAGATCACCACACTACCAGATCTTCTCACACTACCAGATCACCTCACCACCAGATCACAACACTACCAGATCACCACACCACCAGATCACCACACCACCAGATCACCACACCACCAGATCACCACACCACAGATCACCACCACACCACCAGATCACCACACTACCAATCACCACACCACCAGATCACCACACCACTGCAGATCAAATTACACTACCAGATCATCACACACTACCAGATCACCTCACCATCAGATCACACCACCAGATCACCACACTACCAGATCACCACACCACCAGATCACACCACCAGATCACCACACTACCAGATCACCACACCACCAGATCACCACACCACCAGATCACCACACTACTGTGATCACCACACCACCAGATCACCACACCACCAGATCTTCATTAACACTACCTGTAGATCACCACACCATACCAGACACCACACCACCACAGATCACCACACCTGCCTGCATCTTCACACTAACCAGATCACACTACCAGATCTTCACACTACCAGAGATCACCTCACCACAGATCACACCACTACCAGATCACCACACCACCAGATCACCAATACGATCAGATCACCACACTACCAGATTACCACACAACCAGATCACCACACCAACAGATCACCACACCACCAGATCACCACACTACCAGATCACCACACTACCACATCACCACACCAACAGATCACCCTCACCACCAGATCACCACCAGATCACCACACTACCAGATCACCACACCACCAGAATACCACACCACACTACCACAGATCAACACACCACCAGATCACCTCTCACCAGATCACTACCAGATCACCACACTACCAGATCACCTCTACCACCAGATCACCACTACCAGATCACCCCACCACCAGATCACCACAGTACCAGATCACCACACTACCAGATCACCACACTACCAGATCACCTACCACCAGATCACCACACTACCAGATCACCTCACCACCAGATCACCACTCACCAGATCACCACACTACCAGAATACCACACCACACTACCAGATCACCTCCCACCACCAGAGATCACCACACCAACAGATTACCACACTACCAGATCACACCACCAGATCACCACACTAACAGATCACCACACCACCAGATCACCACACTACCAGATCACCACACCACCAGATCACCACACCACCAGATCTTCACACTACCAGATCACCACACTACCAGATCACCACACCAGATCACCACACTACCAGATCACCACACCACCAGATCACCACACCATCAGATCACCACACCACCAGATCACCACACTACCAGATCACCACCACCAGATCACCACACCACCAGATCACCACCACCAGATCACCACACTACCAGATCACCCCACCACCAAATACCACACTACCAGATCACCATACTACCAGATCACCACACCACCAGATCACCGCACCCACCAGATCTTCACACTACCAGATCACCACACTACCAGATCACCACACTACCAGATCACCACACCACCAGATCACCACACCACCAGATCACCCCACTACCAGATCACCACACCACCAGATCACCACACACTACCAGGATCACCACACCACCAGATCACCACACCACCAGATCACCATTAATTACCAGATCACCTACCACCAGATCACCACACTACCAGATCACCACTCAACAGATCATCTCACCACACTACCAGATCACCACACTACCAGATCACCTCACCACCTGATCACCACACCCATCAGAATACCACACCACCACTACCAGATCACCACCACCAGATCACCACACTACCAGATCACCACACAAACTGAGATCACCACACCACCAGATCACCACACCACCAGATCACCTCACCACCAAATCACCACACTACCAGATCACCTCACCACCAGATCATCACACACTAACAGATCACCACTACCAGATCACCTCACCACCAGATCAAATTAATACACTAACAGATCACCATACTACCAGATCACCTCACCACCAGATCACCACCAGATCACCACACATCACCAGATTAGATTACCACCAGACCAGATCACCACACCACCCACCACCAGATCACCACACCACCAGATCCACCACACACAGACTCACCAACCACCAGATCACCACACCACTAGATCACCCCACCAGACCACACACCACCAGATTCACCACACCACCAACCAGATCACCACACCACCACATCACCACACCACTAGGTCACCACACCATCAACAGACGGTTCCCTCTGCAAGATATGTAAATGGTATATTATTTAGATAAATGTCTGGTTTAAGGTTAATGGGATATTTTTCTGAGATTTAAGACATATCTTCAAGATACATCCAGCAAATAAACATACATGAAACTAAATATTAACCTCTAAGGTCAAAGAGACAGTACTAGTTGAGATTGTACAAGTGTTCTATAACACTTTGCCTGCTCATCACTAGATGAATGGTGGGTTTTCTGATATTAAAATAAAATAAATAGACGAAGACATTTTTGGTCCTTGATAATAATACTTGTTGTTTTAGAATGTTCTTCTGATATTTCATGAATGTCTTTCATTTGCGGTGATGAACAACACTGTACTTTATTATGTCTACTCAGAAGATCTTATCATTGTGAGTATTTCAGAAACTCCAGACGGCCGGATTGAAGGTGTGAGTTTTTAAAATCTAGAATTGAATTTCTAGTACACGTAGTAGATGGGTAAGGTACACTATATACATACAGTAGACAACAAAGTGTGACGGCGAATCAATTTACTAGTCCCAAGAACGTAGGTCCAACCCGTAGCTCTCGGGCCTTCAGGATACTACCCTTCTGTTCCAGAGATATGCTACCAAACTTCCTGAGAAGAATGCGGAGTTCTCATGAAACAAAGAACAGGAAGAAAGTTTCACAACACCCAAGAAAGTGCTTGTTAATGCTTTTAGTGTTGGTATTTACTAAAACATTATAACTATTTATCGTGTCTAGACGTCTCTGGTCTGTAGAAGGCCTAGCCAACAGAGTCGCAGAGGGCGTTGGTGTGATGCCTATGTTAGTGTGTTAATGACGCTGGGACGCGCTCACCTAGGCTGATAACATTACGCGTGACCACGCAGCTGTGACTGGAGATATTTCATGGGAACAACCTCTCCGGACACCTTGACCAACAACCTCTCCGGACACCTTGACCAACAACCTCTCCGACACCTTGACCAACAACCTCCGGACACCTTGACCAACAACCTCCGGACATCTTGACCAGCAACAACTCTCCGGACACCTTGACCAACAACCTCCCTGGACACCTTGACCAACAACCTCCTGGACACCTTTGACTAACAACCTCCGGACACCTTTGACCAACAACCTCTGGACACCTTGACCAACAACCTCCGGACACCTTGGACCAACAACCTCTGACACCTTTGACCAACAACCTTCCGAACACCTTGACCAACAACCTCTCCGGACACCTTGACTAACAACCTCTCCGACACCTTGACCAACAACCTCCGGACCTTGACCAACAACCTCTCCGACACCTGACCAACAACCTCCCGGACACCTTGACCAACAACCTCTCCGAACACCTTGACTGACAACAACCTCCGACACCTTGACCAACAACCTCTCCGACACCTTGACCAACTACCTGGACACCTTGACCATCAACCTCCGGACACCTTGACCAACAACCTCTCCGGACACCTTGACCAACAACCTCCTGGACACCTTGATCTAACAACCTCTGGGACACCTTGACCAACAAACCTCCGACACCTTGGACACAACCTCTCCGGACACCTTGGATCAACAACCTCTCTCGGACACCTTGACCAACAACCTCTCCGACACCTTGACCAACAACCTCTGGACACCTTGACCAACAACCTCCTCCGGACACCTTTGACCAACAACTCTCGACACCTTGACTAACAACCTCCTCTCCGGACACCTTGACCAATCAACCTTCCTGGACACCTTTGACCAACAACCTCTGGACACCTTGACTGAACAACCTCTCCGGACACTTGACCAACAACCTCCGACACCTTGACCAACAACCTCCGGACACCTTGACCAACAACCTCCTGACACCTTGACTAACAAACCTCCGGACACCTTTGACCAACAACCTCTGACACCTTTGACCAACAACCTCCGACACCTTGACCAACAACCTCTCGACACCTTGACTTCAACCTCCTGACACCTTGACCAACAACCTCTCCGACACCTTGACCAACAACCTCCGACACCTTGACCAACAACCTCTCCGACACTTTGACCAACAACCTCCGACACCTTGACTAACAACCTCTCCGGACACCTTGACCAACAACCTCTCGGGACACCTTGACCAACAACCTCCGGACACCTTGACCAACTACCTCCGGACACCTTGACCAACAACCTCCTGACACCTTGACCAACAACCTCCTGACACCTTGACCATCAACTCTCCGGACACCTTGACCAACAAACCTCTGACACCTTGACCAAATCAACCTTCCTGACACCTTGACCAACAACCTCCGGACACCTTGACTAACAACTTCCGGACACCTTGACCAACAACCTCTCCGACACCTTGACTAACAACCTCTCCGGACACCTTGACCAACAACCTCCTGGACACCTTGACTAACAACCTCTCCTGACACCTTGGACTAACAACCTCCGGACACCTTGATCATCAACCTCCTGGACACCTGACCAACAAACCTCCTGACACCTTGACTACAACCTCTGACACCTTGACCAACAACCTCCTGACACCTTGATCACAACCTCCCGACACCTTGACCAACAACCTCCTGGACACCTTGACTAACAACCTCCGGACACCTTGGACCAACTACACCTCCGATACCTTGACCAACAACCTCCGGACACCTTGACCAACAACCTCCGACACTGGACGTAGTCATACAAACAGGATTACACTCTTCCAGATGGTGACCTAGTACACCACCACCAACCGCACCACAAACCAACCACACCACAACACCACCACCACAACCAACCAACAACACACCAACCACCACAACCAACCAACCAACCACACCAACAACCAACCACCACACCACCAACCAACCACCACCAACCACACCACAAACAACCACCAACAACACCACACCACCACCACCACACCACAACACCACCACCACACCACACCACCACCACACCAAACAACCACCACACCACAAACAACCAACCACCACCACACCACAACAAACAACCACCACCACACCACAACACCACAACCACACCACAACAACCATCAACCACAACACCAAACAACCACCAACCACCACAACACCACCAACCAACCACACAACCACCACACCAACCAACCAACCACACCACACCACAACCAACCACCAACCACAACCACCACCACACCCAACCACCACCACACCAACCACCACCACACCACAACACCACCACACCACAACACTCAACAACCACACCGCAACAACCACCACCACCACACCACACCACCACACTACAACACCACCACCACCACAACACCACCACCACCACACCGCAAACACCACACACAAACAACAGCACCACACCACAACAACACCACCACACCACAACACCACCACACCACAAACAACCAACCACACCACAACCAACCACACCACACCACAACCAACCACTCACCACAACACCACCACACCACAACCAACCACACCGCAACCACCACACCACAAACAACCAACCAACCACCACACCACCACACCACCACCAACAACACCACCAACCACCACACTGCAACACCACCACACACCACACCACACCACAACACCCACCACCACACCACCACCACCACACCACAACAACCACCACCACACCACAACACCACCACCACCCAACCCCACACCACCACAGCACAACAACCACCACACCACAAACCACCACAACACCACACCCCACCAACCACAACACCACACCCCAACCACCAACCACACCACAACCAACCACCAACAACCAACCAACCACCACCACCACAACCACCAACCACCAACACCAACCACACCACACCACAACCAACCACCACCACCACCACCACACCACCAACCACACCACAACACCACCACCACACCACAACAACACCCCACCACCACCACCACACCACACCACACCACAACACCACCACACTGCACCACCACCACACTCAAACAACCACCCCACCACACCAACCACCACACACAACACCCACCACACTGCAAACACCACCACATCACAACCAGCACCACACCACAACAACCAACCACCACCACACCACAAACACCACACCACAACACCACCACACCACCACCACACCACAAACCAACCACCACACCACAAACCAACCACCACACCCCACAACCAACCACACCCACAACCAACCACCAACTGCACCACACCACACCACAACAACCAACCAACACCACCACCACCACACCAAGACCACCACCACATCACACTGCCTGAACACCCCAGACACACTGCCCTCACACGCCTGTTCTCACGCATTTGTGAATAAGTTACCCTTTATGTATGAACCAAACAAATAATGTAATGAAATATCAAACTTTCAGTGCCATAATATCCTGACAACGGGGTTAATTATTATGACCTTTGTAAACTCTACTCTGTAATCCTTTTGTGCTACTGTTCGAGGATGAGTGTGCACACAGTTGCTGCAAACAAAATCAAAATCAAATCACTCACATCACAACACCACCACACTACAACACCACCACCACCACACCGAAACACCACCACATTACAACACCAGCACCACACTACAACACCAACACCACCACACCACAACACCACCACCACACAACACCAACACCACCACAACACCACCACCACACCACAACCAACCACCACACTACAACACCACAGCACCACAACACCACAACACCAACCACCACACCACAACACCAACCTACAACACCACACCAACCACACACAAACAACCAACCACCACACCACAACACCACCAAACCACAACACCACCAACCAACCACACCAGCAACAACCACCACACCACAAACAACCACCACAACAACTCACAACAACCAACCACCACACCACAAACCACCACCACACTGCAAACCACCACCACCACACCACACACCACCACCACACCACAACCCCCACCACACTCAACACCACCACCACACACCACCACAGCACATTACAACACCACCACCACCACACTATAACCCCTCCACTTATTATACAACACCACCACTATCATAGTTTAACACCACCACCATTCTACAACAGTATTATCATCAACAACATGTTAGGTCATCGATGAAACACTTAAACATAATTTCACAACTTTCTGATGGATAATAAACTAAAAATTCTTCTGACACATCGTGAACAAATCACACTGAGTCTCTGGAATAATCAGGCTGGGTCTTACAATAGCGATGATAAGTGAATATTCTCGGATTCCTGTGGTGGGGAGGGTCCTGTGTTGCGGAGTGTCGTTTGTGAGTGTTACGGGGTCATTACCTGGAGAAAACTGGTAACAATATTCATAAAGTCTCTCTTGATTTGTCACTACCAGTATAACAACCACTAGGTCTTGTTTGGTCATACTGGGGTATCTTAAGTCTTCTTTGGTCATACTGGGATGGTCTTAAGTCTTGCTTGGTCATACTGGGGTGTCATAAGTCTTGTTTGGTCATACTGGGCCGACAATACAGTATTTATTCACCAGTCCTTTAGCTAAAACAGTAATACATCACTCTTAAGCTGAAGGCTTGTATTAATTACCATTTTTGGACGCACCAACTTTGCTCAGGCCTAAAACAATGTCACCCTCAGCATAGTTTACCTGTACAGTATAAGCTGTCTGAACTTGAAGAGAAATTCACATGCAAGATGTTGGTCAAAATCCTGGCAGCTTCTGTGGTGCAGCGTCTATCAGAGTATGAAACCATGAAACTCTTCACTCTATCTGCTGTTCTTGACCCACAAAGGAAGCTCATGTGGGCTGCTCCTAGAGGCAGTCGGCCTTCGTCAGAGTTTGATTGATGAAGCTGCTTAGCTTCCTAATATCCCTATACTGCGGCCACTACTTCATCTATCACAGTCACACCTGCTAATCTAGCTTTGGGTTTTTATACAGAGTAAGTTCATATAAAACAGTCCATCGGCCAGTGTCAGACAGGCAGCTCAAAAATGACCCCCTCTGTGTAATCCCCGGGAGACGAGTGCAGTACTTGACCCAGTCCCGTTTAGCTGAATTACACGATCCTCTGTAATACTCCTCTGTACTAAAAAACTATAAAGCAAATTGTAAAAGCATTTATGGGTGTCCATAAAATAGGCTTCATTATCTATGACTGTTCTCTATTGAGGAGGTAAACCAACGGGTGTGTATCTGAGGCTTCTCAAACTTGAATGTTTGAATTTGGATTAACGAATTTGGATTTGGATTTAGATTTGGATTTGAGCATGTATATTAGACCTCATTTGTGCAGTGTAGTTGACCGCCTCACTTCCCAAACCGTAAAGTTGGTAACCATTTACAGCTGGGTGGACTGGGAGTTATCCCAGATGAAACCAGCGTCCCTGAGGCCAGGATACAAGTACTCCATCCTCCCGGCCACAGCAGCCATAGATATCAATAAGACGCAATACAAAGAAGGAAGATTATACTAAACTGGAGGGAAAGTTAAAGGTGAAGAAGATGGATGACAGATGATGGGAGAGAAAACCAGGAAAGTAGTAAAGAAGGAAAGAGAAGATATAATGAAGAAAAAGTAGACAAAGGGAGAGAGGGTGAATATTTTAAACAACCTGGGAAGAGTAATAGATGAGAGAGAGAAAATTAACCTTTTGATGACGTGCTCGAGTGAAGTGCTAAGAAAATAAGTGTGATAAGGAGGCGAGATTGGCTCGTGAGGCTCAAAAACTATCGTGTGTTTCCTGTCACGGGAAAAAAAATGCATTTTTTCTTTACCAGTAATATATTCCTATTTTAATAAGTTATATATAATGTGCAGAAGGTGATGATGGATCACTGGAAATAAATATATTCTTAGAAAGTCTGGATAATTCTTTTTTCGTGAAATACGGCCAAGTGGACAGGCGGCCATCTCTGTTGTTTTGAGTGACGGCGGAGTAAGACCTAGGCGGTAAATGCTCGTGTGGTTGTGATCAAGTTTTTTTTGTTGCGTCGAACATGCACATATGAGAACAGTGAGCGGCGGAAATTTTGGTCAATGTGATGTGCTCTTTACCGGAAACATATGATTTGTTTATTTTTTATTTACTTTTTTTCATTTTTGAGCCAAATGAAACTGAAAAAATGCTAAGTCATCATGAGTAGATGAAAAAATAATTGCTGAAATGTTGTGAACAGTAAATGGAGTCAACCAGTTAAGTATGATAGACAGACAGACAGAGACCTTAGGTAGTTCCCTTGTTGAGTATATTAGACGGAGTGTATATTATTACGAAGTTAATGTAACCCAAAGTAAAGAATGTATTACAGTGTATTACACCATGATATAGTGTATTAGTGTATTGCAGTGTATTACATCATGTTATAGTGTATTAGTGTATTACATCATGATATAGTGTATTAATGTATTACAGTGTATTACACCATGATATAGTGTATTAGTGTATTGCAGTGTATTACATCATGTTATAGTGTATTAGTGTATTACATCATGATATAGTGTATTAATGTATTACAGTGTATTACACCATGATATAGTGTATTAGTGTATTACAGTGTATTACATCATGTTATAGTGTATTACAGTGTATTACACCATGATATAGTGTATTACAGTGTATTACACCATGATATAGTGTATTACAGTGTATTACACCATGATATAGTGTATTACAGTGTATTACACCATGATATAGTGTATTAATGTATTACAGTGTATTACACCATGATATAGTGTATTACAGTGTATTACATCATGATATAGTGTATTACAGTGTATTACACCATGATATAGTGTATTAGTGTATTACAGTGTATTACACCATGATATAGTGTATTAGTGTATTACAGTGTATTACATCATGTTACAGTGTATTACAGTGTATTACATCATGATATAGTGTATTAATGTATTACAGTGTATTACATCATGTTATAGTGTATTAGTGTATTACAGTGTATTACATCATGTTACAGTGTATTACAGTGTATTACATCATGTTATAGTGTATTAGTGTATTACAGTGTATTACATCATGTTACAGTGTATTACAGTGTATTACATCATGTTACAGTGTATTAGTGTATTACAGTGTATTACATCATGATATAGTGTATTGGTATTACAGTGTATTACATCATGATATAGTGTATTAGTGTATTACAGTGTATTACATCATGATATAGCGTATTAGTGTATTACAGTGTATTACATCATGTTATAGTGTATTACAGTGTATTACAGTGTATTACATCATGTTATAGTGTATTAGTGCATTACAGTGTATTACATCATGTTACAGTGTATTACATCATGTTATAGTGTATTAGTGTATTACAGTGTATTACATCATGATATAGTGTATTACAGTGTATTACATCATGTTATAGTGTATTAGTGTATTACAGTTTATTACATCATGATATAGTGTATTAGTGTATTACAGTGTATTACATCATGTTACAGTGTATTACAGTGTATTACATCATGTTATAGTGTATTAGTGTATTACAGTGTATTACATCATGTTATAGCGTATTAGTGTATTACAGTGTATTACATCATGTTACAGTGTATTACAGTGTATTACATCATGTTAGCGTATTAGTGTATTACAGTGTATTACATCATGTTACAGTGTTTTCAGTGTATTACATCATGTTACAGTGTATTACAGTGTATTACATCATGTTATAGTGTATTAGTGTATTACAGTGTATTACATCATGTTATAGTGTATTAGTGTATTACAGTGTATTACATCATGATATAGCATATTAGTGTATTACAGTGTATTACATCATGTTACAGTGTATTACAGTGTATTACATCATGTTATAGCGTATTAGTGTATTACAGTGTATTACATCATGTTACAGTGTATTACAGTGTATTACATCATGTTATAGTGTATTAGTGTATTACAGTTTATTACATCATGATATAGTGTATTACAGTGTATTACATCATGTTATAGTGTATTAGTGTATTACAGCGTATTACATCATGATATAGTGTATTAGTGTAATACAGTGTATTACATCATGTTATAGTGTATTAGTGTATTACAGTGTATTACATCATGTTACAGTGTATTACAGTGTATTACATCATGTTATAGTGTATTAGTGTATTACAGTGTATTACATCATGTTACAGTGTATTACATCATGTTATAGTGTATTAGTGTATTACAGTGTATTACATCATGATATAGTGTATTAGTGTATTACAGTGTATTACATCATGTTATAGTGTATTAGTGTAATACAGTGTATTACATCATGTTATAGTGTATTAGTGTATTACAGTGTACTACATCATGTTACAGTGTATTACAGTGTATTACATCATGTTATAGTGTATTAGTGTATTACAGTGTATTACATCATGATATAGTGTATTAGTGTATTACAGTGTATTACATCATGTTACAGTGTATTACAGTGTATTATATCATGTTATAGTGTATTAGTGTATTACAGTTTATTACATCATGATATAGTATATTAGTGTAATACAGTGTATTACATCATGTTATAGTGTATTAGTGTATTACAGTGTATTACATCATGTTACAGTGTATTACATCATGTTATAGTGTATTAGTGTATTACAGTGTATTACATCATGTTATAGTGTATTACAGTGTATTACAGTGTATTACATCATGTTATAGTGTATTAGTGCATTACAGTGTATTACATCATGTTACAGTGTATTACAGTGTATTACATCATGTTATAGTGTATAAGTGTATTACAGTGTATTACATCATGATATAGTGTATTAGTGTATTACAGTGTATTACAGTGTATTACATCATGTTATAGTGTATTACAGTGTACAACAGTGTAGTAAGGGAAGAACAGTGTAGGTTCAGAAAAGAAAAGTTTTGTGTGATGATGTGTTGGTGATTAATGATACGTGAGGTAACTGAGAGGTGAGTCGGTTGGTGATTGATGATACGTGAGGTAACTGAGAGGTGAGTCGGTTGGTGATTGATGATACGTGAGGTAACTGAGAGGTGAGTCGATTGGTGATTGATGATGCGTGAGGTAACTGAGAGGTGAGCCGGCTACTGTTTTTAGATTACGCTGTTGTAGTAAGCAGTTCATAAGAAAAGTCATAAATGTTTGTGAATGTGTTTGATACAATGTTTACTAGGAGGTTGATGACAGTAGATGTTGACGAAGGAAAGTGGTCCAAATAAACAGAGTAAACATGCAGGATGAAATAAATGTTTTAAAAATAAATATATAATGAAATGCAGTGTTTTAGATATTTGTAAATTGTTGTGAAGAAATGGAAAAGATGAGTAAGTAACCATAGACTAGTGGAGAGGAAAAATAATAGAAGTCTTGTGAAATTTATCTACTTAATAATATACCAAAACGCCACCCCAGCCGGAGATGGCCAGACAGGAAGGTGTCCAGTTGTGTTAATACTCTTGTTTAGGTTTACCACATGAGGTACTTCCTTAAATTTGTGTTCCCTTGTGTCAGTGTGTGGAGAGAAGTGGACCACACAAGACGAAGATGGCTAGGATGTCGATGTAAGGGGAAGAGACTTGACTGAGAGCAATACGAGTGTCGGCCAGACCAGAGAATAAGTCAAGGTATTCGGTGGTGATCGAGGCATACTGTATGGTGAGAGAATTAAGATGAAATTTTATGAAAAAGAGTGAATGAGTGAGAGAGGGAGAGAAGAAGGCCAAGTGACGATAGAAGGAGGCAGTAGTGTGGGTGAACAGAGATGGTGACAATCAGTAACTCTGGGTGAGGGTACAATACTGATATATGGTTGGGTGAACGACGGAGGTAAACCCGATGAATAATTAGGACGTATGGAGGAAGGAAAGTGCGATAACAGAACATGTTCTACTTTAATTAGAACATTTGATGTCAACGTTTGAAGGGTTAAGGTGGTGAAATGCGTCTATAGTGGCAGCATTATGTTAGTGTTAAGTTGCAAGCACTGCTTGCTCCCTCTCACTTTCAGCTGCCGCCGCTGGCTAGCCCTCGTGGCGAACAGGGAAGCAACTTGCATAAATCTTCCCCTGCCAGTACACAGCCTCCTCACCATCAAGGCTCCTGCTGTGCCTCCTCGTGGCAACACACGGTAACTGGGTGCCTCGTGGGCCCAGGCTAGATCAGCAGGGGATCTCTGAGTAGTAGTAGGCCCCAGAGGGACGGCGCATGGGCCCACTGGCATGTGGACACGTCCTGGCGCCTACCAATATCGCCCCACCGCTTTGCGGATTAACCTTGGTAGGTATGAGCCTACGGGAGTAAACCCCGAAAAAAATCTGCGGTGGAGCCCCGCATCAGGCAGGCTTGCTTACAGAGTTCCAACAAGACCCCAACAGCGATGTAGGCGGAAGAGGTGATCACCATGAAAACCCAACGACTACACCGGCGGACGAAGGCAATGCCTGATGGACAGGCACTGAGACGAAACCCAACAAACTGGACTATTGGCAGTCCATTGAAACTCTCCCTCTCCCCAGTCGTTGTAAGACTTGCACAACTGGATCAGGAAAGGGGAGAGCCATGATGTGTGGTTGAAGCCTGCGCTCCTGCCTCATCATATAAATCAACTCATGCGCAGCCATCACCCAGCTCATAATACCTCCCATCATCATCAAAACCCCTATACCCCCAAAAGTCCTATTACGATGGACGAGTGGCGACAGAAACAGGCAGAGATGACTGCCAGGAATCTCGAGTCATAACTCTGCACATGGACGGCAGAGATAAGATGGCCGTTTATGCACGGGATCGAGGCAGCAGTGCAATCTGGTCCTATCTATGCGACTGAGCAGCCCTTTCGGGGAGCCACTCTGCTCACCCCACATGGGGAGGGGGCTAGAAAAGGTGCCCTAAACATAGCCTGCCTAAAAACCCAACCTGACTGGGCAACCGCACCCAGTAAGGTCATCCTTATGCGGTCGAAAACACAACCAAAATCACAGAACCCAATAAAAACAAACCATACAACCTCTTATGGTTGCTGCATGGAATGTCAGGACCCTTCTGGATACTGGCACAAATGCACGTCCTGAAAGAAGAAATGCCTTTGTTGCAAAAGAGCTGGCTTGGTAAAACATCGACATAGCAGCCGTCAATGAGTCCCGGCTCCAAGATCAGGGCCAACTCACAGAACGGGGATCTGGCTACACCTTCTTCTGAAAGGGTAAGCTTGCTGCCGAGAGAAACTGCATTTATGAAGTTGGCTTTGCCATCCGCCAACGCATCTTACACAGGCTAACTGAAATGCCTATTGGGATCAACGAGCACCTCTTGACACTTCGAGTCCCACTGAATCACTCACGTCATGCCTTCTTCATCAGTGCATGCGCCCCAACACTGCAGAGGATGACATTAAGGAGGGCTTTTACGCCGACGTTGACAGATTACTAACCTCTATCCCCAGAGAAGATAAGGTGGTGGTCCTTGGCGACTACCATGCCAGAGTTGGCAGAGATGCTAACATTTGGCAGGGAACCATAGGGAGAAATGGACGAGGCAAGTGTAATCCCAACGGCCTATTCCTCCTCGGCAGGTGTGCTGCACACAACCTCACTATCACCAATACCTTGTTTAGGCAGGCCGACATGTTCAAGGGTTCGTGGCAACAACCACGATCCAAACACTGGCATCTCATTGACATCATTGTTAGAGAAAGAGATCGCCGAGATGTCTCATCACCAGTGCCATGCGTGGCACAGACCACTATGACACCGATCATCTACTTGTCAGGTCCAAGCTTGCACTTCACGTCGCCCCAAAACGGCGAAGGCAGCAAGCCTCCAGAAGAGGTTTTAATACTAAGCGTCTGGAGGACCCAGCAGTAGCACATGCTTTCATGGAGCAGCTCGAACATGGGATTATAAACAAACCAACAGCAAACAACGCGAATCCCAGTACCGAATGGGATACTCTTAATACTGTTATAACAAAAACCTGCAGAGACACCCTCGACCAGATCAAAAGAATACACCAGGACTAGTTCGACGAAAATGACCCGGCAGTCAAAGTACTCAACGATGACTGGCAGAACAACCCTCAGTCTCAAACCAAAGCTGATACCTTCCGCAAGAAGAAAGCGGCAGCCCAGCGTGAACTTCGCAATCTAAAGAACGACTGGCTTAAAAAAAAGCATGTGAAGCACAAAAACTTGCAGATCAGCACAAGATGCGCGAATTTTTTAATTCCACTTGTCAACCACCAGCGAGACAAGACGTGCCCTGATGGCGCTCCCAGTTTGAGCAGCCAGGCCGAATCTGTTTGTCCCCCTTCCCCCTGCTATATCCCAACGCCCTTCCAGCCTTACTATACACCGGGATTTATTCAGCAAAACATTCAAGTGATCAGTGAACGATTGACTACCAAACAGTGTTCCTATAATGCACTCCAAGGATAAGCACAAACACACAGCAAGCAGTGTAATACTGAGTGTGGCTGGATCTGACCTAACCTGACCTGACCTCACGGCTTCACCTGACCTAACCTGAAGGATGAAGCACACCTACATTGCCTCAAGCTATTGTCCTGGCCACGTGGACACACACCTGCCCAACCGCATTCAGCCCATACGAGCACGAACTGATTGTAAAAGAACAGCCCAGTCCCAACCATTGTAAAAGTTATCAACACCTAATTATTAAATATCATATTTGTATCACCTATGTTACCTGTATATCATTTGTAAATCAAGACACGCATTCCCCAATTATGTAATTGTATATTTTCAGCCTTCTGGCTGCCATGCTCTTTCAATAAACCGTATTATTATTATTATTATTATTATTATTATTATTATTATTATTATTATCACTCGTGGTGCAGTCCACCTCCGCTCATCTAACGGTAACCTCATAGTTAAAGACGACGAAGTCCTCCTTCAGCGCTGGAAAGAGCACTATCATTCATTGCTCAACCGAAACACCGATGTGGATGTCCTGACTACGCAGCAGGTCTCTCAGCATCCAGAGCTGACCCACCTCAGCTATCCTCCATCCCTGGATGAGATAGCTACTGGCATCAAACAGATGAAAAATAATAAAGCCTCTGGGCCTGGTGGATAACAGCCGAGGTGTAAAAACCAGGAGGACCTCTGCTTACCAGCCGTCTCCACTCTCTCCTGGAGAATATACGGGAAAGGGAGGAAATCCCCCAAGCTCTTAAAGACGCCTACTTTGTCAATATTTATAAGAACAAGGCGGACCGGTCAGACTGTGGCAACTACAGTGGGATACCACGTAGCTGGCAAGATTACCGCCCGAGTCATCCTAAACACACTTCTTTCTGAGGCGGAAAATTTCCTCCTGAATCTCAATGTGGCTTTAGACCATCACGTGGCACCACTGATATGATCTTTGCTGCCCACCAGATACAGGAAACGTGCATAGAACAGCATCGTGAACTGTACATGGCTTTCATCGACCTTACTAAGGCCTTCGTCTCGGTCAACAGGGAAGCCCTCTGGAGGACCCACAGCCGTTTTGGTTGCCCAACAAAATTCATCGCCATTGTGAGCATGAACGGCAGTGTCCTGCACAATGGCACCCAGTCAGAGTTCTTCCCCTTCCAAACCAGGGTTAAACAAGGGTGTGTTCTGGCACCAACTCTCTTTTCCATCTTCTTGGCTGCCTTCCTTACTCGTGCCAGTGCCAATTTATATATTTAAGTTCTGGAATTAATAAGTGGCAGGGCTGTAGTAAACACTTTGTTAGTTAAGTATAGCATTGGACGGGCCAAGGTCACGGTCAACATTTTCTTTCTTACATGCCTCATTGGCCAGTCTATCAGCACGGTCATAATACCTAATTTCAACATGGGACGGAATCCACACGAATTCGATACGAGAGTTGTTCTCATTCGCAGTTATCATATTTTTTTTAATATCACATACAACTTTAGACATAGAGCCTGACGGGCTGTTCATTGATTTCAAAGCACTTTAAGAGTCACAGAATATCACCTCACCTCCATTTTCTTTAAGGTAGTCTGTAGCTAAGTAGATTCCAGTTAGTTCAGTTTGTGTTGTGCTGGCCCAGTTGCTCAGCCTTTGCTTGTTTGACATTATCATCTCTTTTTCTTTATATATTACAATTACACAGCCTGTTCTACCTGTGTTTGTCTGCGCAGAACCACCAGTAAAAGCATAACATTCACTTGATTTAATACTCTCTATGTGTCTGTTAATAGTTTCTAGTGTGACACATCTCATCACATCGGTGTTTAACATTTGCTTACTACCAACAGGAGTGTAATTAATAGGAACTGATATACTCAGCCAAGGAGGAATGGCATTAATGGGTTCGTCTGGGGTGATTGGGACATCCAGTTTCAAGAGATCTGCAACACCTTTATGAAGCCACGCCCCAAAGAGAGTCTTTTGTGGAGGGTTAGCGAGATGGTCGGGATTACTTAGATAGAACATCAACTCAGTTTGAGCTGTAGTTTGGGGACCATTGTTCTTCAAAACTTGGACACAAAACATGGTATTAAGTAGAGTTATCCTCTCAGATAGGGAGGGCAGTCCGAGCTCTTTCCTCATGTTTACAAATCTGGTTGATTTTGGGCATCCTAGAATGATGACCATGGCTTCATTTTGCACTACCTCAAGGCTGTTGAGTTGTTTAGGCGTAATAGTCACACGATGGAGAGCATGATAGTCAACTACAGAACAAATGAAGTGAAGATAGAAAGTACGAGCATAGGTGATGTTAATTCCATAGCCCTTGCCAACAAGGGTTCTGAGGGGTTTAATGTGCTGCATTAGTTTGGCACGAAGGTTGCCGACAAAGTTTGCATCGTTCACACACATTACAAGATATTTATAAGAGCTACACAGTTCCAAGGGCATGCTGTTAATATTAAAGTCAAGAGGCAGAGGGTGAGCAGGACGAGGATTGAGGACCCTCGTCTCATCAACAGATATTATGAGACCACATTCGACAGTCCTTCGAGCAAATACATCCAGCAAGGCTTGGAGCCTGAGCTTGGTCTGTGTCATAATGCAGATATCATTAGCATATCATATTAGGGTG
The DNA here is from genome assembly GCF_018991925.1 of Homarus americanus. Taxonomy (NCBI): domain Eukaryota; kingdom Metazoa; phylum Arthropoda; class Malacostraca; order Decapoda; family Nephropidae; genus Homarus; species Homarus americanus. The sequence continues at coordinate 1,417,581 of NW_024717620.1, read as the reverse complement.
TGTCATAGGAGGGAAGATCAGCTAAAACTAATGGCCCATCACTTTTTTGGTAGATTTTAGTGTATATAAACAGAAAATAATTTAAGTTTCAATATTTTGCAACCTTTTGCTAGGTAAATTTTAGCGTGAAATTTATCGAAAATCTAACGTACAGCTGCATTAGTGCATTACAATTAAATAGTGAACATTGCTTTCTGACTTCATTCTTTAACAACCCAACTAACAATATTTTTTTCTGTTTCAGATTCTGATGCATTTATAAGTTGATAATATTTGCGATGGTTGCTTGTGCCAGGACGAGGAACCAAAAATCCAGCCATCTCAGTCACTATCTTGGGTCTGGGAGAGAGCTCCTGAAGTCGGAGTTGCCTACATTGAGAGATGCTTTGAGATACGGTGTTTTAATCAGGCAAATCAGTGAAAAGAACCAAAGAACTTACACAAACAAAGACATTGCCAGTGATATGACCAAAGCTGTCTTGGCACAGTACACTCTGGCTAACGCTCAGTTCAAGCCTCCAGTCATAACAAGTCAGAAGAAGATTAGTGAGAGGCTGCTAGCCAGTTGGGAAAAGGCAAGAGATATCTCTCTTGGGAGAGGAAAACTTGCAGTTAAGGACAGCTTTGCCAAGCAACTGGACCAGTTATTTGACATAATTACTTGCAAGTGCCCAATTGTTCTCTGTCCTGAGTTTGGATGCGATCGTGACTGTAAATCCGAGGTCCACATCTCCTGTATTTGCAAGCGTGAACTGAAGATTCCTGTGATCGAACTGGCATTTGTCAAAGCACAGAGAGAGAAGACTGGCAGTATAGGGGCTCTCATGATTTCTAGCCAAGATATTCCGGAGTCCAAGAGACAGGAGGCTGCCACAGAGAGACAGAAGAGGAGAAGAGTTGCCGAGGAAAAGAGACTTGAGAAGGCCCAGGGTGAGGTAAAAAAGGCCGATGATTGGAGTCAAGCTGATTCAGAGTTTAATGACTTCCCCATGGCTGATCCGAGTGCTGACCAGGAGAATGGTGACTTTGTCCCTAACCCAGAAAATAATGATCCCAAACCTTCCAGGCATAAGATTCGAAATAGGAAAGATATCCCGAGCATAGCTCTGGCCAGCATGCGACACCACACTGGTCTCAGAGAAACTGCAGAGATAGCAACAGCTGCCTGGATTGACGGTGGTTTGATAACACCTGATGATGTTCACCTGGTGATAGATCATAACAAAGTAAGGAGAGCTCAGGAGAAACTTGTCAGTAACCTAGAAGAGGAGTTTGATAAGGGGATAAGAGAAAATGGAATCAATTGTTTGTTCTTTGATGGGAGAAGGGATGACACTAAAGTGTTCATGAAAGTTGGAGATTCTGACAAGTTGTTCCCTGCCATGGTGAAGGAGGAACACTACTCCTGCTGCAGTGAACCAGGAGGGAAGTATTTGTGGCATTTCACTCCAGAGAAAGATGACATCAGGAAACCAGCTGAGATAGTGGCAGATAACATTGTGAACTGGCTCAGAGAGAGGAACGTAGACCAGACCCTGCAGGCCATTGGAGGGGACAGCACCAACACGAACACAGGGTGGCAAGGGGGGGTCATACAGTGGATAGAGTGGAAGATTGGGAGGAAGCTGGTCTGGATTGTTTGTGACCTCCACACCAACGAGTTGCCACTCAGACATCTGATCCAGGAGCTGGATGGCAAGACTCTTTCAAACAACAGATGGTCTGGTCCTCTTGGCATGATGCTGGACTCTGCCACTGAGTTAGAAATAAATCCGAGCTTTGAAAAAATCACAGTTGGCCCTCCACTTGTTGAGCTTGCACATACTGTCATTGACGACCTGAGTACTGACCAGTACTCTGGTTACATGATTTGCAGTGCCATCAAAACTGGGGTCATGCCCGATAGACTTGCTTACCTGCAGATAGGTCCAGTCTCACATTCTAGGTGGCTCACAACGGCTCTCAGGTTCTGCAGAATTTGGGTCGCTCATCATAAACTGAAAGGGAACCAGCTTCACAACCTGAGACTTATTGTCCAATTCATCGTGAGTGTCTACTTGCCAAATTGGTTCAACACCAAGGTCAAGTCATCGTTCTCCGAAGGTCCGAGGCATGTTCTCTTCCAGCTTGAGCTCCTGAGGAGTCAGCCAAGGAAGGTTGTTCAGATTGTGGAGCAGACTGTGAGGAGATCTTCCTGGTATGCTCATCCCGAGGCAGTTCTGCAGACAATGCTCTGCAGTAAGGATGAGGAGGAGAGAAGAGTGGCAGTCAAAAAGATCTTGGATATGAGACTTATGAGAGGATCTGGGCATGACGAATCAGTTGGTGACGATTCCTTCAGGGTCAGGAAGACTCCTGAAGTCAATCTAGGTGCCAAGACCCTCACTGATCTCATAGATCTGGATAACATCCAGGCTGGCAGTGAGCCCCCTCTTACCTGCAGCCTCACCAATGTTCAAGTCAGAGCTTTCCTGGACAACCCCATGCATGTCCCTGCCTGGCCCTCGGACACCCAGAGTATAGAGCGTTGTGTACAGCAAGTGAGCGAGGCCAGCAGTCACGTGTACAGCCAGGAGAGGAGGGAAGGCTACATCCGAGCTCAGGTGGTTAGCAGGGAGGTGATGAGTAGAAACAAAAGCAAGAAAGACATGTTCTCTATGGTGTGCAGCAACACCGGGTCGTAGTAGTAAAACCGGTTTTTGTATTTGATGATTTTGTTTTCTAAAGGAATATTAAATTTAATAAATGTGTCAAGACCATTCGTTTCACTATTCTGGATCATTTTCATCCTAATAAATTAACCTGATACATTTACTTTACTTTAAATAAGCTATTTAGTGGTGTTGGTAAAAGGGTGGGAATACTGAATTTTCTTAAGATTTCAAGTTAAAATTTACCTAGCAAAAAATAAAAACTTTTCAAATCTGAAGATATCACATGATTCTGCACATAGAACTACATCATTAATACCATGGGCCGATTTTTCAAACTCAAAAAAAAAAAATCGCCTCCGTATGACACACCCTAATATCATATTACAGCCTCGTTTGGCTGAACTGGAATGCTAGCAATAAGCTTGTGCATCAGTATATTAAGGGGCAAAGGACTTAACACTCCTCCCTGAGGCGTGCCAAGCTCAAATGATCTCATTCTGGCACTTTTCACTCCCCTAAACAAAACACTGGCATACCTGTTTGACAGATAACCCTTTATCCATGTCAGGATGTTGCCTTGGATGCCAAAATTAGCTAGTTGCTCAAGTATAATGTCTCTATTAGCTACATCAAAGGCTGATTTAAGGTCAATGAAGGCTGTTTATGTCTTATCTTTTGAGTGAACAAGATATTCTGCAAAGCATGTCTATGTGCTGCTCCCGGGCATGAACCCATTCAGATTAGGGGCCAGTTTGTCTTTGACTTGAAACATGAGACGGTTGAGAACAACTCTTTCAAGGACTTTACACATACAGGATGTGAGTGAAATGGGCCTGAAGTTTTGAGAGTTAGCTTAAAGGATTGGTACTATGTTTCCATGAATCCATGTCTTAGGCAGAATACCCTGTGTGAGGCTCATTTGATACAGGTCAAGCAGTGGATGGTTAGGGATCTCATTTAAAAGTCTCAGGGTGTTATAGGTAATGCCATCCTCACCAGGGGAGGAAGATTCACCTTTTATTAGTGCTGTTGTTAGTTCGTGGTGCGATATCGGAAACTGGTCGGTAAGGTCTGGTGAGGAACAGGCTTTTTCAATATTGAAACCCCTATTAATGTGTATGGTCTTAAGATATTGCTGTATGTCAGGAGGCAGGGAAGTGATTTGTGACACACTAGACCATTAGTCTAATACCTGTAGCATGTCAGCATATTCTGCAGGGCTGTGATGAAGTTGAAATGGGGTAGGTGACTTGGTAATGGCTCTAATTTTGTTCCACACTTCTGTTCTATAAATCCCCTATAAGAATTGTTCCCAATAGGTGTTTCTCACCTGACCTTTAAATTCACGAAATGCTCTGTTAGCTTTGGAGACTGCCAGGAGGTTATCACTAGTTTTATTTTGATTATAAGTGTTGACAAGCTGCTCTACAGTACCTTCTCTCCTTCTTTGGTGAGGATGATGTCATGTGTCCACAGAGGTGGTTTAGTGCTGCCCCCCTTCCTCCTTGACTTAACCCAGGTGGTATAATATGTGGTAATGACATTTACAAGATCACAGCAAAATTCATCCACTGACCCAGGTGTATATCCAGCATACCATCTGTGGATGTAGGCCTTGAAGTGCAGTTTAAGATTATCTGGGATGTTAATTCTGAGCTTAGGATGGGGTTCACACTTGACATCAGCAACAGTGTATTCAGTAAGTATTGCATAATGATCACTGACTAGGTGGTCTGAGATGACCTTAGCCTTGACATTACTGTCTACTAGGTTATACCCAATCAGATAATCAAGTCTGCCCCCCATCAGGTGTGTCACTTTGTCTGTGTCGTATACAGTGATATTATGATTATTGATGTAATTCACGAACACCCTCCCATTAGAGTTACACTGGACATCACCGAGGACAGTGTGACGAGAGTTAAAGTCACCCATACACAGCATAGCATTTTTACCTGATGGCTTCGGTAACACGTCCGTTCGCAGCTCAATACACCGAATATAGATGTTATACAGCGAAAATTGACTGTTTGCTGTCTTTACTGTAAATTGTTGATAGTGAATACTTTCATCATTGTGAGTTTTGATCCATTTACAGACCAGACCATTCTTTACATAAGTGAGCAGGCCACTTCCTGCTCCACTATTGTATGCTGTAAACCCAGCTATCTTGGGTGCAGCTTTCTTCTGGGTGCTGGACGTGTAAGGTTCTTGTAAACCAATTACATCAATGTTAAAAACTTTAACAAACACATTGTAGGTCATTAATTCTGTGGTTGACACTTCGGATGTTCCATGAAATGAACCTAAGCGTTCGTGTTACTCGTTCCACCTTGAACTTAGTATAGAGAGTCGCGCATTGGCTTCATAGATCAACCTGACCAATAAGTTATCCGTTTCAAATTCATCACCCCTGGAGTTCTCATTAATGCGCCTCACGGCCCTTATACCAGTAGGAGTTTTAAACATAGGTTCCTTCATTAGTCCTGCGAGTTCCTCCTCCATAAATATTGGAAGAAGTACAGCGTTATGGACAGTTTTCAGACCTGGGGTTATTAAAGAGACCACGCTGGCAGTCTGGGGCTCATTCTCCCTATCCATGCTTCCATCGCTGTCGGTCTCGCTCTGGCTACTCACCCTCAAGTTGGCATCATTATGAGAGGAGGCACAAGCTCCTTCAGCAGCTCCACTAACACTATCACTGCCAATGTTCACTGGTACACTTACTTGGCAGGCTTTAACCTGACCTGCATTGGCTAACGAAGGAGATTCACTGTGCCTGTTAACTTAAGGTGGTGGAGGCGATCCGGCCGCGTTGGCATCACTGAGTGGGACCGCTATTGTGGGTGGAGGCGGCCTCCCAGGACAACTTGGGTGCCAGGCCATCACACCCTCCTCCCTGCATCTGGGACACTGCCTCCTGGGTGGGGAGGTGTAGCTGTTGATTTCAGGCGATAAAGGCAACCCGGCAGTGTTGTCGTTGGTGTCACTTAGTGTGACCGCTGTTGTGGGTGGAGGCGGCTTCCCAGGACAACCTGGGTGCCAAGCCGTCACACTCTCCTCCCTGCACCTGGGACACTGCCTCCCAGGTGGGGGGTCTGCTCTCTCCCCTCCCGAGAGGCAGCTTCCTTGGTGGGGCAGCTCCTCGTGCTATGCATTCCTGCCAGGATGCCACAGGTGGCTGTCTTGTGACAGTACTTAGCCACATGATTGACCCTGAAGCAGTTATGTTATGATTTGGTTGACCTCGCCTGCCCTAGGGAGTGTGAGAAAGGAAACACGTCAGATATACAGTTGTGATAACATGAGCTGACCTCAGCCTGACCTCACTCGCTCAACAAAGGAACTGCAACCTCAGCCATGCATAATGTCAACAGCTGAGGCACAGTTGAATAACTTGGTGAATAATTTGGTATTATTCATTTGGGTAAATATTTATAAAATGCAAATGGTGCTGTTACAGTTTTACCTGGTGGCTGCAACACACACATACATAATGTAAAGGTGAGGTGTTTACCTGGTGGCAGCAACATACACACACATGCAAGTGAGGTGTTTTACCTGGTGGCCACAACACACACATACATACAGGTGAGGTGTTTTACCTGGTGGCAGCAACACACACACACATACAGGTGAGGTGTTTTCCTGGTGGCAGCAACACACACACACACACACACATACCGGTGAGGTGTTTACCTGGTGGCAACAACACACACACACACACACAGGTGAGGTGTTTTCCTGGTGGCAACTTAACACACACACACACACACACACACATACCGGTGAGGTGTTTACCTGGTGGCAGCAACACACACACACACACACACAGGTGAGGTGTTTTCCTGGTGGCAGCAACACACACACACACACACACACACACATACCGGTGAGGTGTTTACCTGAGTGGCAGCAACACACACACACATACAGGTGAGATGTTTTTACCTGGTGGAGTAACACACGCACATACAGGTGAGGTATTTTACCTTGGCAGCACACACACACACACACACACATACAGGTGAGGTATTTTACCTGGTGGCAGCAACACACACACACACACACATACAGGTGAGGTGTTTTACCTGGTGGCAGCAACATACACACACACATACATACAGGTCAGGTGTTTTACCTAGTGGCAGCAGCACACACACACACACACATACAGGTGAGGTGTTTTACCTGGTGGCAGCAACCCACACACACATACAGGTGAGGTGTTTTACCTGGTGGTAGCAACACACACACACATACATACAGGTCAGGTGTTTTACCGCTGCCTCCCATGGGACGCAGCCCACACCTGTCCCTGCTGTGGTTACCTACCCCCACCTTCTCACCACCGCCAGTTGCCACCAGAACTTACCGACCCACCCCCGACTCTGCTATGCGGCGTTTTGGACAATGGATAACCCGGTATCCCTGGACTGAAGTGATCACGGTAGACGATGTGCAGAACAAATGGGATAATTACCTGGACACTATCACCAAAGCCTACCACCATTTCTTTCCAGCCAAAACACTGAGGCTCCACCCAGATGATGTCCCGTGGATTACTCGCCGCATAAAAAGACTTATTGAGCAGCGCAACAAGGCATACAACACCAACAACCGCCTGTACAAAAGTCTACGTAACCAGGTCATCAGGGATATCAAGTCTGCCAAGAAGACTTATTATCCCAGGAAAGTGCACGGCCTCAAGGAAATCGGCATCGATCAGTGGTACTCCAAGGTAAAAGATCTCTGTGGTCTCAACCGTCAGTCTCCCACACTTCCTTTCATCTCACATTTACCTAGTGAGGAGGCAGCTGAGATAATTAATAACCATTTTGCTACCATATGTCATACCTTACCCAGTCTTGACCTCACTCTCCTCCCAGCTTACTTACCTTCCCCCTCCCCCATCCCAGTGTCCAACCATATGAAATCGCCAACAAACTCCTGAAATTTAAATCCAAACGTTCCACGACCCCAATTGACCTCCCAATCAAAATATACAAGGAGTTTGCAGTCGAACTTGCCACCCCCCTCTATTCTATTATTAATGCATCCCTCAGACAAAGTAAATGCCCTAATGAATGGAAAACCGCATTTGTCACCCCCATCCCCAAGGTCACCACCCCACAGTCCCCTAACGACCTCAGGCCAGTTGCCATTACCCCCATACCCAGTCTACTTTGTGAGGACTTTGTTTTTGAGTGGGCATTTGCCAGTATCTATCAGTCAATTGATTCACAGCAATTTGATAATATGAGGACCTCCTCTACATCACACTGCTTGGTGAGCTTTCTGGATTTTCTGCACAAAAACTTGCAGAAAAGAAAGACATCACTGGCTGTTGCCCATGTGGACTTCAGGAAGGCCTTTGACCTTGTTGATCACTGCACTGTTATCAACAAGGCTATTGCACTAGGGCTGCCCACCAACCTGGTCTCATGGCTCACTGATTTCTTGAGTGGACGTCGCCAAGCAGTGAGGTATCAGGGCTTGGTCTCTACATTCCAACACCTCACCTGCGGTGTTCCCCAGGGGACCAAGATGGGACTACTGTGCTTCCTCATCCTGATCAATGACGCTCTATCGGACACTCCTCACAGGTGGAAGTACGTGGATGACTGCACTGTGGGGGTTTCAGTGGACAACACCGCACCAGACTACTCATCGCTCCAAGGCACCCTGGACAGGCTACAGGCATGGACTACGGAGAACAAGGTCACCATCAACCACACCAAAACCGTAGTCATGCACATCAATACCGCCACCACTCCAGTGCAAGCCCCAGCAGTCACAGTGGGTGCCCATCCTCTCCAGCTGGTGCAGTCTGCCAAACTCCTGGGTGTAACTATAGACAACAAACTTGACTGGAAGGCCCATGTAAATAACACAGTCAAGGCAGCCTCGTACCGTCTCTACATGCTACGAAGACTTAGGTCACTTGGGACACCCACGCCAGAGCTGAGGACCATCTACAACGCCTTTATTCTCCCCAAACTAACGTATGCGTCACCAGCCTGGTCGTCTTCTCTCAACTCCACCCAACAACGTCAGCTAGAGAAGGAACAGAAAAGGGCCTGCAGAATCATGCTCGGCGCAGAATACTCCGGCTACACCAACGCTCTCTCCACCCTGGAAATGCCATCCCTCAGTGACCTCCACCACCAAGCACTGGAAAGGTTTGACCGTGGACTACTGCACCACCCTCGCCATCGCCACCTCCTACCACCTGCAGCCCCCCACCCAACTCGCGCAGCCCGCCACTACAACAAAATTCAGCCCATAAGAGCCCGCACCGATAGATATAAGAACAGCACCATCCCATCTATTGTTAAAATAATAAACAACTCCTGATTTATGTACTGTACAGCCCTGTAAATGTATTCAATGCATATTATATCATTATGTCTAAATCAAATATAAGTCTGTATATTTTCAGCCACCGGCTGCAACTCTATTAATAAACCGTTTATTATTATTATTATTATTATTATTTTTATTATTATTATTATTACATACAGGTGAGGTGTTTACCTGGTGGCAGCAACACTCACTCATACAGGTGAGATGTTTTACCTGGTGCAGCAACACACACACACACACACATACAGGTTAGGTGTTTTACCTGGTGGCAGCAACACACACACACATACAGGTGAGGTGTTTTACCTGGTGGCAGCAAAACACACACACATACAGCTGAACTATTTTATCTGGTGGCCGCAACACACACACACACACACACACACACACACACATACAGTTGAGGTGTTTTACCTGTGGCAGCAACACACACAGACACACATAGGGTTAGGGTGTTTTACCTGGTGGCAGCACACACACACACATACAGATGAGGTGTATTACCTGGTGGCAACACACACACACACATACAGGTGAGGTGTTTTACCTGCTGGAAGCAACACACATACAGGTGAGGTGTTTTACCTGGTGGCAGCAACACACACACACATACATACAAGTGAGGTGTTTACTTGGTGGCAGCAAAACACACACACATACAGGTGAAGTGTTTTATTTGGTGGCCGCAACACACACACACACACATACAGGTGAGATGTTTTACCTGGTGGCAGCAACACACACACACACACACACACACACACACACACACACACACACACACACAAGTGAGGTGTTTTACCTGAGTGGCAGCACACACACACACACATACAGGTGAGGTGTTTTACCTGGTGTCCTGCAACGCGCGCACACACACACACACACACACACACACAAACAAGTGAGGTGTTTTACCTGGTGGCAGCAACACACACACACACACATACAGGTGATGTGTTTTTACCTGGTGTCCACCAACACACACACACACAGGTGAGGTGTTTTACCTGGTGGCAGCAACACACACATACACATACAGGTGAGGTGTTTTACCTGGTGTCCAACGCGCACACACACACACACACACACACACAAACAAGTGAGGTGTTTTACCTGGTGGCAGCAACACACACACACACATACAGGTGAGGTGTTTTACCTAGTGTCCGCAACACACACACACACACACACAGGTGAGGTGTTTTACCTTGTGGCAGCAACACACACACACACACACCAATGTATGTAATAAGTCATTTATGTCCAATGTATATTTTCAGCCTTCGGGCTGCAGAATTTTTTCAATAAACCGTTAATTATTATTATTATTCTTATTATATACAGGTGAGGTGTTTTACCTGGTGGCAGCGACACACACACACACACACACACACATACTGCACAGCAACACAACTGCCTCTCGGTGAAAGCTAATTCAATGCTGCAGCCCTTAATATGATAATTTTATCCATCAAACACCTCTTATGCTGTAGCTAGTAGGTATTAGACAGCTATCAAACAGGGAGGTACTGCCGCCTGGGAAGCATAATGTGTTGTCTAATGGTAGACCCTGCTGCCATATGGCTTCACGAAAATTGTGACCAAGTCCCAGGTTGCTCATCGGTCTTTCTGCCTCGTTTACACACAATTGCAGGTATCAATTGTTTCTCTTAGTTGACAACACAACATATACTGTATACGGCGTTTCTCACCAGTGATTTTTTTTCATTTTTGTATTTCCTCATAGATCTTTATTATTATTATTATTATTATTATTATTATTATTATTATTATTATTATTATTATTATTATTATTATTATTATTATTATTATTATTATTATTATTATTATTATTATTATTATTATTATTATTATTGCAGTGTTATTATTATTGTTATCAATATTATTTTTTATTAAAAATTTTATTTACTGTGCCCGTAAAAAAACATAATAATAATGTTATAACCAACACACTGACTGCTCTGCTGCACACTGTTGTAACCAACACACTGACTGCTCTGCTGCACACTGTTGTAACCAACACACTGACTGCTCTGCTGCACACTGTTGTAACCAACACACTAACTTCTGCTCTGCTGCACACTGAAGTGTAACCAACACACTGACTCTGCTCTGCTGCGCACTGTTGTAACCAACACGCACTGACTGCTCTGCTGCACACTGTTCTAACCAACACTTTGAGTGCTCTGCTGCACATTGTTGTAACCAACACACTGACTGCTCTGCTGCACACTGTTGTAACCAACACACTGACTGCTCTGCTGCACACTGTTGTAACAACACACTGACTGCTCTGCTGCACACTGTTGTAACCAACGCTTTTGAGTGCTCTGCTGCACACTATTGCCAACCAACACACACTAACAATACTTGCACACTGTTGTAGCTCAACACACTGACTGCTCTGCTGCACACTGTTATAACCAACACACTGACTGCTCTGCTGCACACTGTTGTAACCAACACACGGACTGCTCTGCTGCACACTGTTGTTACCAACCAACGCGACTGCTCTGCGCTACACACTGTTCGTACGCCAACCAACATGCTGGCTGCTCTGCTGTACACTGTTGTAACCAACACACTGACTGCTATGCTGCACATATTTGTAAACAACACTTTGAGTGCTCTGCACCGCATGTCTCAGACTGTTGTAACCAACACTGACTGCTCTGCTGCACCTGTTGTAACCAACACACTGACTGCTCTGCTGCACACTGTTGTAACCAACACACTGACTGCTCTGCTGTAGAGTGTTGTAACCAACACACTGACTGCTCTGCTGCACACTGTTGTAACCAACACTTTGAGTGCTCTGCTGCACTGTTGTACCCAACACACTAACTGCTCTGCTGCACACTGTTGTAACCAACACACTGACTGCTCTGCTGCACACTGCTATTATAACCAACAGACTGACTGCTCTGCTGCGCACTGTTATAACCAACACACGGACTGCTCTGCTGCACACTGTTGTTATAACCAACGATGTTCTTTCTAACTGCACACACTGTTCTTATAACCAACACACTGACTGCTCTGCTGTACACTGTTGTAACCAACACACTGACTGCTCTGCTGCACAGTGTTGTAACCAACTTACACTGACTGCTCTGCTGCACACTGTTGCTTAACCGACACACTGACTGCTCTGCTGCACACTGCAATTATAACCAACAGACTGACTGCTCTGCTCCACACTGTTGTAACCAACACTATTGCTCTGTGTTGCACACTGTTGTTATAACCAACACTGACTGCTCTGCTGCGCACCGTTGTAACCAACACACTGGCTGCTCTGCTGCACCTGTTGTAACCAACACACTGACTGCTCTGCTGCACTGTTGTAAACAACACAGGTGCTTTCTGCTGCACACTGTTGTAACCAACACTGACTGCTCTGCTGCACACTGTTGTAACCAACACACTGACTGCTCTGCTGCACACTGCTATTATAACCAACAGACTGAGCTACTCTGCTGCACACTGTTGTAACCAACACACTGACTGCTCTATTTGCACTCTTGTTATAACCAACACTGGCTGCTCTGCTGCACACTGTTGTAACCAACACACTGACTGCTCTGCTGCACCCTGTTGCAACCAACACTGACTGCTGCTTGCACACTGTTGTAACCAACACACTGCTGCTCTGCTGTACAATGTTGTAACCAACACACTGACTGCTCTGCTACACACTGTTGTAACCAACTTGCTTTGAGGTGCTCTACTGCACACTGTTGTAATAACACACTAACTGCTCTGCTGCACACTGTTGTAACAACACACTGACGCTGCTCTGCTGCACACTGCTATTATAACCAACAGACTTACTGCTCTGCTGCACACTGTTATAACCAACACACGGACTGCTCTGCTGCACACTGTTGTTGTTATAAGCAACACAGTGACTGCTCTGCTGCACACTGTTCTTACCTAGCAACACGCGGCACAACTCTGCTGTACACTGTTGTAACCAACACACTGATGCTCTGCTGTTGTGAAACCAAGCACACTGACTGCTCTGCTGCACACTGTTGTAACCAACACACTGACTGCTCTGCTGCACACTGCAATTATAACCAACAGACTGACTGCTCTGCTGCACACTGTTGTAACCAACACACTATTTCGCTCTGATGCACACTCCTATTATAACCAACAGACTGACTGCTCTGCTGCACACTGTTATAACCAACACACGGACTGCTCTGCTGCACTTGTTGTTATAGCCAACACAGTGACTGCTCTGCTGCACCTGCAATTATAACCAACAGACTGACTGCTCTGCTGTACCTGTTATAACCAACACACTGACTGCTCTGCTGCACACTGTTGTAACCAACACACTGACTGCTCTGCTGCACCCTGTTGTAACCAACACACTGACTACTCTGCTGCACACTGTTGTAGCCAACACACTGGCTGCTCTGCTGCACACTGTTGTAACCAACACACTGACTGCTCTGCTGCACACTTTCTGTTGTAACCAACACCTGAAGCTGCCCTGCTGCACACTGTTGTTATAACCAACACTGACTGCTGCGCACACTGTTGTAACCAACACACTGGCCTCTGCTGCACACAGCTGTTATGTATCCAACACACTGGAGTGCTCTGCTGCACACTTTTGTTATAACCAACACACTGACTGCTCTGCTGCCATGCTGTTGTAACCAACACACTTTATTTTGCTCTCCTGCTGGCTGTTATAGCCAACACACTGACCGCTCTGCTGCACTGTTGCTATAACCAACACACTGACTGCTCTGCTGCACTGTTGTAACCAACACACTGACTGCTCTGCTTCACACTTTTGTAACCAACACACTGGCTGCTCTGCTACGCACTGTTGATATAACCAACACACACTGACTGCTCTCACTGCACACTGTTCTTATAACCAACACACTGACTGCTCTGCTGCACACAGCAGTTATAACCAACACACTGACAGCGGCTCTGCTGCACACACTTTTATTATAACCAACACACTAACTGCTCTGCTGCACACTGTTGTAACCAACACACTGACTGCTCTGCTGCACACAGCTGTTATAACCAACACACTGACCACTCCTGATTCACACTGTTGCTATAACCAGCACACTGACTGCTCTGCTGCACACAGTTATAACCAACACACTGACTGCTCTGCCGCACACAGTTGCTATAACCAACACACTGACTGCTCTGCTACACACTGTTGATATAACCAACACACACTGAGAGCTGCTCTGCTGCACACTGTTCTTATAACCAACACACTGACTGCTCTTTCTGCTGCACACTGTTGTTATAACCAACGCACACTGACTGCTCTGCTGCACCACTGCTATTATAACCAACAGACTGACTGCTCTGCTGCACTGTTATAACCAACACACGTACTGCTCTGCTGCACACTGTTGTTATAACCAACACAGTATTTTGCTCTGCAGCACACTGTTCTTATAACCAACACACTGACTGCTCTGTTGTACGCTGTTTGTAACCAACACACTGACTGCTATGCTGCACACTGTTTGTAAACAACACACTGACTGCTCTGCTGCACACTGCTAATATAATAATGAACCCCGAGCTGCTCTGCTGCTCACTGTTGTAACCACCTTTATTTCTGCTCTGTTGCACACTGTTGTTACAACCAACACACTGACCGCTCTGCTGCACGCACTGTTGTAACCAACGCACTGACTGCTCTGCTGCGCACTGTTGTAACCAACACACTTTGTTGACTGTTCTGCTGCGCACTGCGGTATAACCAACAGACTGACTGCTCTGCTGCACACTGTTCTTATAACCAACACACTGACAGCTCTGCTGTACACTGTTGTAACAACACACTGACTGCTCTGCTTGCACTGTTGTAACCAACACTGACTGCTCTGCTGCAAACTGTTGTTATAACCAACACACGCGGCTGCTCTGCTGCACACTGTTTAACATAACCAACAAGGCGTAGCTCTGCCTGTTATGAAAACAACACACTGACTGCTCTGCTGCACACTGTTGTAACCAACACGCACTGACCAACCTGCTGCACACTATTATGGCAAAGCACATTGACTGCTCTGCTGCACCTGCAATTATAACCAACAGACTGACTGCTCTGCTGCACACTGTTGTAACCAACACACTATTGACTGCTCTGCTGCACACTGTTGTAACCAACACGCGGCTGCTCTGCTGCACACTGGTATAACCAACACACTGACTGCTCTGCTGCACACTGTTATAACCAACACACTGACTGCTCTGCTGCACACTGCTATTATATAACCAACAGACTGACTGCTCTGCTGCTCACTGTTGTAACCAACACACTGAGCTGCTCTGCTTGCACGCACTGTTGTAACCAACACACTGGCTGCTCTGCTGCACTGTTGTAACCAACACTGACTGCTCTGCTGCACACTGTTGTAGCACTGCAGGCTGCCCTGCTGCGCACACTGTTGTTATAGCCAACACACTGACTGCTCTGCTGCACTGTTGCTTAACCAACACACTGGCTTCTCTGCTACACACAGCTGTGTTATATCCAACACACTGACTGCTCTGCTGCACACTTTTGTTATAACCAACACACTTTATTTCTGCTCTGCTAGCCTGTTGTAACCAACACACTGACTGCTCTCTGCACACCCAGCTGTTATAACCAACACACTGACGCTCTGCTGCACACTGTTGCTATAACCAACTTACACTGACTGCTCTGCTGCACACTATTATTATAATAACTTACACTGACTGCTCTGCTTCACACTTTTGTAACCAACACGAGCTGCTCTGCTACGCACTGTTGATATAACCAACACTGACTGCTCTCTCCTGCACACTGTTCTTATAACCAACACACTGACTGCTCTGCTGCACAGCAGTTATAACCAACACAATGACTGCTCTGCTGCACGCTTTTGTTATAACCAACACACTGACTGCTCTGCTGCTGCACACTGTTGTAACCAACACTGACTGCTCTGCTGCACAGCTGTTATAGCAACCCACACTGACCACTCTGATTCACACTGTTGCTATAACCAACACTGGCTGCTCTGCTGCACACAGTTGTGTATACACTGACTGCTCTGCTGCACACTGTTGCTATAATAACACACTGACTGCTCTGCTACACACTGTTGATATAACCAACACACTGGCTTCTGCTCTGCTGCACACTGTTCTTATAACCAACACACTGACTGCTCTACTTGCACACTGTTGTTATAACCAACACACTGAATGCTCTACTTGCACACTGTTGTTATAACCAACACACTGACTTTGCTCTGCTGTACACTGTTGTAACCAACACACTGGCTGCTATACTGCACTTATTTAGCGTAAACAACACACTGACTGCTCTGCTGCACACTGCTATTATAACCAACAGACTGACTGCTCTGCTGCTCACTGTTGTAACCAACTACACTGACTGCTCTGCTGCGCACCTGTTGTAACCAACACACTGACTGCTCTGCTGCGCTGTTGTAACCAACACCCTGAGCTGCCCTGCTTTTTACTGTTGTTATAACCAACACACTGACTGCTATGCTGCACACTGTTGTTTATGACCAACACACTGACTGCTCTGCTGCACCCTGTTGTAACCAACACTGGCCACTGCTGCTGTTCTTATAACCAACACACTGACTGCTCTTAACTTGTACACTGTTGTAACCAACACACTGACTGCTCTGCTGCACACTGTTGTAACCAACACACTGACTGCTCTGCTGCACCCTGTTGTAACCAACACACTGGATGCTCTGCTGCTGCTGTTGTAACCAACACACTGCTCTGCTGCACACTGTTGTAACCAACACACTCACTGCTCCTGCTGCACACTGTTCATGACCAACACCCTGACTGCCCTGCTGCACATATTTGTTATAACCAACACACTGTTCACTCTGCTGTACACTGTTGCTTAACCAACACACTGACTTCTCTGCTGCACACTGTTGTAACCAACACACACTGACTGCTCTGCTGCACACTTTGTTGTAACCAACACCCTGACTGCCCTGCTGCACATTGTTGTTATAACCAACACACTGACTACTCTTGCGCACACTGTTTGTAACCAACACACTGACTGCTCTGCTACACACTGTTGATATAACCAACACACTGACTGCTCTGCTTGCACCCTGTTGTAACCAACACACTGACTGCTCTGCTGCACACTGTTCTTATAACCAACACACTGAGCTGCTCTGCTGTAGAAGCTGTTGTAACAACACACTGTTTGCTCTGCCTTACTGCACACTGTTGTAACCAACACACTGGCTGCTCTGCTGCACCTATTTATGTAACAACACTGAATGCTCTGCTGCACACTGTTGTAACCAACACACTGACTGCTCTGCGCTGCACACTGTTGTAACCAACACACTCATAACTCTGCTGCACACTGTTGTAACCAACACCTGACTGCCTGCTGCACTGTTGTTATAACCAACACACTGACTGCTCTGCTGCCTATTTGTAACCAACACACTGACTGCTCTGCTGCACACTGTTCTTATAACCAACACACTGACTGCTCTGCTGTACACTGTTGCCTTAACCAACACACTGACTGCTCTGCTGCACACTGTTTGTAACCCAACACACTGACTGCTCTGCTGCACCCTGTTGTAACCAACACACTGAATGCTCTGCTGCACACTGTTGTAACCAACACACTGACTGCTCTGCTGCACACTGTTGTAAGTAACACACTCACTGCTCTGCTGCACACTGTTGTAACCAACACCCTGACTGCCCTGCTGCACACTGTTGTTATAACCAACACACTGACTGCTCTGCTGCACACTGTTGTAACCAACACACTGACCTCTGCTGCGCACCTGTTGTATAGCACACTGACTGCTCTGCTGCACACTGTTGTAGCAAAGCACCCTGACTGCCCCTGCTGCACACTGTTGTTATAACAACACACTGACTGCTCTGCTGCACACTGTTGTAAGCAACACACTGACTGCTCTGCTACACACTGTTGATATAACCAACACGCGGCTTTGCTCTGCTGCACACAGCTGTTATATCAACACACTGACTGCTCTGCTGCACACTTTGTTATTACCAACACACTTGGCTGCTCTGCTGCACACTGTTGTAACCAACACACTGACTGCTCTGCTGCACACAGCTGTTATAACCAACACACTGACCGCTCTGCTGCACACTGTTGCTTTATAACCAACACACTGACTGCTCTGCTTCACACTTTTGCCAACCAACACTTTTGAGCACAACCGCTGCACGCTGTTGTATAACCAACACACTGACTGCTCTCCTGCACACTGTTCTTATAACCAACTTACACTGACTGCTCTGCTGCACACTGTTGTTGTAACCAACACACTGACTGCTCTGAAGCACACTGCTGTTATAACCAACACGCGGCTTTGCTCTGCTGCACTTTTGTTATAACCAACACACTGACTGCTCTGCTGCACACTGTTGTAACCAACACACTGGCTGCTCTGCTGCACACAGCTGTTATAACCAACACGACGTAACTTTTTACTGTTGCCAGCCAACACACTATTGCGGCTCTGCTGCGCATGGCCGATATAACCAACACTGACTGCTCTGCTGCACTGTTGATATAGCTTCATCACACTGACTGCTCTGCTGCACACTGTTGTAACCAACACACTGACTGCTCTGCTGCACGCAGTGTAACCAACACACTGACTGCTCTGCTACACACTGTTGGTATAACTATCACACTGACTGCTCTGCTGCACACTGTTGTAACCAACACACTGACTGCTCTGCTGCACACTGTTGTAACCAACACTGACTGCTCTGCGCACACTGTTGTAAGCAACACACTGACTGCTCTGCTGCACACTGTTGTAACCAACACTGACTGCTCTGCAGCACACTGTTGTAACCAACACACTGACTGCTCTGCTGCACACAGCTGATATAACCAACTTACACTGACTGCTCTGCTGCTGCGCACTGTTGTAGCTGGAGGCGGTGAAAGGAAAGGATACTGCTGCACTGTTGTAACCAACACACTGGCTTCTGCTCTGCTGCACACTGTTGTAACCAACACACTGACTGCTCTGCTGCACAGCTGATATAACCAACACACTGACTGCTCTGCTGCACACTGTTGTTATAACCAACACACTGACTGCTCTGCTGCACGCACTGTTGTTATAACCAACACACTGACTGCTCTGCTGTACACTGTTGTAACCAACACGCGGCTTTGCTCTGCTGCACACTGTTGTTATAACCAACACACTGACTGCTCTGCCGCACACTGTTCATATGACCAACACACTGACTGCTCTGCTGTACACTGTTGTAACCAACACACTGACTGCTCTGCCGCACGCACTGTTGTAACCAACACACTAACTGCTCTGCTGCACACTGTTGTAACCAACACTGACTGCTCTGTTTACTTTTACTGTTCTTATGACCAACACACTGACTGCTCTGCTGCACTGTTGTAACCAACACACTGACTGCTCTGCTGCACACTGTTGTAACCAACACACTGACCGCTCTGCTGCACTGTTATGAAACAACACTTTGGTCTGCTGCACCTGTTGTAACAACACTGACTGCTCTGCACACTGTTGTAACCAACACACTGACTGCTCTGCTGCACACTGCTATTATAACCAACAGACTGACTGCTCTGCTGCACACTGTTGTAACCAACACACCTGACTGCTCTGCTGCACACTTTTGTAACCAACACACACTGACTGCTCTGCTGCACTGCTGTTGTAACCAACACACTGACTGCTCTGCTGCACACTGTTGTAACCAACACACTGATGACTGCTCTTCACCGCACACTGTTGTAACCAACACACTGACTGCTCTGTTGCACACTGTTGTTATAACCAACACACTGACTGCTCTGCTGCTGCCTGTTGTAACAACACACTGAGTACTCTGCTCCACACTGTTGTAACCAACACACTGACTTCTCTCTGCTGCAAACAGCTGTTATATCCAACACACTGACTGCTCTGCTGCACACTTTTGTTATAACCAAGACACTGACTGCTCTGCTGCACACTGTTGTAACCAACACACTGACTGCTCTGCTGCACACTGTTGTAACCAACACACTGACTGCTCTGCTGCACACAGCTGTTATAACCAACACACTGACTGCTCTGCTGCACACTGTTGTAACCAACACACTGAGTACTCTGCTCCACACTATTTGTAACCAACACACTGACTTCTCTGCTACAAACAGCTGTTATATCAACACACTGACTGCTCTGCTGCACACTGTTGTAACCAACATACTGACTGCTCTGCTGCACACTG
>NW_024717620.1:1332542-1397115 GCF_018991925.1 Homarus americanus | reverse complement strand
CTAGAAGTTACGTATTGCTAGGGCTGTTAGAGTTGGGGCTGTTAGAGTAGGGTCTGTTAGGGGGCTGTTATGACTGGGGGCTGTTAGGGTGGGCTGTTAGGTGGGACTGTTCAGTGGTGGCGTTAGTGGGATTCAGAGGAGGGCTGTTAGGGGTGAGGAAGCTGTAAGGGGTGAGCTGTTAGACTGGTTCACTACTGGATCTTCCTTCGTCGAGTGCAGGCAACTTAGCATGTACAGTAACTCGACCCAACCCGACCCGTTCAGTGTTGGAGCATAATACTACCATACAGAACAGTGTAAAACTTTAGCTTGTAGCCGAGGTGCACAGGTAGTCTCAGAGCAATGGTTCAATGTAAACCAGCCTATGAGATATCACACTAGATCAGCATCTAAGTAACTATCTATCTGTATGTAAATCAAATGTAGACTTTCTTAGCTCCTGTCCAGCTGCCCTGCCCAGCTGTACAGAGCAGCATCTCTAACACGTAAAAGATTTAACCTAAAGACATATACATCCTGATAATTCTCCTCTTGTGATCGTGATGTGTCAGCAGATATACTCCGTTTGATGGATAGGCCGGTACTGTAATCTGTGCTCGACTTCAATCCGTCCAACACTTGTTAAATTGTTATCTTCACTCTGTTGATAGACGTTTGTATGATTTGGAGTAAAGTAATGTGAGAAAGTTGGCTAACATCAGACGGTCATTTTCTCTCTCTCTAGTGGTTAACACTAATCGTTGAGAATGATGGAGTTTCAGAATGAATTTGAGGAGTTGAGGAATGCGCAGTCCTCACCTCCTCAGCAGTGTGACTAAGACCTAACGTGGCACCTTCTACAGGATAGCATGAGGCAGCATCAGTCTTCATCATTCCGGTAGGTGTGGTGACGCTGGCATCAGTCTATATCAATTCCGCATGCTCTTCAGTCTGTCCTGCTTTGAGAGAGAGTGTTGGGTAATCCTGTAACAAGTTTATATCCTGTTATCTCACACACACACACACACACACACACACAGACACACACACACACACACACACCTGGTCCCCTACGGAGGTCCTGGACGGAGTTAGTGAGTCAAACGAGTCTACACTCGGCCAGTAATGTAAGACTCTGGCGGTGTGATTTATAACCTAAAATACGTCTATATATTATAACAGGTTGTTGTATCATGACGTGTCCTTCTCCACCATTTGTTTATGTGTACAGCACTGAGTCATGTTATTTTCTATGGTGGTGACAATAGTGACAGGAATGGTGATGGAGGTACACAAGGAGTGGTGATGGTGGTGGTTGTAATGGTGGAAGTACAGGGAGATAATGGTGACACATAATGGTGGTGGTGCTGGTGAATTTGTATTTTGCCGCGGAGAGTATCTAGTTTATTGTGCACCGTATACTCATCCTATGAGCGGTGAGCGCAAAAGAGATACAGAGTAGAGGCCACAAAGGGTGTTTATCAGACCCCAGTGGTCAGGATACCACGGCATTGTTTAGGTTGGTACATAAAATTTTGATTAGGTATAGATGCAGCTTTAGTGTATCAGCTGTCTTGGACATCAGAGATAGGTGTGTGCTGTGTCATTGTGTACAGTGTGCTTGAATCTTGTCCCTAACATCATTAGTGTTGGAGTGGTTACATGTTCTCACTATTTTACATTAGTTTTGTTCTATGATCTGCTGAGGAACATACTGCCAGAGGTACTTATATCCCAACCTTATCATGGTTAAATATCTTGTAAACTAGTGATCTTGTTACTTGCTTCATATACATGTTTCACGGATACATCTCATCATGGTAAACAATGGATTGACTAGTGTCTGTCTGCACTTGTCTACAGTACTTTTTTTTACGAGTAATAGCCCACCAAGATAGGTCATCGACCCACAACGGGGCTGAGGGGGCGAAAAAAAAGTTGTAAAAGAAGAGAAATTAAAAATAGAAAAGGAAAAGTTTATATTAATTCTGCACCACGAAGATGAAAACCAGCTTTTTTGAAGTAAGACAGATTGTATGAGTATGGAAAACACAGAAGGGCAGAGCATTCCAGCAGTTTGTGTTGAGGAGAAGGATGATTTATAATGGTATTTCGTGTGACCGATGAACGGAGAATGGTGGGCACTGGGAAGACTTAGAAACCTTCATATCAGGATAGGTTAAAGAAAGCTAAATTTGCATTCCTTAGAAAGACAGTGTGTGGAGATATGATAGGTATTAAATGGGTGAAAGTGAATGTATAAAGGCGATTTAGATGTTCTTATAATATCTGGAGCAGGATAGACTCTGTAGCAACGGATTTGGTTGATAAGTTTTGGTTTAGGGGGAGATAGGAAGAACTGGTTCTCAAATAGGGTGTGTATTATGGAAATGTTTTTGTAGTTGTAGAATGCTGGAATGCTGGAAAGTTTTAAAAGGAGGCTGATGATCTGGATTAGAGAGTTAGTAATTCTGACAGAGATGCCATGCACAGGCCAACCTTGACCTATTGCAGACTCCTTTATGTTCTATGTTCTATGTTACTGCCACGGCCTCGCCAGCGATATACAGGATGCGTCAAATCATCAACGTTTGTTTATTCTTTTGTAAACTCTACTCTGTAATCCTTGCGCTAATGCTGAATGAGTATGGGTGTGTATAAACTAGGCTGTAAGCGGTAAAATTTAAAAAAATAAAATTTATCAATGTTTTTTCTGATTGTATGTATTAAGGTTTTTGGACAGCCTGATGATTATGACACAGTGTGTGTGGGTGTGAGAGTGGTAGTGGTGGTGATAGAGTTTGTGTGTGTGTGTGTGGTAGTGGTGGTGGTGATAGGGTGGTGGTGGTGAGAGGGTAGGGTGTGATAGTGGTTGGTGGTGTGTGTGGTGAGAGTGGTAGTGGTGGTGGTGGTGGGAGAGTGGGTGTGTGGTGGTGACACAGGGTGGTGGGTGAGAGTGTGTGGTGGTGTGACATGGTGGTGGTGGGTGGATTGTTAGGGTGGGTGATATTGTGGTGTGTGTGATAGTGTGTGGTGGTGGTGGTGGTGAAAGTGTAGTGGTGGTGGTGATACAGTGTGGTGGTGGTGGTGATAGTGTGGGGTGGGTGTGTGAGGGTAGGGTGGTACATTGTGGTGGTGGTGGAGAGTGGTAGTGGTGGTGGTGATACAGTGTGTGGTGGTGACAGTGTGTGTGGTGGTGGAGTGTGTGTGGTGGTGGGGTGTGTGTGCATGGTGTGTGTGTGTGAGAGGGTAGTGGTGGTGGTAATCAGTGTGTGGTGGTGGGTAATCAGTGTGGTGGTGTGAGAGTGGTAGTGGTGGTGGTGGACAGTGTGGTGTGTGTGAGAGTGTGTGTGTGTGTGGTAGAAGTGTGGTGTGGTGGTAGGTGGTGGGAGAGGGTGTGATACGGTGGTGGTGGTGGTGAGAGTGGTAGTGGTGGAGAGTGTAGTGGTAGTGGTAATCAGTGTGGTGTGTGGGAGTGGTGTAGTGGTGGTGGTGGATGTGGGTGGGGTGTGTGAAAGTGGTAGTGGTGAGAGTGGTGGTGGTGGTAATGTGTGTGTGGTGGTGAGAGGTAGTTGGGGTGGTGATACAGTGTGGTGGTGGGTGGTAGTGGTGGTGGGTGAGAGTGGTAGTGGTGGGTGATACAGTGTGGTGGTGGTGGGTGAGAGTGGTGTGGGAAGTGTGTGATACAGTGTGGTGGTGGTGGGTGAGTGGTAGTGGTGGTGGTGAGTAGTGGCGATGCATATTGTGGTGGTAAGGACTGTTTATTTCTAAAGTAAAGCTCCATTACTCCTCTTACTGCTGTAATGACAGTTTTGGGATTGGCTGACTTTGCATCTTCTTCTTGTCAATCGTACCTCCCTCACGGCAGATGATCAATACTGGCGGGCGTGACGATGTGAACTTTAGCTCTCCCCTTGGTTGATGCCAATTGCCAACCTTTAAGAGTACAGTAGTGGGAACCATCATCTCGTGAGCTAAGCGCGCGAGTAACATGTCATCTGTGTGCTGAATTTGGGACTAACACGCACTAATTAATGGGTATTTATATTGTACTGATGTTAAATAAAAAAAAAAATACATTCTAAGATTTTTATAACCTCGATGTGGCGAATTTAAGTTCTTTTTTAGTACAAACAATGTATAAAACTAACAATGTTGATAAAAACACAAACATGTATAATGACGGAACAACAAAAAAATAAGTCTGCACTTTATAATTTATTTCGGTTTTATGCATTAATAATCTCAACTGTTTTGGACAATGCAAATAAAAAACGAAATGAAGTAGTTTTCGTAAAACAATAAATAACGAGGTCATGTGTAGGGTTGTGTACAGTACAGTAGGGTCAGGTCAACACTACAGTAACCATCTATCCTTTTTTTGTGTGGGGGAGGTGACTAAAATAATGAGCTAATTCTGTAATAATAAAACACTGCAGGTTATGGATGTTCTGCACTGTACTTTGGGCCTCTTATTACCATTCATTCGTGTGAAAAGTGACACTTTGTGCTTGAACTTTTGTACAACTGGTGTGATAGCTAGTGTAAAACAGTGATGGTTCTCATTAGTGATGTTGAGCAGCATTGTTCTTTACGTGATGGAGGGCGTAGACTGACACAGCAGTAAGTGGAGCCAAACATTGTGAAGAAGTGTATTACGGCTGTGCAGGTGATGGCAAACTATGGCTCTGTCTCCAGAAAAATGAGGGATCACAGTCACCTTCTTCTTTGAAAGCCACATTTTCTTGGAGTACAATTAGTTCCATTAGGACTGATGCAGCACATAACCATCTGAGTGTTTAATTCTCTGAAAAACTGGGAGACGTTTCTGACCAAGAAGAGTCTGAGTGAACAGCAGCATAACTGTCTCCCTAACCACCACCATCACCATCCCCTACACTACCTCCATACCCTTTACTCCTGCTGCTAACCACCACCATCACCATCCCCTACACTACCTCCATACTCTTTACCCTGCTTGCTAACCACCACCACCACCATCCCTACACTACCTCCATACTCCTTACCCTGCCGTAACCACCACCACCACCATCCCCTACACTACCTCCATACTCCTTTACCCTGCTGCTAACAACCTCCAAGGTTTGGTCAGGTTACATTAATAAGAATCCACTGTTCATGTTTCTGTTGTGATGCCCGGTCTTATTAACATTATTCACTATGTGTTGAGTTATATGGACAGGTGATCACCTTAGCATGCTCATGATGCCTCTCTGTAGATATACTGTACAATCAGTAGTATGTTGACGCTCGTTGTTAGTGGACCCTTTAAACTAGGTGGCGGAGAAAAATTATCTGCCGTTATGTCGACCCAATTGCCAACTATGAAATACGATACTGTACAAGCATCACTCTACTTCTTACTCTACTCTACTCTGCTCTGTACTGTACTATTAGAGGAATCGCGTCTTCGGCGGCTCTTTCAAGCAGCCACGTAGGACGTCACCCTGCGGAGGATCCACATTGTCTTACTGTAGTGCATTAAGGTGTCTCTTTGATCCAACTTAGTACTCGTCAGAAGGCATGTTTTCCAGGGCATTTTTAAATGACTGTACATACATGTTGCACTCATGCAGCATTTTTGATAGATAGGACAATGTCAGGTTCTGACACCTTGAATGTTGCCACACCTGATAGTAGTCTGTTTTCATGATTCCCATGAAGTAGATTTGGTGAACTTTTGCCTGCTCATCTTCCAGTGGTAAGAGGGATCCTGCTTTGTGATAGACTTGACCCTGACTCTTGAATGTGTGCTGTATCCGTGCTCACGAACTACTCTAGCTCCAAAGGATGTCATCTGAAGCATGAATTGTACTTCAGTATATTTTGTTAAAGGTTTTTGACTCTGGTGTTGTTCCTAGCATGAGAGTCTTCAATGGTTGTGGTGGTTTTTCCAAATTCGGCAGTCGTACTTTCCCATGAGAGCAGCACAGTCCAGAAGATTCTCCTTGTACTTCCATCATCACTACAGATCGATAAAGTAGTTTCGAGATTCTAGTGCGACAACAGACAGACTTCTTTGTTTTATATAGATACAGATCACTACATATAACACCATCCATCATCACTACATATAACACCATCCATCATCACTACATATAACACCATCCATCATCACTACATATAACACCATCCATCATCACTACATATAACACCATCCATCATCACTACATATAACACCATCCATCATCACTACATATAACACCATCCATCATCACTACATATAACACCATCCATCATCATATATAATATCAATCCATCATCACTACATATAACACCACCCATCATCACTACATATAACACCATCCATCATCACTACATATAACACCACCCATCATCACTACATATAACACCACCCATCATCACTACATATAACATCATCCATCATCACTACATATAACACCATCCATCATCACTACATAGCACCATCCATCATCACTACACATATAACACCATCCATCATCACTACATATAACACCATCCATCATCACTACATATAACACCATCCATCACTACATATAACACTCTAACATCATCACTACATATAACATCATCCATCATCACTACATATAACACCATCCATCATCACTACATATAACACCATCCATCATCACTATATAACACCATCCATCATCACTACATATAACACCATCCATCATCACTACATATAACACCATCCATCATCACTACATATAACACCATCCATCATCACTACATATAACACCACCCATCATCACTACATATAACATCATCCATCATCACTACATATAACACCATCCATCATCACTACATATAACACCACCCATCATCACTACATATAACATCATCCATCATCACTACATATAACACCACCCATCATCACTACATATAACATCATCCATCATCACTACATATAACACCACCCATCATCACTACATATAACATCATCCATCATCACTACATATAACATCATCCATCATCACTACATATAACATCATCCATCATCACTACATATAACATCATCCATCATCACTACATATAACACCATCCATCATCACTACATATAACATCATCCATCATCACTACATATAACATCATCCATCATCATCTCACTACATATAACACCACCCATCATCACTACATATAACATCATCCATCATCACTACATATAACACCACCCATCATCACCACTAACATCATCCATCATCACTACATATAACACCATCCATCATCACCACATATAACACCACCCATCATCACTATACATATAACATCATCCATCATCACTACATATAACACCACCCATCATCACTACATATAACATCATCCATCATCACTACATATAACACCACCCATCATCACTACATATAACACCATCCATCATCACTACATATAACACCATCCATCATCACTACATATAACACCCCATCATCACTACATATAACATCATCCATCATCACTACATATAACATCATCCATCATCACCACATATAACATCATCCATCACTACATATAACACCATCCATCATCACTACATATAACACCACCCATCATCACTACATATAACATCATCCATCATCACCACATATAACACCATCTATCATCACTACATATAACATCATCCATCATCACTACATATAACACCACCCATCATCACTACATATAACATCATCCATCATCACTACATATAACATCATCCATCATCACTACATATAACATCATCCATCATCACTATATAACATCATCCATCATCACTACATATAACATCATCCATCATCACTACATATAACACCATCCATCATCACCACATATAACATCATCCATCATCACTACATAACATCATCCATCATCACTACATATAACATCATCCATCACTACATATAACACCATCCATCGTCACACATATAACACCATCCATCATCACCGCATATAACATCATCCATCACTACATATAACACCATCCATCATCACTACATATAACACCACCCATCATCACTACATATAACACCACCCATCATCACTACATATAACACCATCCATCATCACTACATATAACACCATCCATCATCACTACATCCACCACCCATCATCACTACATATAACATCATCCATCACTACATAACACCACCCATCATCACTACATATAACACCACCCATCATCACTACATATAACACCATCCATCATCACTACATATAACACCACCCATTATCACTACATATAACACCACCCATTATCACCACGATATAACACCACCCATCATCACTACATATAATACCACCCATCATCACTACATATAACACCATCCATCATCACTACATATAACACCACCCATCATCACTACATATAACACCACCCATCATCACTACATATAACACCATCCATCATCACTACATATAACACCATCCATCATCACTACATATAACACCACATCATCACTACATATAACACCACCCATCACCACTACATATAACACCACCCATCATCACATATAACACCATCCATCATCACTACATATAACACCACCCATCATCACTACATATAACACCACCCATCATCACTACTATAACACCATCCATCATCACTATATAACACCACCCATCATTCACCCATCATCACTACATATAACACCATCCATCATCACTACATATAACACCATCCATCACTACATATAACACCACCCATCATCACTACATATAACACCACCCATCATCACTACATATAACACCATCCATCACTACATATAATACCATCCATCATCACTACATATAACACCACCCATCATCACTACATATAACAACATCCATCATCACCACCTATAACACCACCCATCATCACTACATATAACACCATCCATCATCATCACTACATATAACACCACCCATCATCACTACATATAACACCACCCATCATCACCACATATAACACCATCCATCATCACTACATATAACACCACCCATCATCACTACCTATAACACCAATCATCATCATCCATCATCACTACATATAACATCATCCATCATCACTACATAACATCATCCATCATCACTACATATAACATCATCCATCATCACTACATATAACATCATCCATCATCATAACATCATCCATCATCACTACATATAACATCATCCATCATCACACCACCACCCATCATCACCACATATAACATCATCCACCACATATAACACCATCCATCATCACCAACATCATCCATCATCACCACATATAACATCATCCATCACATATAACATCATCCATCATCACTACATAACATCATCCATCATCACTACATATAACACTACCCATCATTACCACATATAACACATCATCCATCATCACTACATATAACACCATCCATCATCACTACATATAACACCATCCATCATCACCACATAACACCATCCATCATCACATATAACAACATCCATCATCACTACATATAACCCATCCATCATCACTACATATAACATCATCCATCACTACATATTATACCATCCATCATCACTACATATAACGTCATCCATCATCACTACATATAACACCATCCATCACTACATATTATACCATCCATCATCACTACATATAACAACATCCATCATCACTACATATAACGTCATCCATCATCACTACATATAACAACATCCATCATCACTATATATTATACCATCCATCATCACTACATATAACAAAATCCATCATCACTACATATAACACCATCCATCATCACTACATATAACACCATCCATCATCACTACATAACACCATCCATCATCACTACATATAACACCATCCATCATCACTACATATAACACCATCCATCATCACTACATATAACATCATCCATCATCACTACATATAACACCATCCATCATCACTACATATAACATCATCCATCATCTCATATAACATCATCCATCATCACTACATATAACATCATCCATCATCACTACATATAACATCATCCATCATCATCATCCATCATCACTACATATAACACCATCCATCATCACTACATATAACGCCATCCATCATCACTACATATAACACCATCCATCATCACTACATATAACACCATCCATCAACATTACAGATAGGTAAAGTAGTTTCCGAGATTTTCGTGCGGACACACAAACACACAGACATACTTCTTTGTTTTATATATATAGATATTGTACTGTACTGTACGGTACTGTACTGTACTGCACTGCACTGCACTGCACTGTACTGTACTGTACTGTACTGTACTGTACTGTACTGTACTGTAGGGGTATCGAGATATTAATGTTGTCTAGCACTCAGGATGGAAGGAAACTCTAATGTGGTTTTCTTATATAATATAAGTTATATGATAGACAGTCTGGTGCTGGAGGTGCCGTGTGGTGAGGAGCTGCTCAGTAGAAGACGTGCGGTGAGTA
Organism: Homarus americanus; assembly: GCF_018991925.1. Classification (NCBI taxonomy): domain Eukaryota; kingdom Metazoa; phylum Arthropoda; class Malacostraca; order Decapoda; family Nephropidae; genus Homarus; species Homarus americanus. The sequence goes on along the minus strand of NW_024717620.1, from coordinate 1,386,720 downwards.
CCGTGTTGAAGGAGGTAGATGTGCAGGAGCTTCGTTAGAGAAGATGTTGCCTGTTGCTGGCCTCCTGGTTGAATGAATGCTAACAGCGTGGAGCTTGCTGGAGGAGGTGTTGCTTGTTCAGGAAGATGGGCAGAATGAATCTCAATGGAGAGACAGAGCTTATATACCCAGCAGCAGCCGCCAGTCCTCTATGAATCATGTTGGGAAAACCCAGAAAGTTGCCGGTGACTAGTTTCGTTGCTAAGCAACCGTACCATCTGGCGTCAGCTCTCGCTTGGTTGCTAGGAGACGGCACGTCGGAATGCGATACGCAGTTGTAGGGGAGACGTCCACTACACTATACTACTATACTATACTATACTATACTATACTATACTATACTATACTATACTATACTATACTATGCTATACTATACTATACTATACTATACTATACTGTACTGTACTGTACTGTACTGTACTGTACTGTACTGTACTGTGCTGTGCTGTGCTGTGCTGTACTGTACTGTACTGTACTGTACTGTACTGTACTGTACTGTACTGTACTGTACTGTACTGTACTGTACTGTACTGTACTGTACTGTACTGTACTGTACTGTACTGTACTGTACTGTACTATACTATACTATACTATACTATACTATACTATACTATACTATACTATACTATACTATACTATACTTGAGTACTATACTATACTATACTATATTATACTATGTTGGTACTATACTATACTATATTATACTATACTTACATTATATTATACTGGTACTGTATTGTACTTGTACTGTACTGTACTGTACTGTACTGTACTACTTGTATTGGTATTGTACTGTACTGTACTGTACTGTACTGTACTGTACTGTACTGTACTGTACTGTGTTGTGTTGTGTTGTGCTGTGTTGTGTTATTAGAAGGGGGTAGCGTAGTGATAGGTCCGCCGCTTGTTTGCAGCCCCACTAGGGGGGGGGTAGACGGAGGTGAGAAGGTTGCTGCTGCCTCATCGCACATCAGAGACTACCCAGCCGTCACCACAGCTGTTCTCGCACCCTGCTGTTTGATCCAACTCAGGTTGTATACTCATCTGAGGCTCCTGGGGCTCCTGGGCTGATTATTTTTTTTTTAGATTGCCCCCGAAGGGGCTAGTTTATAGGGCACCCCTTTACATCCTGTGCAAGGTGAAGTGCAGAAGCGTTTACAGCGCCCATCTGGGAAGCATGCTAAGTTCATGCTTGCCTTTATGACTCATGCATTAAGGGTGTAGAAGGCTGAAGGGTCATAGGTTTTGTGACAGAATGATGAGTGTGTGGGGGTAAACTTCCCGGTACATTTCATCTGCTTATGGCAAAGCGTGGCAGGTCCCAAATAATGTCGAGTGCCAGGCCTGTCACTAGGAGGAGGGATATCTGGTGGGAGGGAAGAGGTGTTGGTAATGGCTGGGGACCTGTAGGAGGTCATAGAGCAAGTGAGGATGTAGTGAGAGAGGGTGTGAGAGTTGGGTTGACCACAAAGTTTACAAACAGTGTGGCCAGGCTCAGGGTTGCCAATGTACTCCCATAGGTACCTGTACCCTAAGCGCAGTCTCATGTACATAATCTGTTGAGATCGAGTCAGGGATTGATATTCTTTGTAGTGGCGGTTGTCGTCACCGGTTACAGCGTCATAGTGGCATAGTGTGACGCTACCCCGTTCGTGGGCTGATTCCCCAATCCTTCACTATTCGGCTGTCAATCTCCGGACACCTACACCGGCTACTACCGTGGCTGCCTCGTCACCGCCATACCCTCCACGCCCTATCCACCGTCCGTGCCCTGGCGTCTCTCCTGTGTGGCAAGACATCGCCCACCAACGCTGGTGCCAAGTGAGGAAGCTGCCCTGGATCTTCCCCCTGAGAGCGAACCACAGCGTTAACAGAACATTCCACCGGGCTGCAGCCGTAGGAAATATCTGTACTGTACTTTGTTTGACTCCCATAATTGTTTGACTCCTGTAATTATTTGATTCCCATATTTGTTTATTTAATATTTGTGTGAGTGGTGTCAATTATTGTTATTATTTTCGTAGTAAAGAGATGTCATTCTCTAACGGTTGTTTGTTACCCTTTGAAACCCATGGTTCTTGACTTTATTTTTGAAAGATCCTGATTAGGCTGGCAAGGGATTTATATCCCAAAGTCCAGGCCTTTACTGTACTGTACTGTACTGTACTGTGCTGTACTGTACTGTGCTGCTGTACTGTACTGTACTGTACTGTACTGTACTGTACTGTAGGTGTTATATCTATACTGTAACTGTAGGGTACTGTACAGCACTGTAGGTGTTATATCTATACTGTACCTGTAGTGGTACTGTACAGTACTATAGGTGTTATATCTATACTGTACCTGTAGTGGTACTGTACAGCACTGTAGGTGTTATATCTATACTGTACCTGTAGTGGTACTGTACAGCACTACAGGTGTTATATCTATACTGTACCTGTAGTGGTACTGTACAGCACTACAGGTGTTATATCTATACTGTACCTGTAGTGGTACTGTACAGTACTATAGGTGTTATATCTATACTGTACCTGTAGTGGTACTGTACAGCACTGTAGGTGTTATATCTATACTGTACCTGTAGTGGTACTGTACAGCTCTACAGGTGTTATATCTATACTGTACCTGTAGTGGTACTGTACAGCACTACAGGTGTTATAACTATACTGTACCTGTAGTGGTACTGTACAGTACTACAGGTGTTATAACTATACTGTACCTGTAGTGGTACTGTACAGCACTACAGGTGTTATAACTATACTGCACTTGTAGCGGTACTGTACAGCACTACAGGTGTTATAACTATACTGCACTTGTAGTGGTACTGTACAGCACTACAGGTGTTATAACTATACTGCACTTGTAGTGGTACTGTACAGCACTACAGGTGTTATAACTATACTGCACTTAGTGGCACTGCACAGCACTGGTGCATCTATACTGCACTTGTAGTGGTACTGTACAGCACTACAGGTGTTATATCTGTACTGTACCTGTAGTGGTACTGTACAGCACTACAGGTGTTATAACTATACTATACCTGTAGTGGTACTGTACAGCACTACAGGTGTTATATCTATACTGCACTTGTAGTGGTACTGTACAGCACTACAGGTGTTATATCTGTACTGTACCTATAGTGGTACTGTACAGCACTACAGGTGTTTTAACTATACTGTACCTGTAGTGGTACTGTACAGCACTACAGGTGTTATAACTATACTGTACCTGTAGTGGTACTGTACAGCACTACAGGTGTTATATCTATACTGCACTTGTAGTGGTACTGTACAGCACTACAGGTGTTATATCTGTACTGTACCTATAGTGGTACTGTACAGCACTACAGGTGTCATAACTATACTGTACCTGTAGTGGTACTGTACAGCACTACAGGTGTTATATCTATACTGCACTTGTAGTGGTACTGTACAGCACTACAGGTGTTATATCTGTACTGTACCTATAGTGGTACTGTACAGCACTACAGGTGTTATATCTGTACGGTAATTCTTGAAGAGACCTTTGTCCCCAGATTTTTTTATATGCTAGGTGAATTTTAGCAATTGTCAGTTTATTCGGATAGACACCACTAGTGAAGGAGGAGTTACAAATGTGTAGGAGAACAGGTAGTAATAAGTGGGCTACTTTCTTAATGATGCTCATTGGTATATTGTCATCGCCTGCTGCTGCATCTTTGGACATTTTTATGATGGCCAGTAGTTCATCTGCTGTGACAGGGGATAAGAACAGCTCATTTTGTTGTCTGATTTGCAGGTAGGCTTTAAATTCCGCATGGTGATCAGGGATGCTCTCTGCAAGATTTTTGCCAACATTAATAAAATATTCATTGAAGTGGTTGGCAATGGGGGGAGGGTTCCGTTACAACTGAATCATTTATCATAAATGCTGAGTGGGGGGCCGAGGGCTGAATAGAATTTATGACATTCCAGGTTTTCTTACCGTGGCCTGATGCTGACTGGAGCTTATCTGTATAATAATTACGTCTGGCAATTCTAACTGCTTCAGTTACTCTATTTCTGATACTTCGGTAAGCATCACCGAAAGTTATGGGTCTTTTAGCAAATTTCCTTTGGAGTTTGTGTTTTTCTTTTAGCATTATCTTAATTTCGCTTGTGATATAGGGTTTGGAAATGGATACAGTTTTCACTGACTTAGTCTTGAGCGGGAAGCATTTATCAAAGCAAGAATTGACGATGCAAGAGAAGTTGCAGCTGTTCACGTTTGGGTTGTCGGAGGCATAGGCAAGATCCCAGTTAGCATTCATTAGGTTGTTTTAAAAAAAGGAGCATGTTGTCGGCGCAGTAGTCTCTGTATTGTATTGAGACTCTACTAGACCTTTCAGGTCTTGTGGCTGATTTATACATGGCAAAAACTGGGAAGTGATCTGAGATATTGTTATAAATAATTCCACTTGGAAGATTGTTAGGAGTGTTGCTAGTCCAGATATGATCTATCACAGTGGCAGAGGTGACAGTTACTCTAGTGGGTTTGGTTATAGTGTTGAAGAAGAGTTTAGAATGACAGGTAGCAAGAAGGTCTAATACTGAGGTGTCGGTTTCTGATTTTAATAGATCAAGGTTGAAATCTCCTGTAATGTAGCAATGTTTCCTCTCTGAACTTATGATAGTGATAAGCTCCGAAAATTTATCAAGAAAATTCCTTACACTAGTGTGAGGTCTTTTAGATTACTCCTACTGGGATATTTCGTGTGTCGTTACGTAATTCAGTGAAAACACTCCATGTACTCCTCCTGAACCTTTAAATCATCTCTTACAGAAGTGTTATACTTGATATCAACATAGAGGGCGACACCACCACTGTGTCGTGACGTGTTGACGCAGTGTCTATTATAATTAGGAATGTTATACAAATGTTCAATATCGTTAGTGAGTTTGGTCTCACAGAACCCAAGTACATCAACTTTATGGGCAATAGAAGATAAACACTGATCTAAAAAGGTATTTAGATGAAGAGGACTACTGCTGATGTTATGGATAATCCAGGAGAATAAATGAGGTACTAGGAGACCAGAACTAAACTCAGGAGAGTCAGGAAAAAATAGTTACAGTTGAGGTTGGTGTAACAGAGTGAGTTTTGTTATATCTATACTGTACCTGTAGTGGTACTATACATCACTACAGGTGATATATTTATGCTGTACCTGTAGTGGTATTGTACAAACATTTGAAAATATAATAAGAACATTTTGTACAGAACAGACTACAATGTACACTAACATAAGGGACGAGCGTGTACAGTACAGACTACAATGTACACTAACATAAAGGACGAGCGTGTACAGTACAGACTACAATGTACACTAACATACGGCACGAGCGTGTACAGTACAGACTACAATGTACACTAACATAAGGGACCAACGTGTACAGTACAGACTACAATGTACACTTACATAAGGGACGAGCGTGTACAGTACAGACTACAATGTACGCTAACATAAGGGACGAATGTGTACAGTGCAGACTACAATATACACTAACATTTGATGCAGTTGATGAAACGACGCGCTGACCTCACTGGGGGGCGACGGGCGGGACTGGGGAGCGAGTGTTGCTGGCCCCTTCTCTGTTACGACTGACCCTCTGTGTCCGTTTGTCCTCTTTTATTGGAGGTTTCAGGTAGCTCTCGCCGTGTGCTTATAGTCTCCAAAGGCGTTTATTGGAAGGCGTTTTAAGATGCACAGAATAGCTAACCCTCTAGCTTTACCTGACTGTCATTAAAAAATACCACATTGGCCCTGTTATCCAGGACTCTGAAACCATTCTACTGTCTCTCTGCTAGGTGTTTGCATGTTTATACACGAAATACGACGAATTTCAGATTCGTTTAAGTCTTAATTTTTGCACTTACAGAACTGTAATCAACTTGTTCACTCTTATTAAAAGTATCTTATGAGTAATGATATTAAAGTTTTAATCATATTTGAGTAATTATCAATATTGTTACACCAAAGTCACCAAAGGCTAATGAAATCGGACAGCGCCCACTTAAAAAGAGGTGGAGCCAAAATATGTTTCAACTAGGCGCAATCCTTTTCAATTTTTTTCACACCATACGCTTTGTTTTAGGTCCTATCCACTATACTACCGTATATAGAACTAATTTTATCATTATATCACAGTTTTTTATTGCCTTACATGCCCCCCAACTCTTCAATATTAATCAAAATATTATCCATAAGCCGCCATGATCCACGTATTTTCAGTGGGAGAAATCGCTGATTGGTTGTTAGCTATTTGAGCTGCTTGGGCGCTGCACAAGGCTAATGCCTGATCGAGGCGTTAGCTTTTCCCTCTGAACATGTCATGCGCACAACTCAAAAGCAGCGTCTGCGCATACAGAATAGCGAACGCGTTAGCTATTCTGTGCATCGAAAACGCCTTATAATAAACGCCTCTAATTAAAACTAATCTTGGAATGTCTAGACAAGTGTGTTTACTTAAGAACATAAACACAAGAAAATGAGTCTGCAATAGCCTCCTTTTAAAACTTTCCAGCATTCCAGCACTCACTAAAAAATTGCTAAGCTTGTTCCACTCGTCCACCACCCTATTTGTGAACCAGTTCCTTCCTATCTCCATCCTAAACCTAAACTTATCCAACTTAAATCCGCTGCTACGAGTCCTATCCTGCTCGGATATTATAAAAACTTTATCTATATCTCCTTTATTGATTCCTTTCACCCACTTAAATACCTCTATCATATCTCCCCGCACTCTTCGTCTTTCTAGGAAATGCAAGTTTAGTTTCTTAAACCTATCTTGATATGGAAGGGTTCGAAGTCCCGGAATAATTTTCGTCATTCTTCGCTGCACCGATTCCAGTGAATTGATATCCATTCTATAATAAGGGCACCAGAACTGAACCGCATAATCGAGGTGCGGCCTGACTAGCGCAAGATATAGTTGCAATAAGACCTCTGCACTCTTATTACTTACACTTCTAGATATAAAACCTAATACTCTGTTTGCCTTATTTCGAACATTAACGCACTGTTTTCTAGGACGTAGGTACGGGCTTCTTACAAGCACCTAAGTCTCTTTCACAACTCGACCTCTCTAGGTTGATGTTGTTACGGCTGTATACATTGACAGTATTTGTTCTTCCAATATTAAGTAGCCTACACTTGCTGGTGTTGAATTTCATTTACCATTTTTCTGACCACTCCTGCAGTTTATTTAGATCCTCCTGTAGTGCATTTGCATCCTGCCCTGAATTAATCTGCCGCCCTATTTTGGTGTCATCCGCAAACTTGCTGATGTCACTGCTCATCCCAGTATTTAGATCGTTTATGTAGATTATGAACAAGACTGGGCCCAGTACTGACCCCTGGGGAACCCAACTGGTTACACAGCCCCACTCAGATTTAACACCTTCTACGCTGACCCTCTGTGTTCTATCGGTGAGCCATGATTTTATCCAATTTAAAACTTTTCCCTCGATACCATGAGCCTTAACTTTTCTCAGATATGATCAGGTGTTTGATCAGGTGCGCGGTCGTGTCGCTTATCGTGGTATGGCCAGTCGGTAATGTTTCCAAATTATTACCGCCCTGGGTGTGTGTGGCCAGGTGGGTGGAAGGTGGTGGGAGGTAGGACCAAGGCGTCACAGTATACAGTGTTAATAAAGACACACAGAGAGGCAGACTTCTCCACCAGTACAAAGTTCACGGTGGGGTGAATAATTACCACTGAGAGGAGCTGAGGATTACTGAGAGGAGTTGAGGGTTACTGAGAGGAGTTGAGGGTTACTGAGAGGAGCTGTGGGTTACTGAGAGGAAATGTGGGCTTCTGAGAGGAACTGTGAGTATATGAGAGGAGCTGAGATTTACTAAGGGGAACTGAGGGTTGCCGAGAAGAGCTAGAAATAAGTATGAAATGTGTGAGGTAAGGATCGATAATTCTCATATTTATTTACAAGCTCCATAAATTGTGTTTCGCACAAAACATTTAAACACGACTGTTGACCATTACAGTTGACACACCATCGACCTGACTTGTTTAGCTTAAGAGTTTAACAGAAGCGTAAGAACTAGACAGATTGTTTGTTTACATTATCTCTTGACAGTTAACCTCTCAATGGTGGAGAGTTTAGTGCAGCAACAACATACAGTACGTCTCTGTCTTGGATACGCTAAGGCCAGTCTCTGAGACATGAGATAGGCAGGGTAAGAGGGACACACACACACACATCCTTGACCACCGAAGGGTCAAGACGTACTTGGCGCTGGTCTGGCAGCAGCCAGGTCAACTGTTATGTTGGCCCATACCAACTCCCTCCCCTGAACCCTCTTTCCCACCGGAATATCAACAATTTCTCGCCAGAAGTTACTATTTTATTTAGGAAAGGAATGAAACCAGTGTTCAGTAGTGGTGAACAGTGCTTAAGTCAGTGGAAAACAACTCAACAATAACAGCCGAGTCGTACCCAAGCTAACCTTCACACAGTGAGGTCCCAGGTACCCAGTGATAACTACCCGTGAGACTCAACAACGCCAGCTATGTGTTAATCCGTCCACAATAGGGAGGCCTGAGACCACACCTCACTCACTTGAGTGAGGTCCTGTGACACCAGACCACGTGGTGTCCCCATGATGCTACGACACCACGTAGTGAATGAGTTGCTACAGCATCATGTGAGGTCCCTCATAACACCATCTGTGAGGGAATTACTACACCACATCAGGCCCCTCATAGCACCATCTGGGAGGGAATTACTACACCACGTCAGGTCCTTCATAACATCATCTGTGAGGGAATTACTACACCACGCCAGGCCCCTCACAACACCATCTGTGAGGGAATTACTACACCACGCCAGGCCCCTCACAACACCATCTGTGAGGGAATTACTACACCACGTCAGGCCCCTCATAACACCATCTGTGAGGGAATTACTAAATCACGTCAATTCCCTCATAACACCACCTGTGAGGGAACTACTACACCACGTCAGGCCCCTCATAACACCACCTGTGAGGGAACTACTACACCACGCCAGGCCCCTCATAACACCATCTGTGAGGGAGTTACTACACTACGTGTCTGCTGTTCAACACCTCAGCACACAAGATCTACGTGACCTCCACTGTAAACATAAATCTGTATGTTCAATGTGTGTTCCTTTACCTTTCTCTAATGCAGGCTTTGTTAAACCACCTATGTCAATGTATGTAATAAGTCATTTATGTCCAATGTATATTTTCAGCCTTTGGGCTGCAAAACTTTTTCAATAAACCGTTAATTATTATTATTATTATTATTATTATTATTATTATTATTATTATTATTATTATTATTATTATTATTACACACACACACAAACATACACACACAAGAAAGATTGATAGAGTAGTGATACGATAACGTAAGAGAACTGAAAAAGAGATTGATACATAATAGACATGGTTGAAACAGAGATACGAGAGAGTAGGGGTTGACAAGAAGGTACAAATAAAAATCATGATAAAATGGTCATACACACACAGCACTAACTGGCTGCTGCCTCAACACAACGCTGCTCTCCTCCTGGCTCACACGAATCACATTTAAATTTGGCGAACCAGCTCAATAAAATGCAAATTGTGATTGTCAGTGTTGCGCCTGATGGATGAGCCTCGCTTTTGACTTACACTTTAACTATTTCTTGGCCGAGGACAACAGGGATGTAGGTTAAGTGAGTCCATGTCTGTCTGTCAAGTCCCACACTAAGCTGCTCTAGCCACGAGATTTGTGAACCAATCATAATAAGCTTTATCCAAACTTAACCTAACCTATCCCACCACCACAACCAACCAGGCACTCACACAGGGGTGAGGACGGGAGGGTGCACTGCGCCTCTCACTACACACGTCGGGGTCTCATCACCTTCCGCGGGTGTGGGAGTGTTGTGTTCTCGCCAGGTAAAGGTAAGGATAGAGGAGAACCTGCCCGTGGTGCCGCCTCCCTCACATACGTCAACAGGAAATGTTTCACTTTGTGGAAGTCAACATGATTTATTTCAGCCGGTGAACGTCACAAGAAACCAATTCCTGGTGATGGATGTTCCGCACGACCACACTGAGCTGTTGACATACGACCACACCAGCCACTACACTGAACTGTTGATGCACGACCACACCAGCCACGACACTGAGCTGGTGACGCACGACCACACCAGCCACGACACTGAGCTGTTGACACACGACCACATCAGCCACCACAGTGAGCTGTTGATGCACGACCACACCAGCCACGACACTCTCCAGACATTACAACACTAAGTTACTGGCGGAAATAATAGACACAAAGCCTCTCGTGTTGTATTTGTCCATAGTGGGTTACGTACTGTAGGTGTGACCGGCCGAGTGTCCACACAGGGAGACAGGTTGATAATACGATCATGTACTGTGATAAGAGGCGGGTGAAGGTGGCTGGAAAGACGTGAGAGGAGAGGCCAGTGAAGAATGATAACCTCCCAGAGTAAAGGTCGTGTGGTGAAGAATGATAACCTCTCAGAGTAAAGGTCGTATGGTGAAGAATGATAACCTCTCAGAGTAAAGGTCGTGTGGTGAAGAATGATAACCTCTCAGAGTAAAGGTCGTGTGGTGAAGAATGATAACCTCTCAGAGTAAAGGTCGTATGGCGAAGAATGATAACCTCTCAGGGTAAAGGTCGTGTGGTGAAGAATGATAACCTCTCCGAGTAGAGGTTGCCAGTCGAATACCAAATTGCGGGTTACAAATTGTTGCATACCGATAGGCAGACCAGGAAAGGAGGCGGAGTAGCAATCTATGTTAGGGATAATCTGAAGTGTGAAATAAATAAGGAAATAAAAACTGAGCAGAATACAGAAACAATTTGGATAGAATTAAGCGACGGTAGGGAAAAATTAATCACAGTAGTAATATATAGACCTCCCAATCTTGATAGAGTCAATGAGCGACTTATCTGGGATGAAATGCGCAGGGCTTCCATACACAACAAAGTCTGTATAGTAGGCGACTTTAATCTTGGCCAAATAGATTGGACTGACCTTATGGGTAACTCAGAATCAGAGGATTTTCTCGAGACGATCCAGGACTGTTTCCTAAGTCAACATATAACCGAACCCACACGGGGTAATAATATACTCGATTTAGTTCGGTCGAACAGAGAAAACCTCATTAGCAATGTCGAGGTAGGGAACGAACTTGCAAACAGCGATCACAAAGAAATTAGATTCCAGTTAGATTTTCAGGGCAGACGTAAGGAAAATTCCACTGAAGTACCAGATTTCAGAAGGGCAAACTTTGACAGTTTAAAGAGGCAGCTGAGAGAGGGGGTGTCGCGCTAGGACCGTGAACCTGACAGATGACTCCGACCTGATAACGAGATCTGAGATTGCCGAGTTCCACGACAATTTAAATATAATGAGTTACTTAATGCACAAAGGCAGAACATACCATACAAAAAATTCAGATCAGACAACAATGACCCTAAATGGATAAATAATTATTTAAAGAACATCATTGGACAAAGGAAGGCTATAGGTAGAAGGATAAAGCGTGGCGAAATTTACCTCCAGGATTATTATAAGATATTGGCGAGTAGGGTTAAAACCGAGATAAGGAAAGCCAAGAGGAATAATGAGGTAAGGATAGCAAGGGAGGTGAAGACAAACCCCAAAGGATTCTACCAAATGTATTAAACTAAAACACGAGAAAAGATTGGACCAATACGGTCAGATACCGGCGAGCTCACTGATAACGACAGAGAAATGAGCAATAATTTGAAGAAATATTTTTCAACAGTTTTCACCACTGAAAATTTAAACATGATACCCGAGGCACCGACTCTATTCAGAGATAGTGAAGAAAACAAATTAAGCGAGATAGTAGTGACTAGTAACGATGTTAGTAAGCAAATAGACAAACTAAAGCCTAATAAGTCACCTGGTCCCGATGAGATATTTGCCAGAGTATTAAGGGAATGTAAAGAAGAGCTTAGTATGCCCTTAGCAAAGTTGTTTAACATGTCCTTAAAAACAGGTGTAGTACCAGAATCCTGGTGGATAGCGAATGTAATACCGATTTTCAAGAAGGGGGATAGATCAGTATCCTCTAACTAACATCAATAGTAGGCAAATTACTGGAAGCAATCATTTCAAACTCTATACGATATCACCTGGAGAAGCACCGATTGATCAATGATTCCCAGCATGGCTTTACAAGCGGACGTTCTTGTCTAACTAATCTATTAACATTCTTTTCATCAGTTTTCGAATCGGTGGACGAGGGGCACAATTATGATGTGGTATATCTCGACTTTAGCAAAGCCTTCGACAGAGTCCCCCACGAAAGACTAATTAGAAAGGTAGAAGCACATGGCATCAAAGGTAACATCCTTAAATGGATTAAGGCGTGGTTACAGGACAGGAAACAGCGAGTGAGCATTATGACTTCAAAGTCCCATTAGACAGCACGTCACAAGTGGAGTTCCCCAAGGCTCAGTGCTTGGACCATTATTATTTATTATATACATAAACGACATAGATGTCGGCATAGACAGCAACATAAGTAGAATTTGCTGATGACACTAAAATAGTCTGATGTTATTAAATCTGGCGAGGACTCATAAAAACTAGGAAGATCTGAAACAAATTTTCGGAATGGTCTGAAAAATGGCAGATGAAATTCAACGTGGACAAATGTAAAGTACTCAGTATAGGAGATGTAAACAGGGAAACCAGATACCAGATGAACAACGATGCCATAGAGAAATCCGACTGCGAGAGAGATTTAGGAGTAATGATAAGTAGGAACCTTAAGCCAAGTAAACAATGTGGTTTTGCTCGTAACAAGGCTAATAAAGTACTTGGGTTCATATAAAGGAGTGTCAGTTACAAGACTAGCGAGTTCATCCTAAACCTGTGTCTTGCGCTTGTGAGACCACACCTGGATTACGCAGTTCAGTTCTGGTCACCGTATTACAGGATGGATATAGAACCATTGGAAAGAATTCAGAGGAGAATGACAAGACTAATCCCGGGCATTAGGAACCTTGAGTATAGAGACAGGTTAAAGCATCTTAATTTGCACTCCCTCGAGAGACGTAGAGCAAGGAGCGACCTGATAGAGGTGTAAAAGTGGAAGTCAGGGCTAAACAAAGGGGACATTACAAAGGTACTCAAACTATCCAACCAGGAGCGAACTCGAAACAATGGTTTTCAATTAGACAAATTTAGATTTAGGCGTGAAATAGGTAAACACTGGTTTGGAAACAGAGTAGTGGATGAATGGAACAAGTTACCAAATATCATCATTAACTCGAATACGCTGAATAGCTTCAAACATAGGTTGGATGCTTATATGAGCAATAGGGGTTGGGTGTAAACGGGACTGCCCAGTATGGGCCAATAGGCCCGCTGCAATTTCCTCCATTCTTATGTTCATATGTTCTTAGGTCGTATGGTGAAGAATGATAATCTCTCAAATTAAAGGTCGTGTGGTGAAGAATGATAACCTCTCAGGGTAAAGGTCGTATGGTGAAGAATGATAACCTCTCAGAGTAAATGTCGTATGGTGAAGAATAATAACCTCTCAGAGTAAAGGTCGTGTGGTGAAGAATGATAACCTCTCAGAGTAAAGGTCGTGTGGTGAAGAATGATAATCTCTCAGAGTAAAGGTCGTGTGGTGAAGAATGATAACCTCTCAGAGTAAAGGTCGTGAGGTGAAGAATGATAACCTCTCAGAGTAAATGTCGTATGGTGAAGAATGATAACCTCTCAGAGTAAAGGTCGTGTGGTGAAGAATGATAACCTCTCAGAGTAAATGTCGTGTGGTGAAGAATGATAACTCCTCAGAGTAAAGGTCGTGTGGTGAAGAATGATAACCTCTTAGAGTAAAGGTCGTGTGGTGAAGAATGATAACCTCTCAGATTAAAGGTCGTGTGGTGAAGAATGATAACCTCTCAGAGTAAAGGTCGTGTGGTGAAGAATAATAACCTCTCAGAGTAAAGGTCGTATGGTGAAGAATGATAACCTCTCAGAGTAAAGGTCGTATGGTGAAGAATGATAACCTCTCAGAGTAAAGGTCGTGTGGTGAAGAATGATAACCTCTCAGATTAAAGGTCGTGTGGTGAAGAATGATAACCTCTCAGAGTAAACGTCGTGTGGTGAAGAATGATAACCTCTCCAGAGTAAAGGTCGTGTGGTGAAGAATGATAACCTCTCAGGGTAAAGGTCGTATGGTGAAGAATGATAACCTCTCAGAGTAAATGTCGTATGGTGAAGAATAATAACCTCTCAGAGTAAATGTCGTATGGTGAAGAATGATAACCTCACAGAGTAAAGGTCGTGTGGTGAAGAATGATAACCTCTCAGAGTAAATGTCGTGTGGTGAAGAATGATAACCTCTCAGAGTAAAGGTCGTATGGTGAAGAATGATAACCTCTCAGAGTAAATGTCGTATGGTGAAGAATGATAACCTCTCAGAGTAAAGGTCGTGTGGTGAAGAATGATAACCTCTTAGAGTAAAGGTCGTGTGGTGAAGAATGATAACCTCTCAGAGTAAAGGTCGTGTGGTGAAGAATTTTAACCTCTCAGAGTAAAGGTCGTATGGTGAAGAATGATAACCTCTCAGAGTAAAGGTTGTATGGTGAAGAATGATAACCTCGCAGAGTAAAGGTCGTGTGGTGAAGAATGATAACCTCTTAGAGTAAAGGTCGTGTGGTGAAGAATGATAACCTCTCAGAGTAAAGGTCGTGTGGTGAAGAATGATAACCTCTCAGAGTAAAGGTCGTGTGGTGAAGAATGATAACCTCTCAGATTAAAGGTCGTGTGGTGAAGAATGATAACCTCTCAGAGTAAAGGTCGTGGGGTGAAGAATGATAACCTCTCAGAGTAAAGGTCGTGTGGTGAAGAATTTTAACCTCTCAGAGTAAAGGTCGTATGGTGAAGAATGATAACCTCTCAGAGTAAAGGTCGTATGGTGAAGAATGATAACCTCTCAGAGTAAAGGTCGTGTGGTGAAGAATGATAACCTCTCAGAGTAAAAAGGTCGTGTGGTGAAGAATGATAACCTCTCAGAGTAAAGGTCATTGTGGTGAAGAATGATAACCTCTCAGAGTAAAGGTCGTGTGGTGAAGAATGATAACCTCTCAGAGTAAAGGTCGTGTGGTGAAGAATGATAACCTCTCAGAGTAAAGGTCGTATGGTGAAGAATGATAACCTCTCAGAGTAAAGGTCGTGTGGTGTTTATTGTAACCTGCCTTAGTTATTGTTTAGGTGGTTGTGAGAGGTTGGAGTCATAGACCACGTTCTTTGTAGACTTTATTCTAACTGGCGTCAGCTGGTGACTGGCAACCGGGCGCTGCCAAAGACAAGCCCCCATCTCAACATGGGAAAACATATCGTACGATGGTACAATCTTACATCTCCCCCCCAAGTTAAAAGGAAATGACAATGCACATTTGAACTAACAAAAGGAAAACAATGCATTCATAAAAACAACAATAATGCAGGAAAAACGAGTCAAACAAAGGAAAAAACCCAGAAAAAAAAACCCTCTAAACTGATTTTACATCACATACACTACACCACGTAGTCCGTTAACCAGCCCGGAGGCCTACGGTCTCTCCTGGGCCTGGCCGCGCTCGACTGGGGAGGGGCTGCTTGGTGCACCACCGGAGTAGTAGGCACAGGTGTGGAGCCGTTTCGCAGGTGGCGTCTGTTGCGGATGGACACCCTGCCACTGCCATTCAACCTGACGGCATACTGCCTGTGAGGGCGGGCTTCCACCACTATGCCTGTCCTGTCCCAGAGCTTGGTAGCTGCGTCCTGCACACGCACCTGCGTGCCCACGACTAGGGGAGCCAGCTGGCGGGATACCTCCCTCCGCGACAGGACCCCATCCTGTGTTTCGGCCAAGCGCACCTCCCTCATACGAAGTGCCCGCCGCCAGTGCTGGTCCACCTTATAGTGCTGTCTGGCCACGGAACGCCGTCACGGAGCTGGCGGCCGGTGGCAAGTTGGGCGGGCGACTTGTTCACCCCCCCGCAGAGGCGTGTTCAGGTACTGGAGGAGGGCCTGGGATGTCCTATCGCAGTCCAGGCTACCCCCGGGCCCAGTGTTATCCCTGAGGAGCCTCTTGGCAGCCTTGACCCCAGCCTCTGCCCTGCCATTGGACTGGGGGAAGTGGGCCGACGAGAGGCGCACCTCGACCCCCCATGACTTGAGGAAATCTGTCATCTCAAGGCTGGCAAGGTTGGTACCTCCATCCGTGGAGATCTGCTCAGGTACCCCCCACCTCGTGAAGTAGGCCCGCAGACTGGCGATGATTTTTCCAGAGGTGGCCTCGTTGGGGAAGTGGGCGATCTCCAGCCAACCTGTCAGTCGGTCAGCATATGCTAGGTACGTGCGGCCCTGCAGGTGGAACAAATCGGCCACCACTTGTTGAAAGGGATAGTCTGGCGCTGGGGTCAGAACCAACGACTCCGGAAGCTGGGAAGGGGCGTGGGTCTCGCAAGCAGCACACCGGGACCGATGATACTGCAGGTCACCCTCCATGCCAGGCCAATAGACAGACTGCCGGGCCCGTCTGAGCATTGAGTCGAGGCCCTGGTGCCCCACGTGCAGGTTAACGGCGACCCAGTGGTGGAGGGAATCGGGGATGACAAGGTGCACGCAGCCCTGGTCAAACGTGTGGATGACCAAACCCCTGACCATAGCCAACCTGTCCCTCACCGAGAAGTAAGGGCGCAGCCAGGCCACCTCCTGCGACTTGTAGGGGCGCCAGTCACCGGCCAGCACCCTCGATACTAGAATCTGGTATCCTGGGTCATCCGCAGCCACTTTGCACACTGTGTCTTCGTCCATAGTGATGCACCCATCCTGATCCAGTGCTGCGATTGTGACCACACACACTGCAGCGCACAGGTCCTCCTCTTCGTCCATGTCCTCCGTGTCAGGCGCTGCCCTGAGAGAGGGGAAGCGGGATAGGGCGTCAGCTGCACAATTCCGCTTCCCTGGCAGGTACTTGACCGTGAACCGGAACTGCAGCGTCTTCTCCTTGAGCCTGAGCAGGCGCGGATTTGCCACACCCGTGAGGGCTCTGTCTCCTAGCAAGCCAACTAAGGGGCGGTTGGTCCATCACCAGATTGAGGTTCAGGCAGCCAAGGAGGAACAACCTGGCCTTGCGCAGGCACCATACCACAGCCAGGGCCTCCCCTTCTACTGCAGCGTAGCCAACCTCGGCCGTGGTCAGATGTCGGCTACCGCACAGAGCCAACCGCCACTCTCCCCTGCAGCAGAAGGGCGTCTCCAGCAAGGCACAGGCACAGGCACAGTATTGTTGCAGGACGACGAAGCCGATGCCCTCCCTGCTCCAATCAGTGACAGCTGCCGTAGGCCTGGATTTGTCGTAGTACACCAAGCCGTCTCTGGCCAACTGACAGATGGTGTCCTGGGCCTGGCGAAACTTGAGCCGCAGCTGGTCATCCCAATACACCTGCTTGCCCACTGGCTTCTTGAGGAGCTCACGGAAGGGCTCCATCACAGGTGCAGTGGCAAGGAAGGGAGCCAACTGATTAACCAGGCCATGCCAGGACCTGATGTCAGTGGTTGAT
This sequence comes from Homarus americanus, assembly GCF_018991925.1. NCBI lineage: Eukaryota > Metazoa > Arthropoda > Malacostraca > Decapoda > Nephropidae > Homarus > Homarus americanus. The sequence continues at coordinate 1,369,053 of NW_024717620.1, read as the reverse complement.
GGCTGATCCGGCATGGGGAAGTCCTTGATGGCTGACAGACGTTGGGCAGTGGGCTGGTACAGGTCCCACCCCAGGAGGAAACCCACAAACTCAGCTTCTCTCCTGCAGAACAAGAACTTTTCTGGTTTCATCGTGATACCTGTGCGAGCGCAGGTCTCCAGAAAATCGTAAGTGTGCCAGAACGCCCCCTTCACACTGGAGTCATAGAGGAGAGTGTCATCCACGCACTTGTACTTGCGGGGCACATCCTGAATAGCGTCGTCAAACCTCTTGGTGTAAGCATCTGACGCTGAGCAATGTCCCATGGGCGTCCTGCAGTATCGAAAACGTCCCCACGGCGTGATGAATGTGGTCAGGCGTCTACTCTCCTCCTCCAACTCCACTTGATGAAATCCCCAAAAGGCGTCGGCGACGGTTTTGAACGAGTGCACTGGCACCCCAGACACCATGTCGAATGGTGCAGGTGTGTGGTGCGTCTCCCTCAGACAGCTTGCATTGAGGCGTTGGAAGTCCACAGTGCGCCTGGGCTGACCGTTTTTCTTGGCCACCACGACCATCCTGGCGCACCACTCCGTAGCCTCACCAGCAGGCACTGGCTGGATGACGCCTCTCCTGACGTCCTCCTCCAACTGGGCCTTCACCTCCGCTTCCCAGTGTTTCGGAACGGGAGCGGGTGTGTGACAGGCGTAGGGGGTCGTGCCGGGCGTCAGGTGGATACGGTGAGGGGGACCAGTCATGACTGGCAGTGGGGACCTGCTGGTGTTGAATGCGGTAGACGAAAAGTGCGTGAGTAGCCATGCCTCCAGCCTGGCCACATTCTCCTCCAAAGGAGGCAAGGGTATCTCAACTGGCCTCGGCGGGAAACGGCTGCTCTCAGGTAAACGGTTCGGAGGTAGATCGTCGGCAGTGTGCCGCTCCCCTCCATCGCTCACGGCAGCCACAGCACGTCTATGGAGCGGGAAGTCGACAGGCACCAAGTTGAGGCACTTGCAGGCCTCCAATGACAGATAGAGGGCCTTGGCTGTCTGCACGAAGTAGACCTCCTGGACGGTGGACCCCTCGTCCACACCGAGGCGGCAGGGGGCGGACCCCAGACACTTGAGCTGTTTGTTCGCCACGTCCCTTAGGCCATTACGGGCCCGAAGTTGCCCCGGACACAAACCGATGTCCCGGAGCAGGGATGCGCCTGCCACACACACCATAGCACCCGTGTCGGCTACAGCCAGCACAGGGGTGGCGGGGGAATTGCCCCCGGCCTGGGACACGAACACTTGTAACCTGGGGTGGCGGGATAGCTGGGCTGTTGCCACTGTAACAGCGCCTGACACATCCACAGGAGCACTTAGGGCTGACTTACTCCTACAACACCTTTTGAAGTGACCAACCTTACAGCAATTGCGACATGTAGCCCCACTTGCAGGGCAGTTACTTTTACCAGAGGCATGTGACATGCCGCAGTTACCACAGTGCACGCGACTGGGGTGTCCAGGTCGGGCGGCAGCTACCTCAGACTCACCGGTGACGTCATCACCAACCGCCACTGCCTCCGCGGCTGTTCCCACCACTGCCTGGCCAGACGTACGACACAATACACCAGCATCTCTCACTGCTGCCTCAAATAACATGCATTTGTTTCTAAGCACTTCAACACTATTATAACTAGAGTACCCCTGGAAAATTTCCCTTTTCAACACTGGGTTACTCAGGCCCACCATAACTTTACGTAATAGCATGTACTCAGAGAGGTCGTTATCACAGGTGGGACATTTAAATTCACACTCCACTGCCTCTGCGAAGCATCGTTGAAAATACCTTTTCATGGGCTCCTCTTCACCTTGTTTGCTGTTGAAAAACTCGTTCCATTTCACAGCTTGGTTTGAAGATTGAAGAACCATTCCACTGATGGCGTCCAGGGCTTCTTTGGGCGAGAGCTGCTCCCACTGACCGCTGGGGTATCTCGAGTCAATCACCCTTTGGAGTGCAGGGACGCAGTTCAGGCGAATGTGGAGTGTGGCCACCAGTTGTGACCACCCGTTCAACAGCACCCATGACTCCATGGACCGCCTCCATGTCCTAAACGCAGCTGCTGGCATTTCTGCCTCACACTTCTCTGGAGCGACAGCTGCTGAGGGCTTCATGACCGGCATAGAAGCATGACCACCGCCAGCACCTAGAGACGCCATCTGAGCCATCAATGCACTCATGGCCTGCTGCTGGGCGCGCGTGGTGTTCCCGGCCGGTGTAGAGAAGCCCTGGCGTCCCCTTGAGGGCGTCGAGAATCGTGGACGTGTAGGGGCCATGTCAGCGTTCTTGTCAGGGCTGTAATGGCGTGTCGGGCCCAGACATATCCTACTCAGTGCGCCATGTGAGAGGTTGGAGTCATAGACCACGTTCTTTGTAGACTTTATTCTAACAGCGTCAGCTGGTGACTGGCAACCGGGCGCTGCCAAAGACAAGCCCCCATCTCAACATGGGAAAAAATATCGTACGATGGTACAATCTTACAGTGGTGATAACTCTTGAAGAGCTGTAATGATTACCCTTGGCGCCCTCACAACCCTTAACCCTTGGCAGGGTCACTGGTGCCCTCACAGCCCTTAACCCTTGGCAGGGTCACTGGTGCCCTCAGAACCCTTAACCCCTGGCAGGGTCACTGGTGCCCTCACAGCCCTTAACCCTTAGCAGGGTCACTGGTGCCCTCAGAACCCTTAACCCTTGGCAGGGTCACTGGTGCCCTTACAACCCTTACCCCTTGGCAGGGTCACTGGTTCCCTCAGAACCCTTAACCCTTGGCAGGGTCACTGGTGCCCTTACAACCCTTAACCCTTGGCAGGGTCACTGGTGTCGTCACAGCCCTTAACCCTTGGCAGGGTCACTGGTGCCCTTACAACCCTTAACCCTTAGCACTGGTGTCACAGCCCTGGCAGGGTCACTGGTGCCCCCAGAACCCTTAACCCCGGCAGGGGTCACTGGTGCTCACAGGCCCTTAACCCTTAGCAGGTCACTGGTGCCCTCAGAACCCTTAACCCTTGGCAGGGTCACTGGTGCCCTTACAGCCCTTACCCCTTGGCAGGGTCTCTGGTTCCCTCAGAACCCTTAACCCTTGGCAGGGTCACTGGTGCCCTTACAACCCTTAACCCTTGGCAGGGTCACTGGTGTCGTCACAGCCCTTAACCCTTGGCAGGGTCACTGGTGCCCTTACAACCCTTAACCCTTGGCAGGGTCACTGGTGTCGTCACAGCCCTTAACCCTTGGCAGGGTCACTGGTGCCCTCAGAACCCTTAACCCTTGGCAGGGTCACTGGTGCCCTCACACACACAGAGAGAGAGAGAGAGAGAGAGAGAGAGAGAGAGAGAGAGAGAGAGAGAGAGATTTAATTAATGAAGACTGAATAAGACAGAGGTATGTTTACCTCTGACACACTCTACACGTAAATCAATTATTCTTCTCTCTAGGGCAGAAAATTTGTCTTTGGAATGTACGACTTGACAACTGCCACCGCACAAGGTGGGCCGTGATTGGCTGTACTGGTGACTGGGTGAGGGTGGTTGTGCTGAGGGTGTATACATTTGGGAAATATGCGGCCCGGACAGCTTTTAATAATATTCCTGCCCGACGGAGTTGTCCCCATGAGAACTTGGAGTGTACACTATGAAGTTAATGTATATACTTTTCACCTGTGTGTCCCGACACGCGCAGGTGACAATAAATAATTTATTTACCAGTGTACATTGTAGGTTCTCATATACTAACCTAACCTAACCTAACCTAACCTAACCTAACCTAACCTAACTGGTCTGGTGCACAGATTGTATTACTTCTCTGAAAGTTTAGATTAAAGCTGTAAGTATTAAGTGTAGGGAGACTGTATGCTAGAACAACTTGTTGGAACTGAGAGGTGGAAACAGTACAGTACACACAGTACGGTAAGGAACAGTACAGTACAGCACAGTATGGTAAGATACATTACAGTACAGTACAGTGCAGTACGGTAGGGTACATTACAGTACAGTACAGTACGGTAAGGTACATTACAGTACAGTACAGTACGGTAAGGTACATTACAGTACAGTACAGTACAGTACAGTACGGTAAGGAACAGTACAGTACAGTATGGTAAGATTCATTACAGTACAGTACAGTACAGTACGGTAAAGAACAGTACAGTACAGTACGGTAAGATACATTACAGTACAGTACAGTACAGTACGGTAAGGTACATTACATTACAGCACAGTACAGTACGGTAAGGTACATTACAGTACAGTACAGGACGGTAAGGTACATTACAGTATAGTACAGTACGGTAAGGTACATTACAGTACAGTACAGTAGAGTACGGTAAGGTACATTACAGTACAGTACAGTACAGTACGGTAAGGTACATTACAGTACAGTACAGTACGGTAAGGTGCATTACAGTACAGTACAGTACGGTAAGGTACATTACAGTACAGTACAGTACGGTAAGGTCCAGTACAGTACACTACGGTAAGGTACAGTACATTACAGTACGGTACAGTACAGTACAGTACAGTACAGTAAGAAACAGTCCAGTGCAGCACAGTATGGTAAGATACATTCCATTACAGTACAGTACAGTACAGTACGGTAGGATACAGTACAGTACAGTACAGTACGGTGAGGTAGGGTACAATATAGAACAGAACAGTAACAGTACTGTACGGTAAGGTACAGTACAGTAAATTACAGAACAGTACAGTCAAGTACAGTACAGTGCGGTAAGGTACAGTACCTGTATAGTACAGTACAGTACAGTGCAGTACAGTACAGTACGGTAAGGTACTGTGCAATACAGTACAGTACGGTAAGGTACAGTACAGTACAGTACAGTAAAGCACAGTAGAATACGGTACAATGCTGTACAGTACAGTACAGTACGGTACAGTACAGTACAGTACGGTACACCACAGTATAGTACAGCACAGTACAGTACAGTACGGTAAGGCACAGTACAGTACAGTGAAGTAGAATACGGTACAGTACAGTACAGTGCAGTACAGTACAGTGCAGTACGGTACATTACAGTACAGTACGATACACTACAGTATAGTACAGTACAATACAGTACGGTACAGTAAGGAACAGTACAGTGCGGTACGGTACGGTAAGGTACAATACAGTACCGTACAATAAAGTACAGTGCAGTATTGCACAGTACCGTGCAGTTCCGTAAGGTACAGAACAGTGAGTACAGTACGGTATGATACAGTACAGTACAGCACGGTAGAGTACAGTACAGTACAGTGCAGTATAGTACAGTACAGTAGAGCAGAATACGGTACAGTGCGGTACAGTACAGTACAGTACAGTATGGCATAGTACAATACAATACAGCACAGTACAGTACGGTACGGTACGATAAGGTACAGCACAGCACAGTCGAATACGGTACAGAGCGGTACAGCACAGTACGGTACGGTAAGGTACAATTCAATACAGTACAGTACAGTACAATACAGTACAGTATGGTATAGTACAGTACAATACAGCACAGTACAGTACAGTACGGTACGGCACGGTAAGGTACAGTACAGCACAGTAGAATACGGTACAGAGCGGTACAGCACAGTACGGTACGGTTAGGTACAGTTCGGTACGGCAAGGTACAGTACAGTACAGTATGGTACAATACGATACGGTACAATGCGGTACAGTACAGTACAGTTGAGTACAGTAGAGTACAGTAGAGTACGGTACAGTGCGGTACAATGCAGTACAGTACGACACAGTACAATACAGTACAGTATAGTACAATACACTCTGGTAAAGTTCAGTACAGTACAGTACAGTACGGTAGGGTAGAGTACAGAACGGTGCGGAACAATACGGTACGGTATGGTAAAGTACAGCACGGTAAAGTACAGTAAAGAACGGTATGGTACAGCACGGTGCGGTACATTACGGTACGGTATGGTACAGTACAGCACGGTACGGTACAGTACAGTACAGTACAGTGCGGTATGGTACAGTACAGAACGGTGTGGTACAGTGCGGTACGGTGTGGTACAGTTTAGTACAATACGGTATAGTACAGTTTGGTACAGTACAGAACGGTGCGGTACAGTACAGTACAGTACAGTGCAGGACGGTACAGTACAGTACAGGCCTCGTCTGGCCTTGTGACCAACTCTCACAAAACAGGTGTCGAGCCTTTGAAGTGTTGCCCAAATAATGTTTTCAATTAAGTCTACCTTGAATAAAGTGCTTTGGTCAGGACAAACAAACAGACACATAAACAAACAAACAAACAAGGCCGTTGAGTATCTGAACATTTTCCTATAGAGTCAGAGACGGAGAACAATTAATGGGAGCAGCTAAAATAACTGTATTACTTCCTGCAAACCTTTTATAATTGGTTACCAACGGCGACCCATCAACGTGGAGGGATGGGTAAAATTATGAGTAAAAATAAACGAATAAATTAATATATTGGGTTTGTCTACAGTCATTGATACTTATGTTTGGTCTTTTGTAAATAGTTTATAAGATTAATATTTGCCGGCAGTCAACACACTGTACGGGTCATGACCAGCTTATGATGGTATAGTATATTACTTCCAAACTTGTCATCAAAGTCGTGAACTGTGTCTGTACCTACACTGAGTGTACAATAAAATACAACAGAAGGAAAGCAAATGTTTGAAGGCAACATGAGCTAATGATGTATGTCTCAGTATAAACTAGTGTGTGTAAACAGCTTGTGGTGTCACTATTTTCACCATCTGAATAACACTTCCATAGTACTGGATACAAAAACTTGTCTTTGTTGAAGCTATTGATTCATCTCTTGATGTTAATATATTGCTTCAATATTCTCTACTCAAGTGAAGGAAATTGAGTAAAAATTAGTTAATATTTTACTTATATTATTATGTTGACTAAATCCTCTTTGCTCTTATGTTACTGAAGAAAATTTTAATGCCTAAGAAATGTTAAATGTTTGTGTCGCTCAGATGGCAACAGCTCGCGGGGGATGTGGGCTCTTGATATTATATTTATCAAGTCGCCTTTGGGAGCCGCTGTAAACTTTGGCTGCCATTTATTGTTTACCGCACGTCCAACACTAAAACTCTTGGACATTAAACAATATTATTCAATACTTGTTGTATGTATATTATGTATGTTTTATGTATACCATGTATGTACTCTATATATACACATTATTTCTCTAGTCAGTAGCGTGTGGCAATGCCCCTGTTTCATGTCACCACACGCTTAGATAAATGTGCCTGGCGACATCTGGAAGCTGCTAGTATACCACTTACCACATGTCGCCTGAGAGGTCAGAGTGAGGTCAGTTGACCCCTATAGGAGTGTGAGGACTACCTGCGCTTGTGAGTGCACTCCTGTATATTTCCGTTAATAAGAACCTACAGAACTCTACAGGTGTTTTTGTTCGCTCCTGTAGTTAGAACCAAGTACCCCGAACATCTCCATGGCGCAGTGAGTATCAAGTGATCGATTAAGTGGAAATAAGTGAGTTCGTGTAAAATCAAGGACGGTAGACCTCCTCCGTCAACTCCTTCATCCGTCCCCATTGTCTCCCCCAAAAATTCGTTTGAATTACCAACGAGTTTTGAGCAGTGTGCAGTGACAGCAAGTTCCTGTGAAGTGTCTTTAAGTGCCCCTCGTGTGTGTAGTGCTAAAGTGTGTGTCCTTGTTTTAAAGGATTCCCTAAAGTGGAAGGCTGATATAGGGCATTTGTGAGGAGTGGTGCGTCAGCGTCCGTCCCCGGCTGCCTCGTCTGCCTCAAGGGTAACTCACCCTCCTACAACGCTCACCCCCCACTGCTCACCCCCCACCGCCTCCCCCGTGCTCCCCCGCCTACACACATCAACCCACGCACGGACACACCGGCTGCGGTCATTTCTGCATATATATTTTATATATATATAAGTTACTTATCTGTGTATTCAATTAATTTTGTTGTCTCAGATCTGGTTGATACGACGGGCTGACCGGATGACAGCTCTACAGAGATGGATGACCAGTCAGAGCGCGACGCCCCACCCTCTCCCAACACATCTCCCTGCCACACCCCTCGACCCTCAGCCTCATCCTCAGAGATATTTGCTCTGATGAAGCTAATGAGGGAGGAAAGGCGCGAGGACGAAGCGAAAAGACTTGCTGAGGACCACCAACGGAGATTGGAAGATAACGAACGGTTTGCAGCTTTGATGTCTAGCCTCATTGCTAATCAAGCCCTTGGCCCTTCCACTACTCCGGTACCGACTGGCTCAGATACCTCGTCAATGCCCTCTACCAAAGTGGTTGTCCAACCCACACCCACCTTGAAGCCTGATGAGACTTTCCAGACTTTTCGTGAGTGGCGGCGACGGTGGACTGATTATGCTACAATGGTGGATCTCCAGAGCTTGCCACAGCCTAAACAACTCATTCAGCTACGTATGTGACTGTCTCTGGGAACGCAGCATGTGTTGGAACACACGTTGCAAGTGCCCCCGACGTCATTGTTGTCTGTAGAGGAGGTACTGGATGTTCTAGAACGGCACATCAAAGGTCAGCGGAATGAAGCTCTCCGCCGAAGGGAAGTGTTTAGCTGTAGACAGATGGAGGGCGAGACTTTTGACGATTTCTATGTACGACTTAAGAGAGCCTCGGAAGAGATAAACATATGTCCCGGTAATCACCAGCAATGCGAGGAGACCCAGTTGAAGCAGGTGATCCTGATGGAGATTAAGGACGAGGAGCTTGTCCAACGCCTCACCTCCCTCGACTCTTCCTCCTCTCTTAAGGATGTATTGACAGTATGTCGCTCCTATGAGGCTGCCAGGTGTGCTACCTCTGCCATCCGAGCTCCTCCTACAGCCATACGGTCTATGTCCCAATACAAGAAAGACAAGAAGTCTACCCCAACGCCTACGCCCACCACGCCCACGCCAGGCTCCCTTTGCAACAGCTGTGGTAGGCAGCACGGAACACAGGTGTGTCCAGCTGCCGAGTCTACCTGCGACAGTTGTGACCGCAAGGAACACAGGTGTGTCCAGCTACCGAGTCTACCTGTGACAATTGTGACCGCAAGGACCACTAGTCACTTACAGTACGGTGCCCAGCCAAATGCGTCCAGTGCAATGTGTGTGGTCGTCTGGGCCACTATGACAAGTGTTGCCCGACCAACAAACCCAAGGGACAGCGTCGGCGGAAGCAGCAGAGCCCTTCCACCAGTGAGGGCCGCCCACAGTCTCCAAATCAGAGGCACGACGATCCTGGACAAAGCCCGACCTATATTAGGAGGGTGTACTCCTCCTCGCGTCCCAGGTCCAAAGTTCCCCAGCACGTCAGCGTCATCGTGACCTATGGCAGTGTGTAATCCTGTCTCGAGATGCTGCCCGACACCGGCGCTGAGGCTACGGTCATCGGTCCCGAGCATTTGCAATGCATGGGGCTCTCTCCAAGTGATCTAGGACCGCCTCCCAAGGACCTCCGCGTCACGGCAGACGGTTCACAGATGGCCCCAGCCCTAGGTTCACTCTATGCACATGTCACCTTTGGCAACAGGTCGTGTCAAGCCTGGATTGATGTGCATAATGGTGTCCCAACTCCTTTGCTGTCCTACAGACATTGCCAAGAGTTGGCCATCATCTCCCAGGACTTCCCAAAACCGATTCTCGAGGTAAAACACGCCAACAGGGTGCACGAAGGGAGCAGCAACTACCCTGCTGTCTCCCTACCTCTGGCCAGTGACACCTCTCCTTCGGTAGTTGTCCCTGCTGCTTCACGTCCCCACGTCTTGGCTCGCCTCCACGACAGTCATCGTGGAGCCGAGGCCACCAAACGGCGTGCAAGACAGACTGTGTTCCGGCCTGGCATCGATCCCGACATCTCCAATGGTGTCCAGGCGTGTAAGCCCCGCCAAGTAATACAACCCAGCCAGCAGCAGGAACCCTTCATGAGTGACGACAACCCCACGGGTTGGCCGGTTCCCATCAAGTGCGGTAATGATACGACATCTGCCGCCACCATCAGCAAGCTCCGCCGCTACTTCCGTTACGTGGGCGTTCCTGCATGCCTGTGAACCAACGGAGGGCCCCAGTTCACAAGCCGGGACTTTGCTGCGTTCCTCGACCGATGGGGAGTCCGGCATGTGTTGTCACCGCCTCATTACCGGCAGTCCAACGGCCACGCTGAGGCTGCTATCAAATCCCTGAAGCACCTCATCCTCAAAGTGGCCCCTTCTGGGAATATTGACTGCGAGGCCTTCGACCAGGGTCTCCTTGAGCTCCGCAACACACCCAATTACACCGGACGCTCCCCTGCCCAGGTCTTGTATGGACGCCCCCTACGTTCTTGTGTCCCTGCTCACCCTCAATCCTTCTCCAAGGAGTGGCAGGCCAAGACAGAGGATTGTGATCGCCGAGCCGCCGAACTTGTTCAAGACGTTGTCGCTCGCCACAACGACCACGCCCGTCCTCTCCCTAGGTTGAGTGTCGGCACCCAAGTCCGTGTCCAGGACCCGACCTCCCTACGTTGGGACAAAGTGGGCGTAGTCATGGGTCTCGGCAGGTCACGGGACTACCAGGTGCGGTTACCCAGCGGTCGGGTGTGGTGGAGGAACCGCCGTTTCCTCCGCCCCGTAACGCATCCCGTTGACCCCATCACTAGTGCTGAGTCCCGTATCCCCCCCCAGTGATTAAGCCCCTCGACGCTCAGAACGGATTCACAGGAAAAGGTCCGCTCAAGACTTTGCTATGAGCGTATAGGGGGGGGGAGGTGTATGTATATTATGTATATTGTATGTATACCATGTATGTACTCTATATATACACATTATTTCTCTAGTCAGTAGCGTGTGGCAATGCCCCTGTTTCATGTCACCACACACTTAGATAAATGTGCCTGGCGACATCTGGAAGCTGCTAGTATACCACTTACCACATGTCGCCTGAGAGGTCAGAGTGAGGTCAGTTGACCCCTATAGGAGTGTGAGGACTACCTGCGCTTGTGAGCGCACTCCTGTATATTTCCGTTAATAAGAACCTACAGAACTCTACAGGTGTTTATGTTCGCTCCTGTAGTTAGAACCAAGTACCCCGAACATCTCCACTTGTTACGCACCATCCGTCCCTCAGCTGTCAACACGATACCTCCTGCAGCTGTTTCCTCCACCTCACCTGACTGACGACACAACAACAACCTTCACTGTTATGCCCTCTTGGATCTATCTTAGCCCTAACCCAACTTAACCTAACCTAACCTAACCTAACCTAACCTAACCTAACCTAACCTAACCTAACCTAACCTAACCTAACCTAACCTAACCTAACGTCATGTAACCAATCCTCGGTTTTATCATCAAAATTCGTTTCTGTTTCCCGAGATTAGTTTGTATGTCAGTAATTCCAGCCAGATGAGTCGCCAGTCTCCAGCCTTTGTCATGTTATTGTCATCAGTTCATGTGTAAAATAACACAGTCCAATTACTGCTGTCTCAGTGCGTGGCGACACGGGGGAGTGTGTTGAGTGTACTGTTACATCATGTGTTGTTGTTGAGAGAGAGAGAGAGAGAGAGAGAGAGAGAGAGAGAGAGAGAGAGAGAGAGAGAATAGTAACTGTAGTAATATAAAGGATGAACTGCTGTCGACACTGAAACTAAATGTATTGATTCATATTTGTTGTAAAGCTTGACTGTTGAGGCAGTAAGAGGCGGAGTGAGCCAGCAAGAGGTGAGAGGCAAGAGGTGAGAGGAGAAGTTCATGTTTATAAGTGAGGAACAGATCAACCTTCATCATGTAGACTGTAGAGGTTTGGCGTGACACAGGTCCCCGAACAAACCTTCGTTATAAACAACTCGCTCGATATGTTGACAAAAGTGGAGCTTGAGTTGGTGGAATGTTGTCAGTGTTAAAGTTACTTCCTGCGGACACAGGAGGATGACCGGGCTTTCTTAACACTTCTTGTTCAGCATACCACATCAATTACCTCCAGTGTTCAGTAATGTTGTTCTGTGACTGTGTGTGGTGAGGAGCCGGGCAGCGTCCGGAACATTGATCAAGAGGTAAAGTCTTAATGACATAAAATAAATGATAATAAAATACAAATTATGCTTCAGTACAGTTTATTTAGGAAGTTTATGAAGTTTACTAAACAGTTATTTGAACGTCACAGAAATAATGTCAGTTTAGAAATGATTGTCGGCATAGATGAAAGTTACTTTGGTTATTATAAATATAAATATATAGTTTACTGTAAAATTAAAGTTTTTAATATAAAGTAATTAAAAGTGATGAATTTTACGGTTATTGAAGGATAATTTTAATATTTAGCCAAAGAAATAAATGTTCAATGACTTGGATGTGATTATTTTTCGTTAGATAAAAGTCCAGTAATATGAACAAGTGGTGTTGCTTTCATCTTCTATCTTTATTTACTCTGCTTCTTGACTGGTTTTGTCGCCGTATATAGAGAAGGATCTGTGCTAGAGCTGTGCTGCCATAAAGGTGTAAGGCAGTTCATGGGTCGATCGGCAAATTCAGGATATTCTTTTAAAAACTGAACCCAGAAAATCATAACTTCTACAGGATGATTTTTTTATTTTTTATGATGAAATCTATCGAAATATCTATAACTTGTTCCACACACACCACGCACGCACTGTGGTCAACAAAAACTCATTATCAACATATTTATCATAGCTCGCTAAGGCTACACACACACACACACACACACACACTCACTACTACTACTACTACTACTACTACTACTACTACTACTACTACTACTACTACTACTACTACTACTACTTTGCTGTCACTCGGAATCGAGTATGACGATCATCCAGCTATGATACAATCAATGATATGAGTTACTAGGGATGTCACATTCGTTGCACATGTGGAGGGCTCCATCTACTGTGGGAGGGGCGGTGGCAGCGTCTTTCCGACATTGGCGCTTGCCTGTCTCGGTTTGAAGTCGGGCTAACTCGAAAGTATTGACACCTTCTCGTGTGGTGCTTCTCCAAGCGTTACGATGTGTAGTAATCGACTCCCAGGTGAGGAGGTCGATTTGGCACCTTTTCTGGTTTGTCTTAAGACTATCCTTATACCTTTTCAATTGCTCGTCGGCGTTACGTCCATGCGGGTAACATGGCCAATCCAACGTAGTTGTTCATGGATAATGGTAGCCTCGATGCTCCTACAGTTGGTGTCAGCAAGAATACTGGCATTTGTTCTCTTGTCTTCCCAGCGAACTCGGAGGATGGAACGTAGACTACGTTGGTGAAAGTTATCAAGTGCTTTGAGGTGCCTCCTGTATGTGACCCATGTCTCACTGCCATATAGTAGGGTGGGCAGGACCACTGCTCGATATATGTGCAGCTTTGTGGATAATTTCAACTCCCTACAGCTGAAGACACGATTTCGGAGTCCGCCCAAGGCTTGAGATGCACATCTGATCCGATGATGAATCTCTTCATCCATGTTTACGGTGGTGGACAGGTGGGTGCCGAGATACCGAAAGTGGTCAACATTAGAGAGGGTAGTACCGTTAAGCTAGTCGGATGGTGGAGGTGTGTCTGAACCAGGGGCAGGTTGAAAGAGAATCTGAGTCTTACGTACATTCACCTCAAGGCCGAAGTGTGCATACGCGTCTTCATAGGTTTTCAGGATCTCCTGTAGGTCGTGTTCAGTGTGAGCAACAAGGTTGAGGTCGTCTGCATACTGAAGCTCAGTAATGGAAGCTGCCGACACCTTTGTTCTTGCCTGGAATCGTCTTATATTGAAAAGACCCACTTCACCAGGTGCTCGATCACCCCGCTAGCTAAATTGACACTGGCACGAGTAAGGAAGGCAGCCAAGAAGATGGAAAAGAGAGTTGGTGCCATTAAACACCCATGTTTAACCCCTGTTTGGATGGGGAAGAACTTTGACTGGGTGCCGTTGTGCAGAACACTGCCTATAAACGCCTTAGTTAAGGACGTTCAGGTGACGGGCAAGTCGAAGGGAATGATTGAAACCCGTCTTTTGACGCATTCAATATTTATTGATGTGGTCAAAACCTGCAGACAACAAGGCGTTCATCACATGGTGATCTTTCCGATACATAATTAGTTAGTCTCACACAATTTATCTTAATTATAATTTATTATTGAGCATAATGACATGATACAAAGTTCATAACTCTATTAATCTTAGCTACACTTCATTCCACATTGTCTTATTGCTCCAGATAAGGCAGGAACGAGTAGGCATAATTAGTCCACAGTATTTCAGTACTAAGGGGTATGTCATCACTTTGGCTGTACTTACAAGTGCGGGTCAATGCGAACCAGTATAGTGTTCCAAGGGAAGATAGTACTGTGTAAATTGTTCCAGTACAAAAAACTCGGCCAGGATTGGGAGTTGTTGTTCACCACTGCTAGCAGAGTGCTGGTCCTCACAGCATCACTTGAGGGGGCAGTCCCTTAGAGTCCAGGCGGCCACTCCGCCTTTTAAACCATACATTTAGCAGAGTCAGGACCTCTTCTCCGTAAACACCGCCCACCCCCTAATCTTGTTCGGGTAAGGCAGCAAAACGTCAGCACTGACACCAGTGCTGACGCCAGCGGTGATAACACTCCTGGCGATGCCAGCACTTATGCCAGTGGCGATGACACTCCCGGTGGTAAAAACCGCCCCCCCAGCCGCCACATCTGTCGAGGTAACAGGTCGCGTGGTGGAGGGGGGGAGGGAGGCACGTGGTCGCAGGCTGAGATCTAATGTTTTTGTCCGGGTAAGGCAGCAAACGTCAGCACTGACACCAATGATAATATGCCAGCGGCGATAACACTCCCGGACAGCACCGCCACCAGTCGAAGACAGTCCACTCAGCAGAACCAGGACTTGTCTGTAAACACTTCTACATCTGGCGAGGTCACGGGTCGAAAGATTTAATGTCATCACACGCCAGCACTGTAGCTGAAGCTAGCGGCGATAACACTCCTGGCGTTGGGCAATCGCCCAAGATTTACGGTGTGGCGTGTTCAATAAGATATACACGGGTCACTGGCCTTCGGAACTCCCCAGATACGGTTCGCCCAAGCACCTGGCGCACTAGACCATTGGCTCCCGGGACTGTTGTCGTGACCCTGCCCAATGGCCGTTTGTTGTGAGGAAGATCTTCTCCCGTGACGAAGATAAGGTCGCCTTTCTGGATATTACAGGTTGGTTCTATGCACCTCTGTCTTTTGCGGAGTAGTGGAAGGTACTTCCTTACCCAGCGTTTCCAGAAGCGGTCTGCTAGGAACTGCACGTGCCGCCACCGTCGTTGATATAAGTCCTTCAGAAGACATCCTCCCAATGGCAGATCAGCATGTGGGCTACCGTGGAGAATGTGGGCTGGTGTAAACGCTTCCAGGTCTCTCATGTCGCTCGACGCAGGTGTGATGGTTCTACTATTTATTATTGTTTCCACTTCACAAAATAGCATCTGCAGTCGGTATTCATCCAGGACTTGTCCCCAGAACTGTTCTGAGAACCTTCTGACTGTTCAAATTTGCCATTCCCAACTCCAAACGTCGTACTGCTTCCCTTTCTTCCCCCATTGTGGAATACGCCTCCAGCATTTTAGTCACAGTTCGTCGCACTTCTGCCATCATGTTGGACCCGGGATTTTGGTCAGGTCCTGAGCATTCAGGCTCAGGCAGAGGGTGGCCCCCTTCAGCTTCTGTTGCCGTAAAGTCGTGGTCGTTCAGCTCTGGAGGGACAACTTCTACCTCTGGGTCTCGGTCACCTTTGTCCTTGCTTTGGATTCATTTCCACAACCTTTTGTCCTTTTATTGATATTAATTTACAGCTCCTGTTAGGTCTCAAAATTTGTTCGATGAACCACTGCTCACCGCCTGTATTTGGTGGTGCAGCTCTGTGCTTGTATTTATGTTTGATGATAGTAGGTCACTGCTGGTTGCTTATGGTATTACAAGTGGCATTTCACTGCCGATTGCTTACGGTGTTACAAGTGAATGTAATCAGGCTTACCGTGTACTTCGTTGAGTTGGTTATTTGTTTCCTTAAAACTGGTGGTAATGAATCAATTTTCCTTTCCTTCGTAATCTCAGTTGCGGGCGGCAGCTCTGCCTGACGAAAAGGAACACTCGCAACCTGTGGTCCACACTCATATGGCAGTGTCCCAGTGCTGATGTAATGTATGTTTTCCAATTTAAGGGTACAAGTATGCAATATCAAAGGAGGACATGAAATTCAGATATCATTCGACGATTTCCTTATTTTACGTAAGGTTAGTAACATATTAATTTGTTGCTGATTCAGTAGAAAAGACGATGAAGTTGACAGGTCAACGGATATGGTCATTCTGGTACCATCGTGTAGTGAAAGCAGAAGGATTGTACACTGATTAGTACTTCTGAGGTTTTCGTCTGGCAACCGCTATGTAAGGCTCCTTCTTTCATCGGCGAATATCGTCTCACATTTGGTCTAATTGTATTTGTTATGACAAATTAGTTTATTTACTTCCTTTGGATAAGTGTTCCATGAACCAGTTTCGTGCCGTTTCATACAGAAAACGGAAACTGGTATCGTTCAAGATAATCTACTTAATATTTCTTAATACACACCTGTATTTACGACCTTGGATCACGGTTATGTCAAACTGTAACAAATTAACTCCGACTAAATTGTCTGTGTATTGAATCTCATAGTACAAGCTTCTTTTAGGATTACTGTTCACTAACCTCTTTGGTGTTGCTTGGTCATCAGTCTGTCTTGGTAGTTGGTGTATTTACTGTCGTTATTACACACTCAATAAACAAACTAATATCTTTTATGTGGATTACATTTATGTGCAAGTAAACTTATGTTCAACTAGAGGTTCTCTGCAATACTGCTATATTTGGTGAAATCCTATGCATACCACATGGGTGCACGGAGATTATTTAAGGCTTGTGAGAGTGATTGTCTAACATATTCTCAACAACTGACATCTCCAGGTTATGTCTCCTCGTCCCCATTTCCAAGAAGATTGGCTAGCGAGGGACGTTTTGCTCTTGACTAGCTTGAGTATGAGGAACTCCGACCAAGGCATATAGTCAGGTATGCCATAAATAATTAAGTGCCGAGACATCATCGTTGAAACGCCACCGCACCTCAAGACAGCATACGGGTATGGAAGAACTCCTCAAAGCTAGCACCTCTGCTCCGGGTGGCACGTTTGCTCATTGTGGTCAGCCTGGCGGCGGTGCCTTTGATCTACCTGACACGTCTTCACCCTGCTGGGGCCACACTGAGCGCCGCGGCGAAGGCAACTGTCCTATTCGCAGCGTTTTTGGCGGAACATGATGCCATTCAGGTGATTTAGCGTTTGTTTCCTCTTGTGTTTTAGCCCAAAATGTAATGGCACTGTTCAATAAGTGGTCGTGTTAATCTGTCCCAAGTAAGGGTGGCAGAAACCTTAATCATTTAGCAGCATGTGATCTCACAATCTTTAGTTGCAAGTATAGCCAAATAAAATAAATTTTTCTTTTAGCTTATGTGACCACCTTGACGACCTCAATAAGCGAGTGTTCCCGATTCCAAGACAGCCGCTCAAACGGTAACGAAACGGACCAGATGCAAGGTCGGTGTGCAAGCTTTAGGGGAATGTGCAACTCAAAACTTGGTTAGGAAACTACAAATAAATTTAGTGTAATTATTGACGAAAGTACCGACTGCTCAGTAAGTAAATCACGTGCAATGATGGTGAAGTATTTTGATCCGGAGAGATAATGACAAAATCGCGATGCTGGATTTGATTGGCGTATTTGACGGTAATCAGGGTTCGATTGGTGAAAATATATAACATGCTGTTTCAGTGCCTCACTACACATGATATACCATTGAACAACTTCATTGGGTCTGCTACAGATGGGGCATCAAACATTATGGGCGAATATAACTGTAACTAGCAGAATGAAAGTTCAAATGCTTGGCATTACCATATTTAAACGTGTTGCACAAAGCATGCATCTCTGTGCCAGCGAAGCAGCAAAGTCCTTGCCACGTACTCATGAAGATGTGTTGAGAAATGTGTACATTTACCTTTCCCATAGTGCCAAAAGGAAATGCGAGTTTTGGAATTCCAGAGTTTTGTCAACTCAAACCACACAAATATTTCATGCCTGTGCCACGAGGTGGTTGTCACTCCACATCAGGGTAATTGAGGAGAGACTTGTGTTCTGCTACTTGAATTTTGAATTACATATTGCCGCAACTCAACACAATAAATTTGATTTTTCAGAGTAAAGCCCAAACTTTACATTTAATCCGTAAAGCATATGTCAACTGCACCTGTTATTGATAAACTCCTTTTGTCATTAATATAGTGTGTCAAACTTCAAAAGCATGGTATTGATTCAACCGATGATTCCCTATATGTACCAGTCAATCAGATATATTCGGGATCACAATTACATGCCACCTTCCAAAGGCTAGAGCATTATAAGATAAGCATGAACACTGACGAAGATGTGGTTCAGAGACTTCTAGTAGTAGTAGTGTGTAGGGAAGTAAAGAAAAGGTTCGAACTAAACAGTAAGTTGTGGAGACTGGCGGTATATTTACACCCCAAAGGAGTCATCAATTTTATAAACCTGTTATTAGCGTTTTAAATGAAGAGGGAGATGCAAAATATAAATGTTTTGGACATTAGCAATGGAAGTGTTGTCACTTCTGACGTCCACTGTTGATGCAAAGCGTCCTTTTCTAAGGTGAATTTTATTAAGGAAACAGAGAAATAGTCTTCGTATACAAACTGTAAATCCTCAATAACCTTTGAGCGAATGTCGTAATTTAATATTATTGTGGATATAACGTATTTTTACCACGTGGTCATTGTAATCGGCTGTGGTGTTCCCATTATGTGATGGTGCTATAGTTGTTACCAGTCCCTTTCTTCTAATAAGCTTGAAGTCTTATGTTAAACGGTGATATTATGTTTCCTAAGAGTTGTTGTTAGGTAGTAGGCAGCTATACTCTGGAACGGGGTGGTAATCTTGACAATATGTACCTAGATTTTGCCAAAGCTTTCGACAGTGTACCCCACGAAAGACTAAAGTTCAAACTGGAAGGGTACGGAATTCGGGAAATGTCCTAGCGTGAATAGAAGACTTTCTACATGACCACAAGCAGTGTGTGGTGATTAATGGCACGAAATCATCGTCCGTACCTGTCACAAGCGGGGTACCACAGGGCAGTGTATTGGGCCGCTGTTGTTTGTTTGTTTCAGAAATGACATGCCTGACGTTGTATACTCCTCCATACAAATGTTTGCCGATGACGCCAAGTTATTTCGGGAAATCAAGAACCAAGCGGACTGTGAAGAGCTGCAGAAGGATCTCTGTGAGCTCCAGGAATGGTCGAAGAAATGGCTACTGAGATTCAATGTCACGAAGTGTAAAAGGATGCACCTGGGGCGTACCAACGGTAAAGAGGCGTACCATGTGTCCAGGGATGAAGAATCTGCACTATTTAAAACAATGTGAGAAGGATCTAGGTGTGTATATTGACAATGAGCTGAAGTTCTCGGGCCATTGTGAGACGAAGGTAAATCAGGCAAATAAATTATTAAGTCTTATGAGAAGGTCGTTCAGATATCTAGACGGTCCGTCCCTCATTATTATTAATATTATTATTACTATTTGTGTTCTTCTGGCTAAATAAACTTTCAATATCAATGTCAATAAGAATTCTACAAATTCTCGGAGAGCCGAATTTCAATATAAGTAAATATTTCTTGACTGCAAATGATCTGAGGTAAGATATTTTAATTTTAGCATATTTTTTTATTTTTTTGGTGTTTATATGGCTTGACAACACCTTATTTAGAGAAAGGACATATTCTACTTTATATTTGATATAATATGTAGGTGTTCTGCATGCTTCATCAGTGCAACCACGGTACGTCACTGGTGTAGGCGGATCAGCTGTTCTTTATGATCACTGGTGTGTACACACACACACACGTATAATCACTGGGAGGGTGGGCTTGCCTGTCCGGAATGAACAATAACAGCCCGTCCACTCGGACTGAAACCATACGACACTGTCCAAGTGTATTGAATATTCGTTCACTGGGTGCGAGGGCTGGCTCGTCGCAAACAAACACTCTCAGCCCTGTACGCTTGAACCGAAACT
This sequence comes from Homarus americanus, assembly GCF_018991925.1. Taxonomy (NCBI): domain Eukaryota; kingdom Metazoa; phylum Arthropoda; class Malacostraca; order Decapoda; family Nephropidae; genus Homarus; species Homarus americanus. The sequence continues at coordinate 1,348,910 of NW_024717620.1, read as the reverse complement.
TTATGGCAACTCCTCAGATATTTGAACACTTCACTCAAACACACGACACTCTACGTCAGTGTCTCCCATGCTGACGTTCTGACGACCTACAGTACGTTGTCCCACGCTGAACTCCCGCAGAACTCCCGGCGTTGGCGGTGTGTCCCGTGGTTCCTTTGTTCCTCATGGTAGTTGAGAATTCCCTTTGACGCCCCCCGTACTTGTTTTCACTATAAACGACACAGCTAAGGACGTTCAGGTGATGGGCAAGTCGAAGGGAATGATTGAAACCCGTCTTTTGAAGCATTCAATATTTATTGATGTGGTCAAACCTGCAGACAACAAGGCGTTCATTACATGGTGATCTTTCCGATACATAATTAGTTAGCCTCACACAATTTATCTTAATTATAATTCATTATTGAGCATAATGACATGATACAAAGTTCATAACTCTATTAATCTTAGCTACACTTCATTCCACGTTGTCTTATTGCTCCAGATAAGGCAGGAACGAGTAGGCATAATTAGTCCACAATATTTCAGTACTAAGGGGTATGTCATCACTTTGGCCGTACTTACAAGTGCCGGTCAATGCGAACAAGTATGGTGTTCCAAGGGAAGATAGTACTGTGTAAATTGTTCCAGTACAAAAACCTCGGCCAGGATTGGGAGTTGTTGTTCACCACTGCTAGCAGAGTGCTGGTCCTCACAGCATCACTTGAGGGGGCAGTCCCTTAGAGTCCAGGCGGCCACTCCGCCTTTTAAACCATACATTTAGCAGAGTCAGGACCTCTTCTCCGTAAACACCGCCCACCCCCTAATCTTGTTCGGGTAAGGCAGCAAAACGTCAGCACTGACACCAGTGCTGACGCCAGCGGTGATAACACTCCCGGCGATGCCAGCACTTATGCCAGTGGCGATGACACTCCCGGTGGTAAAAACCGCCCCCCCCCCCAGCCGCCACATCTATCGAGGTAGCAGGTCGCGTGGTGGGGGAGAGGGAGGCAAGTGGTCGTAGGCTGAGATCTAATGTTTTTGTCCGGGTTAGGCAGCAAACGTCAGTACTAACACCAATGATAATAAGCCAGCGGCGATAACACTCCCGGACAGCACCGCCACCAGTCGAAGACAGTCCACTCAGCAGAACCAGGACTTGTCTGTAAACACTTCTACATCTGACGAGGTCACGGGTCGAAAGATTTAATGTCATCACACGCCAGCAATGTAGTTGAAGCCAGCGACGATAACACTGCCATTCATTTCATTGTGGAGTTGCGTCATAATGGCGATGAATTTTGGTGGGCAACCAAAACGGCTGAAGGCCCACCATAGGGCTTCACTGTTGACCGAGTCGAAGGCCTTGGTTAGGTGGATGAAAGCCATGTACATTGTACAGGTCACGACGCTGTTCTTTGCACTTTACCTGTATCTGGCGGGCAGCAAAGATCATGTCAGTGGTGCCACGTGATGGTCTAAAGCCAGATTGAGATTCTGGGAGGAAGTTTTCCGTCTAAGGAAGAAATCTGTTGAGGAGGACTCAGGCGATAATCTCGCCAGCTACGGAGAGCAGTGAGATCACACGGTAGTTGCCACAGTCTGACCAGTCTCCCTTGTTCTTATAAATATTGACAATGGAAGCATCTTTAAGAGCTTGGGGGATTTCCTTCTTTTCCCATATATTCTCCAGGAGAGAGTGGATACGGCTGATAAGCAGAGGTCCTCCTGCTTTATACACCTCGACTGGGATTCCATCAGGCCCTGAGGCTTTGTTATTTTTCATCTGTTTGCTGGAGGTAGCTACCTCATCCAGGGATGGCGGATAGCTGAGGTGGGTCAGCTCTGGATGCTGAGGGACCTGCTGGGTAGTCAGGACATACACGTCGGTGTTTCGGTTGAGCAATGAATGGTAGTACTCTTTCCCTGCGCTGAAGGAGTTCTTCGTCGTCTTTAATTATGTGGTTACTGAAGGTTCCAAGTGTTCCCTGAAGAAGGCAGTGATGGGTAGGGAAACACCGGGTAACACTGAAGTCCATTTATTAACGGATAGGAGAAATACAAGTGGTGACTAGCGTGTGCCATGCACGAGGCACAGGAAATGTTGCCACATAACACGTGCAGTGTTGCCATGTAATTACATATATAAATGCTACTCGGCACAGTAGCTTATTTGGCAGGTTGCCACTGGACAGTAGCATAGATACATACACATCTCCCTCTCCCCACGCCATAGTCTTTGTCTTGAGCGGACTTCTTAGTCCTAAGTCGCCCAGCGTCAAGATGCACTGTGGGGCGTATCCCGAGGTGTAGGGACTATCCTCGGTCAGCCAGCAGAGGGTTGGACTGGCCGAGAAGCGGCGGTTCCACCAGACACGGCCGCTCGGCATCCTGACCTTGTAGTCCCGCGACCGGCCGACGCCCATCACTTTGTCCCAACGCTGTCGTCGGGTCCTGACGCGGACAAGGGCACCAATCTCCAGTGGCTGAAGAGGGCGGGCACGGTCGTCATACCGAGCCTTGGCGTCCTGGGCACGTAGTGGCGGGCGGTCGCATTCTTTCTGGTCTGGCTACCTCGCAAAGGCCTCAGCGTGTGCAGGAACGCAAAAGCGGAGAGGGTGAATCTGGCAGGATTCAAGGGAGGCGTCCTGTGTGTGGAGTAACTCCAGGAGTCCTTTGTCAAACGCCTCACAGTCTATATTGCCTGAAGGGCCACCTTGAGGATGTGGTGCTTAACTCTTGACCGCAGCCCTCAGCGTGGCCATTTGACTGTGGTAGTGGGGTGCTGACACGATGTGGCGGACTCAACGCTACAGGACCTGTGAAGTCCCGGCTGGTAACTGTGGCCCACCGTCCGTCCGCAGACGTATGGGGACGCCCAGGTCACGAAGAGGTGCCGAAGTGGCGAATGGTGGCCGCGGACGTCGTCCGAGCCACAGATTACCACCATAGGCCAGCCAGAGTCGGTCGGCGACAACTAGGAAATGTTTCCCACCTGTGCTGAAGAAATCAGCCGACACGGACTCGAAGGCCTGGTGGGTTCGTCGTCACACAGAGGGGCTCCTGCTGGAAGCAGCCATGACTTGGGTGGAGGCTGTGGGAGTGGACACGGTTCTGGGCAGCTCTGTGCAGCAGCGCCAGGCGCGGCTGCTCGTGACTCACACACCCTGCTGGCGGTGTACCGACGGCTGGGATCTGCTCGAGAGTCTCTGGGCACCATGCCTAACTCCTTGCAGTGCTCCCACAACAACAAGGGTGTAGCAAGAGTAGGCACGTCCATCCAACTGTGACACGACCTGTCGCCGTGATCTCCGCGAAAGGAGCCCTGGCGTCGGCATCTGGGAACCGTCCGCATTGTAGTACTGCAGCTGCAGCGTGGTCCCAGGTCGCGAGAGGCCTGGAGGTGCTTCAAGCCTATCACCGTATCAGCGCCGTGTCCGGTATCACCTCGATGACCCAACACATCACCGTGTGTGACGGCGACGCGGATGGTAGGGGAAGGTAGCCCTGGGGCGTGGTCGATTCCACCCTCCTGATGTGACTCAGCTGCTGCTGGGGCTGCGTGGGCCATCTGAAGGGGCCGCGGCGAACCACCCCGAGGAAGTGCGCTGCTTTCCTCCTCATCTCGGGTTGGAATGGAGTTAGCGGGCAGCACTTGTCTGGTGTCCACAACCACCGAGAGGCCCGACATCACAGGGCCTTGTGCACGCACCTGTCTGTGTTTGACCAGTGGCAAGTTCTGGCACAACATCCACCAACAGTGCGTGGTCGGGTACGGCCATGCTGCTTTCCACAGCTGCCACAGGAAGCACTAGGCGGAGGCGTGGAAGAACGTGCGGCAGCCTTCACGTTGTTGGCCGCCTTCTTACCCTTCTTGTACTGTGAGATAGCTCTCACAGCAGGTGGGGCCCGTAAGGCAGAGGTGGCGGACTTGGTGGCCTCGTATGACCGACATTCAGTCACTACCACCTGGAGTGTGGAGGAAGCATCCAGGGGGATGAGTCGCTGCACAACTCTTCTTGCCTGACACCTGCCAAGATCCCGTGCTTGATCCAGGCTTCCTCACATTCCCGGCTGTGCGCCTTGCAGACGTCGATCTCCTCCGACAAACTCTTCAAACGTACAAAAAAGTCGTCAAAGGATTCATTCTCCGCCTGCTTGCAGCTGGTGAAGGCGCGGCGACGCAAAGCCTCGTTATTCCGACCCTTAACGTGCTCCTGCAAAAGGTCGAGCACATCCGTCACTGAAGAGTTAGAATCGGGAGGCACTTGTAACGTGTGCTCCAAAACTCTCTGGGTCTCCAGCGACAAACACATCCGCAGTTGGATGAGCTGTTTGTTTGGAGGCATGCTGTCAAGGTCCACCATCGTGGAGTAATCTGTCCACCGCCGCCTCCACTCATGAAAAAGCTGAAACGTGACATCTGGTGAGAGGGCGGGTGGGGGTTGAACAGATGCCTTGGGAGCTGTTGGAGTAGCAAGAGTACCTGGAGGATGCTGGTGTGGTGGAGGAGGGAGGGTACTGGCGGCTTGGTGCGCGAAACCTGTGAGGGAGGGAGGGTGGGTTAGCGCCAGGGTCGCCAATAGTGCATCAAAACGCGACTTTTCCTCCTCTCTTCGTATCTCCTCCCTCTGAAATTCCATCTCTCTGCGTCTCTCGTCCCTGTCGTCCATCCACCTCAGAATTGTGGCAATGTCCGTCGCTGGAGGTGGAGGATGAGAGTCTGCTCCCGGTGGAGGGGAAGGTGGTGGGGAGTCGTGTCTCCCATCTTGACGTTGTCCCTTCTTACCCCCCATCTTAGTATGCTTGAACTGCGCTGTTTAGTATATAAAGTGGCGCCTCATCAGCTCGAACCACATATATATGACATAAATAGCGCAAAAATAACGCATAGAGTCCACTGTTCTGTCCGTGAGTGTGTGTGTGTGTGTCTGTCTGTCTGTGTGTGTGTGTGTGTGTGTGTGAGTGTGTGTGTGTGTGTCTGTCTGTCTGTCTGAGAGACCAGATCGTGGTGGCCGACGGAGGCAAGTACGTCTGTGTCTCCCCGGATGTCACACGAGAAGGGTGTACGCCTGCGTGCTCCGTGGGTACCACAAAAAAGAGGCCAATGCTCAACTCTCAGCTCTAGACACACTAATACACTGACACTAACACTGCCACCGTCACTAAAACGCACTGTGACGGTGCAACACTGCACGTCGCGGCGAAACGCAACGCAACACAACACATCGCCAGCAGTCGTAACGGTCTCGGCATTGTTCACAACACTTGTAAGTCCGCAGATCCTACTCACTGCGCCATGAAGGTTCCAAGTGTTCCCTGAAGAAGGCAGTGATGGGTAGGGAAACACCGGGTAACACTGAAGTCCATTTATTAACGGATAGGAGAAATACAAGTGGTGACTAGCGTGTGACTTGCACGACCCACACAGTCAGACTGAGACTGCCTTGCCATATGGCAGCCTCAGGGCAATGTTGCCACATAACACGTGCAGTGTTGCCACGTAATTATATACATAAATGCTACTCGGCACAGTAGCTTATTTACAAGGTTGCTACTCGGCACAGTAGCATAGATACATAACCTACAGTTACATCAAGCGAGGGGGGCCACGATGATCATACCATAAATGTCTTAGTGGAATTTAAAAATTCGCGCATCTTGTGCTGATCTGCAAGTTTTTGTGCTTCACATGCTTTATTTTTAAGCCAGTCGTTCTTTAGATGACGGAGATCTGTTGGACTACCGCTTTCTTCTTGCGGAAGGTATCAGCTTTGGTCGGAGACTGAGGGTTGTTCTACCAGTCAGTAAAATCAGCACATTTATCATGGATGAGTACTTTGATTGCCGGGTCATTTTCCTCAAACCAGTCCTGGTTTAATCTTTTGGTCTGGCCGAGGGTCTGTCTGCAGGTCTTTGTCATAACAGTATTAAGAGTATCCCGTTCAGCACTGGGATTGATCTTGCTGTTGGTTTGTTTATCAGCCCATGTTCGAGCTGCTCTCTGAAAGCATGTGCTACCTCTGGATCCTCCAGACTCTTAGTATTGAAACCTCTTCTGAAGGCTTGCTGCCTTCGCCGTTTTTAGACAACGTGAAGTGAGAGCTTGGATCTGACAAGTCGATGATCAGTGTCACAGTGGTCTGAGCCACTCATGGCACGGGTGAAGAGGACATCTCGGCGATCTCTTTCTCTGACAATGATGTAGTTAATTAGATGCCAGTGTTTGGATCGTGGGTGTTGCCACGATCCCTTGAACTTGTCGGTCTGCCTAAACAAGGTATTGGTGAGAGTGAGGTTATGAGCAACACACTTGCTGAGGAGTAGGCCTTTGGGATTACACTTGCCTAGTCCATTTCTCCCTAAGGTTCTCTGCCAAATGTCAGCATCTCTGCCAACTCTGGAAGTGAAGTTGCCAAGGAGCACAACCTTGTCTTCTATGGGGATAGAGGTTAGCACTCTGTCAAGGTCGGCATACAGTAAAAGGCCTACTTGAAGTCCTCCTTTGCATCCAGTGTTGGGGTGTATGCACTGATGAAGAAAGCGTGACGGAGTGATTCAGTGGATCTCAAAGCGTATGAGGCGCTCGTTGATCCCAATAGACATTTCAGTTAGCTTGTGTAGGATGCATTGGCGGATGGGAAAGCCAACTCCATATATGCGGTTTCTCTTCGCAGCAGGCTTACCCTTCCAGAAGAAAGTGTAGCCAGAACCCCATTCGCAGGGACTCACTGATGGCTGCTATGTCGATGTTATACCTAGCCAGCTCTGTTGCCATAAGGGCAGTTCTTCTTTCAGGACGTGCATTTGTGCCAGTATCCAGAAGGGCCCTGATATTCCATGCAGCGACCATAAGAGGTTGTGGGGGTATTTTTATTTGGATTTGTGATCTTGATTGTGTTTTCGACCACATAAAGATGACCTTACTGGGTGCAGTTGCCCAGTCAGGTTTGTTTTAGGCAGGCTATGTTTAGGGCACCTTTTCTAGCCCCCTCCCGTGTGGGGGCAGAGTGGCTCCTCGTAGGCTGCTCAGTCACACAGACAGGACCGGATTGCACTGATGCCTAGATCCCGTGCTTAAACGACTATCTTATCTGTGCCGCCCATGTGCAGAGTTGTGACTAGAGACTCCCAGCAGTCATCTCTGCCTGTCCTCGTCGCCACTCGTCCATTGCCGTGGACTTTGGTAAGGGTTTTGATGATGATGAGAGGTATGATGAGGTGGGTGATGGAATAGCGTGAGTTGATTTTTGTGGTGAGGCAGGAGCGCAGGCTGCAACCACACATCTTGGCTCTTCCTTTTCCTGATCCAGTGTGCAATTGTTGGCAAACGACTGGGGACAGGGAGAGTTGCAATGGACTGCCGATAGCCCAGTTTGTTGGGTTTCACCATGGTAGCCTGTCCATCAGGCATTGCCTTCGTCCGCCGGTGTAGTCGCTGGGTTCCCATGGTGGTCACCTCCTCCGCCTTTACCGTCGTTGGGGTCTTGTTGGAGCTCTGTAAGCATGTCTGCCTGATGTGGGGCTCCACCTCAGATTTTTCGTTTGGGGTTTGCTCCCGTAGCCTTATACCTACCAAGATTAATCCGCAAGGCAGCGGGGCGGTGGTTTGTAGGCGCCAGGACTTGTCCACATGCCAGTGAGCCTATACGCAATCCCTCTGGGGCACACTGCTACTCCGAGATCCCCTGCTGGTCTAGCTTGGCCCACGGGGCACCCAGTTACCGTGTGTTACCACGAGGAGAGACAACAGGAGTCGTGATGGTGAGGAGGCTGTGTACTGGCAGGGGAAGACTCATGTATGTTGCTTCCCTGTTCGCGATGAGGGCTAGCCAGCGGCGGCAGTTGAAAGAGAGAGGGAACAAGCAGTGCTTGCACCTTAACACTAACATAATGCTGCCACACTAGACGCATTTCACTACCCTTTGTGTGGCTGCACAAACACACACACACACACACATACACATACTGTGGTCAACAAAAATTCATTATCAACACATTTAACATAACTCGCTAAGGCCACACACACACACACACACACACACTGTCGTCAACAAAAACTAATTATCAACACATTTATCATAATTCGCTAAGGCTACAGCCACCAACACAGACCTACTTGTTAGGCTCTGTAAATATCCCTCCCTTCAGAACACTGTGTTGATATAACCGAGAGATTAAATGATTTTCACTTTGTTTATGCAAGAGTTGATGTATAAACCTTCAGTAACGTGAATATCTACTATAGACATACAGTTTTCTCTTCTCTCTTTCTGTTATATTTATTCTCTCAATAGTGTTCATTATTATTCCTTTGATAAGAATAATATTGAATAATATGCCGCTTTAGTTTCCCAAGAGAACACGAGTGAAATATTATGTTCGGCCACAGTGCTCACCTGACCTGTGACGTCCTGTGCATCAGCACGATGTGTGACGTCCTGTGCATCAGCTGATGTGTGACATCCTAATGCATCAGCTGATGTGTGACGTCCTGTGCATCAGCTGATGTGTGACGTCCTGTGCATCAGCTGATGTGTGACGTCCTGTGCATCAGCTGATGTGTGACGTCCTGTGCATCAGCTGACGTGTATCCTGTGCATCAGCTGATGTGTGACGTCCTGTGCATCAGCTGATGTGTGACGTCCTGTGCATCAGCTGATGTGTGACGTCCTCTGTATCAGCTGATGTGTGACGTCCTGTACATCGCTGATGTGCTTCTGATCCTGTGCATCAGCTGATGGTGTGACGTCCTGTGCATCCTTTGATGTGTGCCGTCCTGTGCATCAGCTGATGTGTGACATCCTGTGCATCAGCTGATGTATGTTGTCTATTGCATCAGCTGATGTGTGACGTCCTGTGCATCAGCTGATGTGTGACGTCTAATGCATCAGCTGATGTGTGACGTCCTGTGCATCAGCTCATGTGTGACGTCCAGTGCATCAAATGATATTGTGACGTCCTGTGCATCAGCTGATGTGTGACGTCCTGTGCAAATACCCTGATGTGCGCGACGTCCTGTGCATCACCTGATGTATGACGTCCTGTGTGCATCAGCTGATGTGTGACGTCTAATGCATCGCTGATGTGTGACGTCCTGTGCATCAGCTGATGTGTGACGTCTGTGCATCAGCTCATGTGTGACGTCAGTGCATCAACTGATGTGTGACGTCTGTGCATCACCTGATGTGAGACGTCCTGTGCATCAGCTGATGTGTGACGTCCTGTGCATCAGCTGATGTGTGACGTCCTGTGCATCAGCTGATGTGTGATGACGTCCTGCCATCCAGCTGATGTGTGACGTCCTGTGCATCAGCTGATGTGTAGCTGACGTCCTGTGCATCAACGATGTGTGACGTCCTGTGCATCAGCTCATGTGTGACGTCCTGTGCATTAGCTGATGTGTGACGTCCTGTGCATCAGCTGATGTGTGACGTCCTGTGCATCAGCTGATGTGTGAGACGTCCTGTGCATCAACTGATGTGTGACGTCCTATGCATTAACTAATTTGTGACGTCCTGTGCATCAGCTGATGTGTGACGTCCTGTGCATCAACGTGTGACATCCTGTGCATCAGCTGTGTGTAACGTCCTGTATCACCCGATGTGTGACGTCCTGAGCATCAACTTTGATGTGTGACGTGTCCTGTGCATTAACTGATTTAGTGACGTCCTGGCCATCCAGCTGATGTGTGACGTCCTGTGCATCAGCTGATGTGTGACGTCCTGTGCATCAGCTGATGTGTAACGTACTGTGCATCAACTGAAGTGTAACGTCCTGTGCATTATTAACTGATGTGGCGTCCTGTGCATCAGCTGATGTGTGACGTCCTGCAATGCATCAGCTGATGTGTGACTTTATCATGTCATCAACTGATGTGTGACGTCACTATTGCATCACCTGATGCGTGATGTCTGTGCATCACCTGATGTGCTGACGTCCTGTGCATCGGCTGATGTGGCGACGTCCTGTGCACCACCTGATACTCGTGATGTCCTGTGCATCACCTGATGTGTGACGTCATTGCATCAGCTGATGTGCTGACGTCACTATTGCATCAGCTGATGTGTGACGTCCTGTGCATCACCTGATGTGGCGTCCTGTGCATCAGCATGATGTGCTTGACATTTCTAATGCATCAACTAATGTGTGTGACGTCCTGTGCATCACCTGATGTGCTGACGTCCTGTGCATCAACTAATGTGACGTCTGTGCATCCAGCTGATGTGTGACGTCCTGTGCATCAACTAATGTGTAACGTCCTGTGCATCACTTGATGTGTGACGTCCTGTGCTTCAACTAATGTGGCGTCCTGTGCATCCCAACTGATGTGTGACGTCACCAATGCATCAGCTGAAGTGTGACGTCATCACCTGATGTGTGACGTCCTGTGCATCACCTGATGTGTGACGTCCTGTGTATCTGATGTGTGACGTCCTGTACATCACCTGATGTGTGACGTCCTGTGTATCTAACTAATGTGTAGCGACGTCCTGTGCATCAGCTGATGTGTGACGTCCTGTGCATCAACTAATGTGTGTGACGTCCTGTGCATCACACCTGATGTGTGACGTCCTGTGCATCAACTAATGTGTGACGTCCTGTGCATCAGCTGATGTGTGACGTCCTGTGCATCAACTAATGTGTGACGTCCTGTGCATCACTTGATGTGTGACGTCCTGTGCTTCAACTAATGTGTGACGTCCTGTGCATCAGCTGATGTGTGACGTCCTGTGCATCAGCTGAAGTGTGACGTCCTGTGCATCAGCTGATGTGTGACGTCCTGTGCATCAGCTGATGTGTGACGTCCTGTGCATCAGCTGATGTGTAACGTACTGTGCATCAACTGAAGTGTAACGTCCTGTGCATTAACCGATGTGTGACGTCCTGTGCATCAGCTGATGTGAGCGTCCTGTGCATCAGCTGATACCATGTGACGTCCTGTGCATCTCAGCTGATGTGTGACATCCTATGCCATCAGCTTGATGTGTGACGTCCTGCATCCCCACGCTGATGTGTGACGTCCTGTGCACCTGATGCGTGATGTCCTGTGCATCACCTGATGTGTGACGTCCTGTGCATCAGCTGATGTGTGACGTCCTGTGCATCAACTTGATGTGTAACGTACTGTGCATTAACGGATGTGTGACGTCCTGTGCACCACCTGATGTCTTGACGTCCTGTGCATCAACTAATGTGTGACGTCCTGTCATCACCTGATGTGTGATGTCCTGTGCATCAACTAATGTGTGACATCTGTGCATCACCTGATGTGTGACGTCCTGTGCATCAACTAATGTGTGACGTCCTGTGCATCCCAGCTGATGTGACGTCCTGTGCATCAACTGATGTATGACGTCCTGTGCATCCCAGCTGATGTGTGACGTCCTGTGCATCCCAACTAATGTGTGACATCCTGTGCATCACTTGATGTGTGACACGTCCTGTGCATCCAACTAATGTGGCGGCGTCCTGTGCATCAGCTGATGTGTGACGTCCTGTGCAAATCAACTGATGTGTGACGTCTTGTGCATCACCTGATGTGTGATGTCCTGTGCATCAACTAATGTGTGACGTCCTGTGCGGCCAGCCTGATGTGTGAGACGTCTGTGCATCAGCTGATGTGTGACAGCGTCTATCATCAACTGATGTGTGACGTCCTGTGCATCAACACTGATCTGTGACGTGTAGGTATAGTGTGTGTTAAGATAGTAGGTAGAGTGTGTGTTAGAGTGTAAGGTAGGTGTGTGTTACGAGGTGTAAGGTAGAGTGTGTGTTAAGAGAGTAGGTAGAGTGTGTGTTGGGGAAGAGTAAGGTAAGTGTGTGTTAGAGGTGTAGGTAGAGTGTGTGTTAAGAGTGTAAGGTAGAGTGTGTGTTAAGAGAGAGTAAGGTAGAGTGTGTGTTAGTGTGTGTGTATGGTAGAGTGTGTGTTAAGAGTGTAGGTAGAGTGTGTGTTGAGAGTAAGGTAGGAGTGTGTGTTAAGTGTGTATGGTAGGGGTGTGTGTTAGGTGTAAGGTAGAGTGTGTGTTAGAGTGTAAAAGGTAGAGTGTTTGTTAGAGTGTAAGGTAAGTGTGTGTGTTAAGAGTGTAAGGCTAGGTGTGTGTTAGAGTGTAAGGTTAAGTGTGTGTTGAGAGTAGGGTAGAGTGTGTGTGGTAAGAGAGTAAAGGGTGTGGTAAGAGTGTGGGTAGAGTGTGTGTTAAGCGTGTAAGGTAGAGTGTGTGTGGGGTATGAGGTAGAGTGTGTGTGTTAAGAGTGTAGGTAGAGTGTGTGTTAACAGTGTAAGGTAGAGTGTGTGTTGAGAGTGTAGGTAGAGTGTGTGTTGGGGGTGTAGGTAGAGTGTGTGTTAAGAGAGTAAGGTAGAGTGTGTGTGTTAGAGTGTAGGTAGAGTGTGTGTTAGAGTGCTTAAGGTGGGGTGTGTGTTGAGGTGTACGGTAGGTGTATTCTGTGACGTAAGGTAGAGTGTGTGTTAAGATAGTAAGGTAGAGTGTGTGTTAAGACTGTAAGGTAGAGTGTGTGTTAAGAGTGTAAGGTAGAGTGTGTGTTACGAGTGTAAGGTAGAGTGTGTGTTAAGAGAGTAAGGTAGAGTGTGTGTTAAGAGAGTAAGGTAGAGTGTGTGTTAAGAGTGTAAGGTAGAGTGTGTGTTAAGAGTGTAAGGTAGAGTGTGTGTAGATGTAAGGTAGAGTGTGTGTTAAGAGTGTAAGGTAGAGTGTGTGTTAAGAGTGTATGGTAGAGTGTGTGTTAAGAGTGTAAGGTAGAGTGTGTGTTAGAGTGAAGTGTGTTGTTGGTGGACTTTACCGCCACTTCTTCATTCGTCTCTATACTCATCTCCCTGCCATCTTCTTTGTGAGGTGAGTCAGTTTATCTTCATCAATACTGAAAGAAAAACCGAAGGAAGGGAGAGAGAGAGAGAGAGAGAGAGAGAGAGAGAGAGAGAGAGAGAAGATTAAGATAGGAGGTGACCTGATATAAGAGATTAAGGAATTTAATTACCCGGTGATGAAAAAGTGTTGAAATGAATCTTGGGCGAAAGATGCGGGAGATATGTTGATTGATAAATTACAGGCGAAGTACACACACACACACACACACACACACACACACACACACACACACACACACACACACACACACACACACACACACACACACACACACACACACACACACACACACACACACACACACACACACACACACACACACAACAAAAAGTTTTAACTCAAAATGTACACATACAAAGTTCTGTCATAACATTAATTTTAATCATGAAATAACAAGGTACAGCGAACACACTGACATGTAGACACATGCCTCGTGTTGGTTATAACAACAGTGTGCAGTGAGCAGTCAGTGTGTTGGTTATAACAGTGTGCAGAAGAGCAGTCAATGTGTTGGTTATAATAACAGTAAAAGTGCAGAGCAGTCAGTGTGTTGGTTATAACAACAGTGCAGAAGAGCAGTCAGTGTGTTGGTTAGAACAGTGCAGCAGAGCAGTCAGTATGTTGGTTACAACAGTGTGTAGCAGAGCAGTCAGTGTGTTGGTTATAATAACAGTGTGCAGCAGAGCAGTCAGTGTGTTGGTTTCGGCAACAGTGTGCAGTAGAGCAGTCAGTGTGCTGGTTACAACAGTGTCCAGCAGAACAGTCAGTGTGTTGGTTATAACAACAGTGCAGCAGAGCAGTCAGTGTGTTGCTTAAAATAACAGCAGCAGAACAGTCAGTGTGTTGGCTACAAAAGTGTGAAGCAGAGCAGTCAGTGTGTTGGTTACAACAGTGTGCAGCAGAGCAGTCAGTGTGTTGGTTATAACAGCAGTGCAGCAGAGCAGTCAGTGTGTTGGCTATAACAGTGTGCAGCAGAGAAGTCAGTGTGTTGGTTACAACAGTGTGCAGCAGAGCAGTCACAGTGTAAGTGTTGGTTACAACAGGGTGCAGTAGAGCAGCCAGTGTGGCAAGTTGGTTACAACAGTGCGCAGCAGAGTAGTCAGTGTGTTGGTTACAAAATTGCAGTGCGCAGAGCAGTCACCGTGTTGGTTATAACAACAGTGTGTGCGTTAGTTGGTGCCAGTGTGTTATTATAAGAACAGTGTGCAGCAGAGCAGTCACTGTGTTGGTTATAACAACAGTGTGCAGCAGCAGTCCGCCGTGTTGGTTATAACAGTAAAAAGCAGCAGAGCTGTCAGTGTGTTGGTTATAACAACAGTGTGCAACAGAGCAGTCAGTGTGTTGGTTACAACAGTGTGCGGCGGAGCAGTTAGTATGTTGTTACAACAGTGTGCAGTAGAGCAGTCAGTGTGTTGATTACAACAGTGTGCAGCAGAGCTGCGTGTTGGTTACAACAGTAAAAGTACAGAGCAGTCAGTAAAGCGGTTACAACAGTGTGCGCGGAGCAGTTAGTATGTTGGTTAAGCAACAGTGTGCAAGAGCAGTCCGTGTGTTGGTTATAACAGTGTGCAGCAGAGCTGTCAGTGTGTTGGTTACAACAGTGTGCAGCAGAGCAGTCAGTGTGTTGGTTACAACAGTGTGCAGCGGAGAAGTATGTTGGTTACAACAGTGTGCAGCAGAGCAGTTGCTAGCGTGTTGGTTACGTGCAGCAGAGCAGTCAGTGTGTTGGTTATAGCAACAGCTCTGCGTTAAGTACAGCCAAAAGTGTTGGTTATAACAGCTGTGCGCAGCAGAGCAGTCAGTGTGTTGGTTACAAACAGTGTGCAGCAGAGCAGTCAGTGTGTTGGTTACAAACAGTGTGCAGCAGAAGGAGCGTTATTACAACAGTGTGCAGCAGAGCAGCCAGTGTGTTGGTTACAACAGGGCAGCAGAGCAGTTAGTGTGCGTTGGAGCAACAGTGTGCAGCAGAGCAGTCAGTGTGTGTTGGTTATTAACAGTGCAGCAGAGCAGTCAGTGTGTTGGTTACAACAGTGTGCAGCAGTATTAAAGTTAGTGTGTTGGTTACAACAGTGTGCAGCAGAGCAGTCAGTGTGTTGGTTACAACAGTGTGCAGCAGAGCAGTCAGTGTGTTGGTTACAACAGTGTGCAGCAGAGCAGTCAGTGTGTTGGTTACAACAGTGTGCGGCGTGAGCAGTCAGTGTGTTGGTTACAACAGTGTGCAGCAGAGCAGTCAGTGTGTTGGTTACAAATATGTGCAGCAGAAAGCAGTCAGTGTGTTGGTTACAAATTGAAAGTGTGCAGCAGAGCAGTCAGTGTGTTGGTTACAACAGTAAAAAGTGCTGGTTGTGCTAGTGTGTTGGTTACAACAGTGCAGCAGAGCAGTCAGTGTGTTGGTTATAACAACAGTGTGCAGCAGAGCAGTCAGTGTTGGTTATACCAACAATGTGGCAGCAGAGCAGTCAGTGTGTGCTGTTATAACAACAATGCTAGCAGAGCAGTCAGTGTGTTGGTTGTCAACAATGTGCAGCAGAGCAGTCAGTGTTGATGCCCAGCCCCGCAGCAGAGCAGTCAATGTGTTGGTTATAGCAACAGCTCTGCAGCAGAGCAGTCAGTGTGTTGGTTATAACAGCTGTGCGTGCAGCAGAGCAGTCAGTGTGTTGGTTACAAATATGCGCGTTATACAGTCAGTGTGCTGGTTATAACAAAAGCATGCAGCAAGCAGAGCAGTCAGTGTAAGTTGGATTACAACAGCTGTTTGCAGCAGAGAAGTCAGTGTGTTGGTTACAACAGTGTGAGCACAGAGTACCAGTGTGTTGGTTACAACAGTGTGCAGCAGAGCAGTCAGTGTTGGTTATAACAGCTATGCGCAGCAGAGCAGCCGCGTGTTGGTTACAACAGTGTGCAGCAGAGCAGTCAGTGTGTTGGTTATAACGCGCGTGCAGCAGAGCAGTCAGTGTGTTGGATATAACAAAAGTGTGCAGCAGAGAAGTCAGTGTGTTGGTTATGCAACAAAAGTGCGCAGCAGAGAAGCCGCGTGTTGGTTACAACATTGTGGAGCAGAGTACTCCAGTGTAAGCTGGTTATACCAGCTGTTTGCAGCAGAGAAGCTCAAAGTGTGTTGGTTACAACAGCAGCAGAGCAGTCAGTGTAAGTTGGTTATAACAACAGTGTGCAAAGTAGAGCAGTCAGTGTGTTGGTTATAACAACAATGTGCAGCAGAGCAGTCAGTGTGTTGGTTATAACAATGTGCAGCAGAGCAGTCAGTGTGTTGCATTATCAACAGTGTGTAGCAGAGCAGTCGCGTGTTGGTTACAACAGTGTGCAGCAGAGCAGTCAGTGTGTGTTGGTTATAGCAACAAAGCTCTGCAGCAGAGCGGTCAGTGTGTTGGTTATAACAGCTGTGTGCAGCAGAGCAGTCAGTGTGTTGGTTAAGCAACAGTGTGCAGCAGAGCAGTCAGTGTGTTATTATAACAAAGTGTGCAGCAGAGCAGTCAGTGCGTGTTGGTTACAA
>NW_024717620.1:1171133-1332442 GCF_018991925.1 Homarus americanus | reverse complement strand
GCACTCACACTTTCCTGCAGTGGTGACGTGCACCTTAATGTCCTCCAGTAGTGCCGCGTTCATTGTCCTGCAGTACTGACGTGCACCACAGTGACCACTCCAGTACACGCAGCCACTACCATCTTCCTCTATATATATTTTTATTTCTATAAATATTCAGCAGACACAACAAGAAGTGTCTTTCTGTTGTGTTGGTCGTCCTTTTCACTGATAACTGCTGGAAGTCATCCAACACTGGTCGCTACACAACAACAACTTTTTCGTATTGTTTTGGTATTTATCGCAGTAATGTGTTCTGATCTCACTAGAGGAAAGGTCACGGCAAGGTTAGATCCCGAGGGATAATTATCAGACATGGCCAAAACTACTTGTTGTCGGGGATGTGCGCTTTTGTGGGCCGAGTTGGAGAGGGCCAAGTTAGAGATCTTGAAATTAAAGGAAGAGATGGCGAGGATGAAGGAAGAGGTGAGACAAGGAAAGCCCTTGTCTGACGAAAACTCAGGCGAATGGAAGGTTGTGAGGAGAGGGATTACCAAACTGGTGGTGAAAAAACACACCAATGATACGACAACAGCTAAGTGTACCAACTCGTTCAGTCCCTTGATAGACGAATTGGACTTTAGTACAGTCATGGACATGGCTGACAAGGTACGATACTTGGACAGAGCCTTTTGTGGTAAAAATAGAAAGAGGATGATGGTGTGTTTGCCAGGGGCTGGGGTGGGGGATATATTTGACAGGGTGGACAATATCTTATCTGGTAATGGGAACAAACCCATTATCTGCCTCAGTGCAGGAGGCAATGATATTGGCCGGTGTAAGAGTGAGGAGCTTCTTGATAAGTTCAAGGCAGCTATAGATGTGGTGTCCTGTCTAGAAGGAGAGTTGGCAATGAATGGTTTTCAAGGGCATTTGGTATCAACGGCCATTTTGACAGATATTGCAAGTCAATATCAGTCCCATTCAATGACAACTGGGACAACTTCTACGGCAGAAGGGACCTTTATGCTGGGGATGTCGTACACCTGTCTCGGGATGGGGTGGCAACCCTGGCTGGGTCTCTAGAAAGTGCAGTTCAAAAGATGTCGAAGTCTTTAAACTGCTCGGGGAACATATGATTACAGGGATGAAGGAGACTGCAGTGGCAGCGGGTAAACAAAGTTAAAGGTTACAGGGAAATAGTGCTAGGAATTATGACAAAACTAAATTAGACAGGGAGTTAAAACCTAAACGCGACAAAGAGAGGACTCGGAATACGACTAATTTAAATGTCTACTATGCAAAAAGTAGAAGTATGAGAAACGAAATGGATGATATTAGGGCCTTGGTATATACCGAAAAAATCGATATAATAGCATTCACTGAAACATGGATCAACCTAAACTCACGTGAGTTACCTGTCGAATACCAAATTGCGGGTTACAAATTGATCCATACCTATAGGCAGACCAGGAAAGGAGGCGGAGTAGCAATCTATGTCAGGGATAATCTGAAGTGTGAAATAAATAAGGAAATAAAAACGGAGCTGAATACAGAAACAATTTGGAAAGAATTAATCGACGGTAGGGAAAAATTAATCACAGGAGTGATATATAGACCTCCCAATCTTGATAGAGTTAATGAGCGACCTATCTGGGATGAAATGCGCAGGGCTTCCATACACAACAAAGTCTGTATAGTAGGCGACTTTAACATTGGCCAAATAGATTGGACTGACCTTATGGGTAACTCAGAATCAGAGGATTTTCTCGAGGAAACGATCCAGGACTGTTTCCTAAGTCAACATATAACCGAACCTACCCGGGGTAATAATATACTCGACTTAGTTCTGTCCAACAGAGAAAACCTCATTAGCAATGTCGAGGTAGGGAAAGACCTTGCAAACAGCGGTCACAAAGAAATAATATTCCAGTTTGATTTTCAGGACAGACGTAAGGAAAATTCCACAAAAGTCCCAGATTTCAGAAGGGCAAACTTTCATAATTTGAAGAGGCAGTTGAGAGAGGGGGTGTCGCACTTGGGGGTGAACCCGACGGTTGTAACCGACCTGATAACGAGATCTGAGATTGCCGAGTTCTACGACAATTTAAATAATGAGTTACTTAATGCACAAAGGCAGAACATACCATACAAAAAACTCAGATCAGACAACAATGACCCTAAATGGATAAATAATTATTTAAAGAACATTATTGGCCAAAGGAAGGCTATAGGTAGAAGGATAAATCGTGGCGAAATTTACCTCCGGGATTATTATAAGGTATTGGCGAGTAGGGTTAAGACCGAGATAAGGAAAGCTAAGAGGAATAATGAGGTAAAGATAGCAAGGGAGGCGAAGACAAACCCCAAAGGATTCTACCAAATGTATCAAACTAAAACACGAGAAAAGATTGGATCAATACAGATATACCAGCGAGCTAGCTGATAACGACGGAGAAATGAACAATAATCTGAAAAAATATTTTTCAACAGCTTTCACCACCGAAAATTTAAACATGATACCCAAAGCACCAACTCTAATCAGAGATAGTGGAGAAAACAAATTAAGCAAGATAGTAGTGACTAGTAACGATGTTAGTAAGCAAATAGACAAATTAAAGCCTAATAAGTCACCTGGTCCCGATGAGATATTTGCCAGAGTATTAAAGGAATGTAAGGAAGAGCTTAGTATGCACTTAGCAAAGTTGTTTAGCATGTCCTTAAAAACAGGTGTAGTACCAGAATCCTGGAGGATAGCGAATGTAATACCGATTTTCAAGAAGGGGGATAGATCACTATCCTCTAACTACCGTCCAATCAGTCTAACATCAATAGTAGGCAAATTTCTGGAAGCAATCATTTCGAACTCTATTCGAAATCACCTGGAGAAGCACCGATTGAACAATGATTCCCAGCATGGCTTCACCAGCGGGCATTCATTTCTAACTAATCTATTAACATTCTTTTCATCAATTTTCGAAATGGTGGACGAGGGGCACAATTATGATGTAGTATATCTCAACTTTAGCAAAGCCTTCGACAGAGTCCCCCACAAAAGACTAAATAGAAAGGTAGAAGCACATGGCATCAAAGGTAATATCCTTAAATGGATTAGGGCGTGATTACAGGACAGGAAACTGCGAGTGAGCATTTACGGCACTAAATCCCATTGGAGCAACGTCACTAGTGGAGTTCCCCAAGGCTCAGTACTTGGACCATTATTTTTTATTACACACATAAACGATATAGATATCGGCAAAGACAGCAACATAAGTAAACTTGCTGATGACGCTAAAATAGGACGTGTTATTAAATCTGATGACGACTCCGCAAAACTAAAGAAGGATCTAAACAAATCTTTTGAATGGTCTGAAAAATGGCAGATGAAATTCAACGTGGACAAATGTAAAGTACTCAGTATAGGAGTTGTAAACAAGGAAACCAGTTACCAGATGAACAACAATGCCATTGAGAAATCCGACTGCAAGAGAGATTTAGGAGTAATGATAAGTAGGAACCTTAAGCCAAGTAAACAATGTGTTTTTGCTCGTAACAATGCTAATAAAGTACTTGGGTTCATACAAAGGAGTGTTAGTTACAAGACTAGCGAGGTCATCTTACGATTATATCTTGCGCTTGTGAGACCTCACCTGGATTACGCAGTTCAGTTCTGGTCACCGTATTACAGAATGGATATAAAATCCTTGGAAAGAATTCTGAGGAGAATGACAAGAATAATCCCGGGCATTAGGAACCTTGAGTATAGAAGCAGGTTAAAGCATCTTAATTTGCACTCCCTCGAGAGACGTAGAGCGACTTGATAGAGGTGTATAAATGGAAGTCAGGGCTAAACAAAAGGGATATTACAAAGGTACTCAAACTATCCAACCAGGAGCGAACTCATAACAATGGTTTTAAATTAGACAAATTTAGATTTAGGCGCGAAATAGGTAAACACTGGTTTGGAAACAGAGTAGTGGATGAATGGAACAAGTTACCAAACATCATCATTAACTCGAATACGCTGGATAGCTTCAAACATAGGTTGGATGCTTATATGAGCAATAGGGGTTGGGTGTAAACGGGACTGCCCAGTATGGGCCAATAGGCCCCCCCCCACACACACACACACACACACACACACTCTACATGTCAAGAAAGTTTTGCCGGGAACTCTTATCCTTTCCTCATCTTTCAAATTACTTCGTCATTTCTCAGGTCCCATACATAGAGCTTTCTTTTTTTTTTCTTTGTTCTCAAGAGTCAATAAAGTTCAATTAACTGTTCAGAGAGAACCATAATTCTTGTTTACCTCTTACTACATACTAGCCGATGTTCATGGGTGACTACTGTATCATTCCTTTGTGTATTTGAAGAAACTCTTTTTATTCCTTCAAGAGCTATCACCTTCACACAATACTGACACCGCTTACTGTCATGCCTCTCAAAGCTGCTCAATGATGCAACAGTGACCAATATATGACCTTTAAAGGGCAGAGGGTTTCTCTCACCTGAATAAAATAGTTTGTTAGTCAGGATAAAATACCAAAGTGCAACGCTGCTTTCTCAGGAGTTAACTATAGTAGATACGTGTAACAATAACCACACAGTACCATCATTATCCCAGAGTTAAGGAACTATTGTACAAATATCTACCAGTGATAAATTGTTATGACGTGTTACTGTGGTTCACTTCATTAGACGATAACTACCCACGCCACCCGCCCGAACAGCTGGTAAGTGATGAAATGATAAAATAAAAAAAAAGATAAGGATCCTAATAATAAAATGTTTAAATAGAAATTACGCAAAGTTTTCAAGCGGCAGAGTGACTACAATATAAACATCAACCTTCACTGCTCACAACCTGAACATCACGTGACTACAATATAAACATCAACCTTCACAGCTCACAACCTGAACATCACGTGACTACAATATAAACATCAAACTTCACAACCTGAACATCACTTGACTACAATATAAACATCAACCTTCACTGTTCACAACCTGAACATCACGTGACTACAATATAAACATCAACCTTCACTGCTCACAACCTGAACATCACGTGACTACAATATAAACATCAACCTTCACAACCTGATCATCACGTGACTACAATATAAACATCAAACACAACCTGATCATCACGTGACTACAATATAAACATCAACCTTCACTGCTCACAACCTGAACATCACGTGACTACAATATAAACATCAAACTTCACAACCTGATCATCACGTGACTACAATATAAACATCAACCTTCACTGCTCACAACCTGAACATCACGTGACTACAATATAAACATCAAACTTCACAACCTGAACATGACGTGACTACAATATAAACATCAACCTTCACTGCTCACAACCTGAACATCACGTGACTACAATATAAACATCAAACTTCACAACCTGATCATCACGTGACTACAATATAAACATCAACCTTCACTGCTCACAACCTGAACATCACGTGACTGCAATATAAACATCAAACTTCACAACCTGATCATCACGTGACTACAATATAAACATCAACCTTCACTGCTCACAACCTGAACATCACGTGACTACAATATAAACCTACACAACTAGACCAGTTACTTCTCCCTCCGTTACTCATGATGTAAATTAGTTCAGTTGTGCATGAATTAAATCTTTTTAATTATACAGAACCTCACAATAAATATATGACATTGAATTTAACTTTTTTTTTATTATTTAATATTGTTTTCTTTTGTTTGCCGAATTTAAAATCATGAGAATCATTATTACAGTTTTTAATGTAATAATAATCGATTACATTACCTTTGAAAGGAATCGTAATTATGGACTTGCAAGGTAATCGTAATTACTTCAATTTGTGGAGGAATCAACAAGTCTGGCTAAGAGACGCCCTCCTCGTTCTGGAAAGGATCACTTCTGACTGAATCCAGATTCAGTCCCATACATTGCAGAAAGTACAATGAAAACTGACTTGTATATTGCGATATACTGTGCACCCGATCTTTGGCGAGTCACTACCTGGAAAATCACTGAATCAAGAAAATTTCCCGAGCGACACATACAGCAAACATGATCCGGTTCTTCAATACGGAAAGTAACTGCGACTTACTCAGTTAGCGGGGACAACACTCCCGAGCAAATACAGAAAAGCAAATATAATATATAAACCTAACCTGCACATACCTGAAGTGTGATGTGTTGCGGTATGTTACGGTCCCTCAAGGAGCTGTTAACTTCACTTACCTGGAAAAAAAAAATCAAATTAAATTCCCATTCTTTTTTACTCCTATAATTTGTTATAAACGTTAAGAACAAAGTCACCACTGTTTCACTACCTCACCATTGTCAACTGAACTACTGTACGATTCACTGTACATTAAGTGCCTCCGGGAACACCAGCCAACATACATTACTGTTTGGGTTGGAGGCGTTTTACCATTATTTACTTAAAGAAAACAGTGGGGAGGTAAACAAGAGTCACTGCTTTTCATTTATTTCATTTGTGGTTTCATCAAACAGGAAACAAAATATTAACATTAGTAATAATGGTATTTCAAACATAACTAATAAAAAAATTGTGACTTTAATTATTAGAAGCATTGAAAACTTTTAAATTTTTTCATAGTGTAATGTAGTGTACGTTAAAACCCTTGTTTTAATCTGTATATATTTAATTACAGGACTCTGTGTCTCGTGCTCAAATGTTATTTGATAAATTCAATGACAATGTACTGTAGAGTATGTATTAAATATTGTTCTAAAATAACCAGCAGTTTATATGTACAGTACTGTAGAGTATGTATTAAATATTGTTCTAAAATAACCAGCAGTTACTAGGTACCAGATATTATTATATGCTCTGTGACTGTAAAGAAGTACAATGTTAAGATACTAACTATCACCATTATTTCGACGCGTCGTCCCAGTGACAACAGTAATAGGTCACCAGCAGGAGACCTGAAGTGTGGCTGTTACTACAGTGTTTACCTACACTTACTGATCACAAACGCCAGCTGACAGAGGAACTACTTCACTAAACTCATGTTATTTACATCACAGTGTTAACCTGGTACCGTATCGAAGTAATTAACTCTACATCAAGTCTTCTCAGCAAGACAACAAAATGATTACAGAGAGCGCAGTTATTGACTGAGTATATGTACACCTTATTTGTCAAACTGGTGCTGGTGGTGAGGAAGTTCGCTCTATCATACTGGTGGCGTTGCGTCGACCGTGGTAGTGATGCAACACTCGACTGAGGGAGAAACAGAACCAGGCGGGCGGGTCTTGACCACACTGGAAGGCCTGGCACACAGTCAAGAGGGCAGTCACAATTTGTTGTCGTGGTGGAGGACTGGTGGAGTCTCGTGTGTGGTGTACGAGTTCCTGCTGGGTGCTGTAATGTGAGCGAGGGAACAGGTGGTCAAGAAGGTAGGTGCACCATCTGGGTACGTTGTTCCCACATTCCACCACCTGGTAGAGGGTACACAAGGCACTGGTAAGTTGCTTCCGTGACGGACACTGTTCCTCGATAACACTGTGTATGTTGGCTGCCTCATGTTCCTCGATAACACTGTGTATGTTGGCTGCCTCATGTTCCTCGATAACACTGTCTACCTCACCTGCTGCAGCACAAGCGCCGTCCGCCTGCTCTGGTTCTAGTGACACACTATGCAGGCCAGTTGTGACGTCCTGCACGCGAGCGGTCTGATCTATGACAGATTTCTCCTCTTGGATCAGTAATGGTTGTGGAGTATCATGGTGACTTTCCTCTTGGTCGGGAGACGATGTATTTTCCACACTTTTCCTCAGTCGTTCCTTATCTCCAGTAATTCGATTTAACGTTGATTTTGAGACCATACAACGTTCAGCCAAGTCGCGGATGTAGGCGGCCCCGCGACTGTTGAACTGGCGGATTATATGAAGATTCTGGTGCCTCGTGAGAGTGTTATGAGGCGCCATTATAACAAGAGACGCCAGGTGAGTCGTACTACTATGAGCTCAGCACCACAAGTGATCCTTGCTCCCCCAGGGATCACGACATAAACATAGCGACCCTAAAAGAGAGCAGTGAGGACACAACCTTACAACAATTACCTTACAAACAACTGCCAGTCACGGAGGTTGTCAACACACCTCACCTTTAATCTTATCAATACATTAAACATTAAAATTATGCTCGAATTGTTCATAATTACGATCATTAGGTATTAATATTGTCTTTATTATTTAACGATTTAACATAAATAACATGTGACCCAGAGAAGAATATTTATATCAACACTCAGGTAACTCAGTCAATAGTTAAACATATATACTGATCACATCTCTCTCCCACACACTCAAGGCTTTACTCCCCCTTAACACTTGTCTAATGTTTCATAGTTTGTGACCGTCTATACATCAACGTGTGACCATCAATACATCAACGTGTGACCATCAATACATCACCGTTTGACCATCAATACAGTCAACGTTTGTGACCATCAATACAGTCAACGTGTGACCATCAATACATCACCGTTTGTGACCATCAATACATCAACGTGTGACCATCAATACATCAACGTGTGACCATCAATACATCAACTTGTGACCATCAATACATCAACTTGTGACCAATACATCAACGTGTGACCATCAATACATCACCGTTTGTGACCATCAATACATCACCGTTTGTGACCATCAATGACCATCAATACATCAACGTGTGACCATCAATACATCACCGTTTGTGACCATCAATACATCAACGTGTGACCATCAATACATCAACGTGTGACCATCAATACATCAACGTGTGACCATCAATACATCACCGTTTGTGACCATCAATACATCAACGTGTGACCATCAATACATCAACGTGTGACCATCAATACATCAACGTGTGACCATCAATACACCCGACCTGTGTGTTGGCAATCCCATACTCACCTTGTCCAGGATTTTGTGTTTTTGTATTTATATAATTATGTACACACATATACGCACACACACACACACACACACACACACACACACACACACACATACAGGCGCGCGCACGTACACACACACACAACAGTCGGTACGCATGAACACACAACCTTCCCTCGTACAGGTGGTTCAGAGTGAATATTGTCATCAGGATGACTCGTGATGGCCATTATTAACACTAGACAGGGGGGCGCGCCCCGCCTTATGGAGCCTTCTTGTGTAGGTGCTCGCTGGTGACGTCACCTTATTTGTTTTGAGATAAGAACTCTTCCTCGATTATTGTGATATTTTCCAGGAGTTTGCCTCTTCTAAAGTGTTTTATGAAGCCAAACTTACAATATTGTCGTGTGTATTATTAACGCAACAATCTATTGTGGCAGAAGCAGTCACGACGGACACGCTGCTTCAGGTGTGAGCAAACTTTCTTAATGTTTTTTCCTCAACTGTACTTCTTTATATACGATCTTTGATAAAGGCAATGAACCTCTGGAAGCAGATTTAGAACGAGAAAAGTTCCGAAAAACAACGACAGCTGCACCGAACAGGGGTACACAGTACATTACAGTACAGTACCAACTGATAAAAAACGGCCACTGTTTACGTTTTGCCAAGTGATCATTGTGAGACAGATCACAATGACCGAGGAACAGAGTGATCACAACACATTATGGGAGTAAAAGACCCATAAAAGTTAACTGTTATAAGGTTATGTGATGCAGGAGAGTCTCTTAAACATCAAGTAAAGTTAACTGTTATAAGGTTATGTGATGCAGGAGAGTCTCTTCAGCATCAAGTAAAGTTAACTGTTATAAGGTTATGTGATGCAGGAGAGTCTCTTAAACATCAAGTAAAGTTAACTGTTATAAGGTTATGTGATGCAGGAGAGTCTCTTAAACATCAAGTAAAGTTAACTGTTATAAGGTTATGTGATGCAGGAGAGTCTCTTCAGCATCAAGTAAAGTTAACCGTTATAAGGTTATGTGATGCAGGAGAGTCTCTTAAGCATCAAGTAAAGTTAACCGTTATAAGGTTATGTGATGCAGGAGAGTCTCTTAAGCATCAAGTAAAGTTAACCGTTATAATGTTATGTGATGCAGGAGAGTCTCTTAAACATCAAGTAAAGTTAACTGTTATAATGTTATGTGATGCAGGAGAGTCTCTTAAGCATCAAGTAAAGTTAACCGTTATAAGGTTATGTGATGCAGGAGAGTCTCTTAAACACCAAGTAAAGTTAACTGTTATAATGTTATGTGATGCAGGAGAGTCTCTTAAACATCAAGTAAAGTTAACTGTTATAAGGTTATGTGATGCAGGAGAGTCTCTTAAACATCAAGTAAAGTTAACTGTTATAAGGTTATGTGATGCAGGAGAGTCTCTTAAACATCAAGTAAAGTTAACTGTTATAAGGTTATGTGGATGATAATGAGACCATGACTGTTTTAGTTGTGTTGTGGAAGTTGAAACGAATGATTTATCTCCGGTCCTGTCCACCTCTAACACTATATAGTGAAGTCTGTCATACTGTACTTGCTCACTCCGTCTCCTCGTGAGCCTCACTCCGTCTCCTCGTGAGCCTCACTCCGTCTCCTCGTGAGCCTCACTCCGTCTCCTCGTGAGCCTCACTCCGTCTACTCGTGAGCCTCACTCCGTCTACTCGTGAGCCTCACTCCGACACACTAAAGCCTGACACTTCCTCACGCTGAATCATCCCTTAACCCACTTGACCAATAAACTTATAAGTGGAAATAAATAATTTGCCTTTGAAAATTACTTCAGTACGTCTTACTAACAACCGATGAAGACTATTTGACCACCTTATACTTGTACAGTAGTGTTGTGTCGAGTAAGAGTTTACACCACAACACTCAACGTTGATACGTAATGTTGTATATCTGTCTATCATTAAGTGTTCCCCGCTTCTATATCTTACAACAGCACCGACGGTTTATATAACAATAGCCACTACAACTTACACTTATTACTTTAGTATAACATAATCTTAATATTATGTTCACATTGTATATTCAAAACACATACTGTAAACATGAATGTTGACCTATAGAGTTGACCTCGTTCACGCGAGTCTGTTCTGAGAGACTTATTAGAGGTCAAAGACCAGCAGTGTTCTCTCAGAGGTGGAGTCTCTCAATACAATCTTGCCTCTAGATAATTATCTATAATAATGTTGCAACAATAAACACTGTTGAGGCAACATCAACAACTTTTAAAGAAATTATATGAACAATTTCAGTCAGTCAGTTTGCCAGTGTAGAGACGCGACTCACACTCATTCTAACAACCAATCCGCGTTGTTATAGATAGTTAAAAGGTTAAGTAGAACGGTCAATTACTGTTGGCTTGTATATGAGGTAGTGTGGTCTAAGATGGCTGGCTGACTCAGAGGAGGCCAGGTGGTGGTACTGATCCCTTCCCCTTAACCTCACTCCACTTAGCGAGGTCCAGCTGATCCCCATCCACACGAGGGTCGCTCAGTGGGGAGCAACACTACTTTTATCGTTACACAAAGCGATAATTCCTACTGTAGTTGGTACACGTGACGGGGCGGCGCCTCGTACAGGTTATTATTTATCATGTTCTCAGACCAGCTCTCATGGGTGGAGCGAAATAAAGTCATAGAGAAGATATTACAGACAAAAAGTTACATTTTGGGGAAGGAAAAAAGTAACATTTTACTTAATTATCATTAAGAGTTTTGGTTAGATTAGGTTATGAATATATTGTAAGTAGACCATACCATACCATGCCTAACCTAACCCTCATCTGTATCTATTTATGCTATAACATTTTTCTGTGATTTTCCCGACACTAGTTTCCTGAACCACACCTTCCCTCTGCCGGGTGTCATAATGTTTGTCTCGCCTTGACAAAAACGCTCAGTTCCTTCCATCATCAACCACAGCATACGAGAACTTCCTACGTGTTATAACTTTCCCCCTGACTCAAGAACAACGACCAGTGATCACTGACAAGGGCTGCCTCCAGCCTTCCAAATTATAGCACAAGTTATGGAACAGAAACAGTAAGGCAAAACCATCATGAGTCAAGATGTCTGAAGTCAGCAACACAACCCAACACAACACAAGCAGCCGTTTTCTCAGTCGTTCGAGAGCTAGCTCCCCACACACAAATAGGGGAGCTACTATAGTATACGGTCTATCGAGCTGGAGTTGTGTCTACCGGGATATTTACACTGTAGCATCCATTTACCTAACCTAGGTTAGGTTAGGTTAATAGACGCTGTAATATAAATATCCCGGTAAGCCAACTCCAGCTCTGTAGACCGGGGGAAGGGGGAGTGTCTCTTCAGGGGGGGAGGAAGGGAGGGTCTGAGAAGGAAAAGGTAGGAACAAGTGCTCCAACATATCGTCTTAACTAAGTGACCCTTAACCTGTAATGTTAACACTGAGATCAACCAATATCCCTTCCTGGCCGCTGTACTGCACGACAAAATCCATCATTCTCTTCATGTTAACTTCGGGAATAAACTCAGGGCTTGACGAAATGTGCGGCTGTAGTAAGAGAATATTTATATGGGTTTGTTACATGCTAGAATAAAACACCAGATTACATAAGTGAAATGATAAGAGATAATACATTTGTGTTGAGTAAGTGATGTAATATAAGGGAGTAAAGTGCCACTAAAACTGCAAGTTTTAGTCCCACAGGGTTAGGCGCGGGGGCTGGTGCGGTGGCTGGCGCGGGGGCTGGTGTGGGTGGGTGATGGCGCGGGAGCTGGTGTGGGGGACTGGCGTCTAGTATTATTTGGTGATTCTCGTGACATGATATTTTCGCTGACAATGTACTGTATGTTGAATAACTATCCAAATAACTACTGATTTTAACGTGTTGTAAATTTAGCTGTAGCAATAAGTTACAGCAGGTGTCTTAGTGTTGTGTAGAGTACAGGCGAGCCACACACAGACACACACCTAACCATACCATCGCCACTACACAACATACAACACTTCTATATTAAAGTCAAAAGACAAATATTTGACAAAGAAATGGATAGATTTCATTATATACTGTACACTCAATAAAAAATTACTCGGCATCCTTACGGCGTGATACAATGTGACACGGGTGCCGAATAATTTTTTAGTGGATGTACATATACTGACAGATTCTGGCAGTTAAATCTACCAACGTCAGTGTTAATGATAAGTTATTGTAATCACTGATTGTATCTGTCATTGGTGGGGAGGTGTTATCACCTGATACAAGATAACATTAATATTGCAACAGACACTTAGGGAAGGAACAGCTAACAGGTCGTCTTGTACCTCACTGAGTATTACCACTTACCTACTGTACACGGTCAGTTACTACCACTCACTGTTGGGTGTGTGTGTGTGTGTGTGTGTGTGTGTGTGTATTATAATAATAATAATAATAATAATAATAATAATACTAATAATAATAATAATAATTACTGGTTTATTGAAAGAGCATGGCAGCCCGAAGGCTGAAAATATACAGTTACATATTGGGGAATGGGTCACTTGATCGATAAATAATATACAAGTAACATAAGTGATACAAATATGACATATAATAACAAGGTGGGGAGAAGGTCATACAACAGGGCATTTCAACCTAGTAACAGTGCAGATTGACTGAGAATGAATACACTGGTTGATTCAGAGTTGTTGATAATTTTTACAATGGTTGGGATTGGGCTGTTCTTTTAGTGCATGTTCGTATGGGCTGGATGCGGTTTCGAACAGCAATTCGGGGACGAGGGATCTCCGGTGGTAGTAGGAGCTGGTGTCGAGGATGGTGCAGAAGCTTCACACCAAATTTGCAGATGAGGTCGTGGTGATGATCAGAGAGAGCCGAGGGGGTCAGTGTGTTGAGCGCTTCTTGTTATGTGGAGTAGGTGGGGGAGAGAATAATCTTGCATGCCCTCTTTTGCACTTTTTCAATGCGTTTCCGTTGTGTAGTTTTAGTGAGGAAGACCAGGCAGGGGAGGCATACCTGTAGGTGAGCTTGGGATGTATGAATGTTGAGTAAGCACTGAGTAGCTCGGGTGCAGTAACTCTGAGGGACTTGAGTCGGCGGAGGAGATGGAAAAGAAAACTGGAGGATTTGACAACTGTACTAAAGTGTGTTTTTCGTTTGGTTTGTTATCTATAGTGATGCCAAGGAGCTTAGTGGTGTGTGTGTGTGTGTGTGTGTGTGCGCGCCTGTGATATGTGTAGTAATAATAATAATAATAATAATAATAATAATAATAATTAACGGTTTATTGAAGGAGCATGGCAGCCGGAAGGCTGAAAATATACAATTACATAATTGGGGAATGGGTCTCTTGATTTACTGATTTACAAATGATATACAAGTAACATAAGTGATACAAATATGGTATATAATAATTAGGTGTTGATAATTTTTACAATGGTTGGGACTTGGCTGTTCTTGGAGCAATCAGTTCGTGCTCGTATGGGCTGGATCCGGTTGGGCAGGTGTGTGGCCACATGGCCACCCTAAATTGGGAAACGAAAAACAGACAATATGGTCAGAGTCCCAAACTTTCGGTTGGTGGATTATCAGGGGTTAAGAAGGTACCTAGGTGAGGTCACCTGGGAACAGTCAGGTCAGTCCCCATAGGAAAGGGTGAGGTCACAGATGAAAACAATTGATCATGACTATAATATATTCACTGGTATACTACGTAAAGCACAAGAACAAAATATACCATACAGAAAAATTAGGTGAAATAAGAATGAGCCAAGGAGGATGACCAAAAAACTTAAACATGACATAGGAATAAAGAAAGGAATTTATAAGAAATTAAAGGGAGGGGGAGAGCAGCTCAGAGATAGGTATAATGAACTATCTAGGAACTGTTAAGAAAAATGTAAGGAAAGCAAAGAGAGACTATGAAATCAGAATAGCAAGAGAATCCAAGGCAAATCCCAAGGTTTTTTCCAGGTATATAAGACAAAGGTCAAGGACAAACTTGGGCCTTTAAAGTCAGGAGGGGGGAAGTGATCAATGGCAATGAAGAAATAAGCAAAGCATTGAACAGCAACTTTTTATCAGTTTTCACAGAAGAAATTCGCAACGAAATTCTAGAGGTGGAACAGATATTTAGGGGAAAGGAAGAAGAGAAATTAAAGAATATCACTATCAGAAAAGAGGATGTTCTTAACAGGATAAATAAATTAAAGAAGACAAAATCCCCAGGGCAGGATGAAATTTTCCCTCGAGTCTTGAAAGAGTGTAGGGAACAGATTACCGGACCCCTCGTAAATTTATTTACAAAATCATTAGACACGGGAGTTGTGCCAGACTTGTGGAATAGGCAAATGTAGTACCCATATTCAAAAAGAGGACAGCATCAGCGTCAAATTACCGGCCGATCAGTTTGACGTCAGTAGTGGGGAAATTTCTTGAATCAATTATAGCAAACAGTATCCGATCGCATTTAGGGAAAAGCAAATTAATCTTATAATAATAATAATAATAATAATAATAATAATTAACGGTTTATTGAAAAAGTTCTGCAGACCGAAGGCTGAAAATATACATTGGACATAAATGACTTATTACATACATTGGTGGTTTAACAAAAGCCTTCATTAGAGAAAGGTAAAGGAACATACAGTGAACATACAGATTAATGTAGGATTGTACGTGTTGAACAGCAAACACGTAGTGTAGTAACTCCCTCCCAGATGGTGTTATGAGGGACCTCACGTGGTGTAGTAATTCCCTCGCAGATGGTGTTATGAGGAACCACGTGGTGTAGTAATTCCCTCACAGATGGTGTTATGGGGGACCTCACGTGGTGTAATTACCTCACAGATGGTGTTATGAGGGTCCTCACGTGGTGTAGTAATTCCCTCACAGATGGTGTTATGAGGGGGCCTCACGTGGTCTAGTAATTCCTTCACAGATGGTGTTATATGAGTGAGGTTTGGTCCCAGGACCTTCCTATCGTAGACGGATTAACACATCGCTGGTTGTTGTTGGGTCTCACGGGCCGTTATCACTGGGTAACCTGGGACCTTACTGTGTGAAGGTTAACTTGGGTACGACTGTTACTGTTGAGTTGTTCTCACTGGCTTAAGCACTGTTCACCACTGTTCACCTCTGTTTAACACTGGTTCCATTCCTTTCCTAAATGAAATTGTAACTTCTGGCGAGAACTTGTTGATATTCCGGTGGGGAGGAGGGTTCAGGGGAAGGTGTTGGTATGGGCCAACTTAACAGTTGACCTGGCTGCTCCGAGAGCAGCGCCAGGTACGTCTTGACCTTCGGTGGGTTTACAAAGGGAAAATCTTGTCTAACAAATCTGCTGACGTTTTGTAGGAAATTCTTCGAGGTAGTAGATAATGACGAAAATTACGATGTTATTTACTTACACTTTAGCAAAGCATTTGACAGAGTACCGCATCAGAGGCTTCTGAGAAAAGTTAAGGCTCATGGTATCAAGGGGAAAGTTTTAAATTGGATAAAATCATTGCTCACCGATAGAACGCAGAGGGTCAGCGTAGATGGTGTTAAAACTGAGTGGGGCTCTGTAACCAGTGGGGTTCCCCAGGGGTCAGTACTAGGCCCACTCTTGTTCATAATCTACATAAACGACCTAGATACTGGGATCAGCAGTGACATAAGCAAGTTTGCGGATGACACCAAAATAGGGCGGCAGATAAATTCAGGGCAGGATGCAAATGCACTACAGGAGGATTTAAATAAACTGCAGGGGTGGTCAGAAAAATGACAAATGAAATTCAACACCAGCAAGTGCAGCGTACTTAATATTGGAAGAACAAATACTGTCAATGTATACAGCCTTAACAACATCAACCTAGAGAAGTCGAGTTGTGAAAGAGACTTAGGGGTATTTGTAAGCCCGGACCTACGGCCTAGAAAACAGTGCGTTAATGTTCGAAATAAGGCAAACAGAGTATAAGGTTTTATATCTAGAAGTGTAAGTAATAAGAGTGCAGAGGTCTTATTGCAACTATATCTTGCGCTAGTCAGGTCGCACTTCGATTATGCGGTTCAGTTCTGGTGCCCTTATTTTAGAATGGATATCAATTCACTGGAGTCGGTGCAGCGAAGAATGACGAAAATGATTCCGGGACTTAGAAACCTACCATATCAAGATAGGTTAAAGAAACTAAACTTGCATTCCCTAGAAAGACGAAGAGTGCAGGGAGATATGATAGAAGTATTTAAGTGGGTGAAAGGAATCAATGAAGGGGATATAGATAAAGTTCTTATAATATCCAAGCAGGATAGGACTCGTAGCAACTGTTTTACGTTGGATAAGTTTAGGTTTAGGAGGGAGATAGGAAGGAACTGGTTCACAAATAGGGTGGTGGACGAGTGGAACAAGCTTAGCAACTTTGTAGTAAGTGCTGGAACGCTGGAAAGTTTTAAAAGGAGGCTAGATAGATTCATGGATTATAGAGAGTGGTAGTAACTTTCGACAGGAGCTGCCATGCACAGGCCAACCGGCCTATTGCAGACTCCTTATTTTCTTGTGCTCTTATGTTCTTATGTGGCCAGGACAGTAGCTTGGGGCAATGCAGGTGTGCTCCATCCTTCAGGTTAGATCGGGTGAAGCCGTGAGGTTAGGTCAGGTTAGGTCACATCCAGACAGACTCAGTATTACACTGATGTGTTATTGTGCTTTACTTGGAGTGCACTATCGGAACACTGTTTGGTAGTCAATCGTTCACTGATCACTTGAATGTTTTGCTGAATAAATCCCGGTGTAGTAAGGCTGGTAGGGCGTTGGGATATAGCAGGGGGAGGGGATGGGGCAAACTGACTCGGCCTGGCTGCTCAAACTGGGAGCGCCATCAGGGCACATCTTGTCTCGCTGTTGGTTGACAAGTGTGTGTGTGTGTGTGTGCATGATGTGTGTGTGTGTGTGTGTGTGTGTGTGTGTGTGTGTGTGCGCGCACGCGCCACACGCAGGGTCGTAAAATGCGTCTAGAGTGGCAGCATTATGGTAGTGTTAGGGTGCAAGCACTGCTTGCTCCCTCTCGCTTTCAGCTGCCGCCGCTGGCTAGCCCTCGTGGCGAACATGGAAGCAGCTTGCATAAGTCTTCCCCTGCCAGTACACAGCCTCTTCACCATCAAGACTCCCGTTGTGCCTCCTCGTGGCAACACACGGTACTGGGTGCCTCGTGGGCCCAGGCTAGATCAGCATGGGAGTTCAGAGTAGCCTTGCAGAATAACCTTGGCAGGGTATAAGGCTACGGGGGCAAACCCCGAATGAAAAATCTGCAGTGAAGCCCCACATCAGGCAGACATGCATAAAGAGCTCCAACAAGACCCCAACGGCGGTGTAGGCGGAAGAGGTGACCACCATGGAAACCCAACGACTACACCGGTGGACAAAGGCAATGCCTGTTGGACAGGCTACTAAGGCGAAACCCAAAAAACTGGGCTATCGGCAGTCCATTGCGACTCTCCCTCTCCCCAATTGTTGCAACACTTGTACCACTGCATCAGGAAAAGGGAGAGCCAAGATGTGTGGTTGCAGCCTGCGCTCCTGCCTCACCACATAAATCAACTCACGCGCAGCTATCATCCAGTTCTTCATACCTCTCATCATCATCAAAACCCCTATACCCCAAAAAGTCCAATAGCGACGGACCAGTGGCGACGGGGACAGGCAGAGATGACTTCCCGGGAGTCTCTCGTCACAATTCTGAACATGGGCGGCACAGATAAGATGGTCGTTTATGCACTAGGGTCTAGGTAGCAGTGCAATCCAGTCCTGCCTGTGCGACTGAGCAGCCCTTTCAGGGAGCCACTATGCTCACCCCACATGGGGATGGGGCTAGAAAGGGTGCCCTAAACATAGCCTACCTAAAAACCAAACCTGACTGGGCAACCGCACAAAGTAGGGTCATCCTTATGCGGTCGAAAACACAACTAAAATCACAGATCCAAACAAAAACAAACCATACAACCTCTTATGGTCGCTGCATGGAATGTCAGGACCCTTCTGGATACTGGCGCATCCTGAAAGAAGAACTGCCCTTGTGGCAAAAAAGATGGCCAGGTATAACATCGACAAAAGCAGCCATCAGTGAGTCCCGGCTCCCACATGAGGGCCAACTCACAGAACGGGGGTCTGGCTACACCTTCTTCTGGAAGGGTAAGCCTACTGCAAAAAGAAACCGCTTTTATGGAGTTGGCTTTGCCATCCGCCAACGCATCCAACACAGGCTAA
This sequence comes from Homarus americanus, assembly GCF_018991925.1. Taxonomy (NCBI): domain Eukaryota; kingdom Metazoa; phylum Arthropoda; class Malacostraca; order Decapoda; family Nephropidae; genus Homarus; species Homarus americanus. Next base: position 1,313,240 of record NW_024717620.1, on the reverse strand, counting down.
CTGAAATGCTTATTGGGATCAACAAGCGCATCATGACACTTTGAGTCCCACTGAATCACTCACGTCATGCCCTCTTCATCAGTGCATATGCCCCAACACTGAATGCAGAGGATGACATCAAGGAGGTCTTTTACGCCAACCTCGACAGAGTGCTAACCTATACCCCCAGAGAAGACAAGGTTGTGCTCTTTGGCGACTTCAATGCCAGAGTTGGCAGAGATGCTAACATTTGGCAGAAAACCATAGAGAGAAATGGACTAGGCAAGTGAAATCCCAACGGCCAACTCCTCAGCAAGTGTGCTGCACACAACCTCACTAACACCAATACCTTGTTTAGGCAGGCCGAAAAGTTCAAGGGTTCGTGGCAACACCCACGATCCAAATACTGGCATCTCATTGACGACATCATTGTCAGAGAAAGAGATCGCCGAGATGTCCTCATCACCCATGCCATGCGTGACTCAGACCACTGTGACACTGATCATGGACTTGTCAGATCCAAGCTCTTACTTCACGTCGTCCCAAAACGGCGAAGGCAGCAAGCCTCCAGAAGAGGTTTTAATACTAAGCATCTGGAAGATCCAGGGATAGCACATGCTTTCAGAGAGTAGTTCGAACAAGGGCTTATAAACAACTCAACAGCAAGCAACGTGAATCCCAGTGCCGAATGGGATACTCTTAATACTGTTATGACAAAGACCTGCAGAGAGACCCTCGGCCAGACCAAAAGAATACATCAGGACTGGTTTGATGAAAATGACCTGGCAATCAAAGTACTCATTGATGACAACCGTGCTGCTTTTACTGAGTGGCAAAACAACCCTCAGTCTCCGACCAAAGCTGATACCTTCCGCAAGAAGAAAGTGGCAGCCCAGCGGGAACTTCGCAATCTAAAGAACGACTGGCTTAAAAATAAAGCATGTGAAGCACAAAAACTTGTAGATCAGCATAAGATGCGCGAATTTTTCATTTCCACTAAACATTTTATAGGCCACTCACTCGTGGTGCAGTCCCCCTCCTCTCATCTAATGGTAACCTCATAATTATAGACAATGAAGGCCTCCTTCAGTGCTGGAAAGAGCACAACCACTCATTGCTCAACCGAAATACCAATCTGCATGTCCTGACTACCCAGCAGGTCCCTCAGCATCCAGAGCTGACCTAACTCAGCTATCCTCCATCCCCGGATGAGGTAGCTACTGCCTTCAAACAGATGAAAAATAACAAAGCCTCAGGGCCTGGTGGAATCCCAGCTGAGGTGTGTAAAGCAGGAGGACCTCTCCTTACCAGCAGTCTCCACTGTCTCGTGGAGAATATTTGGGAAAAGGAGGAAATGACCCAAGCTCTTAAAGACGCCTCCATTGTCAATATTTATATGAACAAGGGAGACCAGTCAGACTGTGGCAACTGCCATGGGATCTCGCTGCTCTCCATAGCTGGCAAGATTATCGCCCGGGTCCTCCAGAACAGACTTCTTCCTGAGGCGGAAAACTTCCTCCACCACGTGGCACCACTAACATGATCTTTGCTGCCCGCCAGACACAGGAAAAGTGCAGAGAACAGCATCGTGACCTGTACACGGCTTTCATCGACCTAACCAAGGCCTTCGACTCGGTCAACAGGGAAGCCCTCTGGTGGACCCTCAGCCGTTTTGGCTGCCCACCAAAATTCATTGCCATTGTGAGGCAACTCCAAGATAGTATGAACGGCAGTGTCCTGAACAACGTCACCCAGTCAGAGTTCTTCCCTATGCAAACAGGGGTTAAACAAGGGTGTGTACTGGCACTGACTCTCTTTTCCATCTTCTTGGCTGCCTTCCTTATTCCTGCCAGTGCCAATTTAGCCAGCGGGATGAACATCAAGTACCGAATAAAGGGGGTCTTTTCAACATAAGGCGACTCCAGAGGTGTCGGCTACTTCCATTACTGAACTTCAGTATGCAGACGACCTCACCCTTGTTGCTCACACTGAGCACGACCTACAGGAGATCCTGAACACATACTCAGATGCGTATGCACACTTCGGTTTTGAGGTGAATGTACGTAAGACTCAGATTCTCTTTCAACCTGCCCCTGGTTCAGACACACCACCAGCCATCCAGCTTAACGGTACTACCCTCTCTAATGTTACCCACTTTCGGTATCTCGGCTACCACCTGTCAACCACAGCAGACATCGATGAAGAGATTCAGCATCGGATCAGATGTGCATCTCAAGCCTTTAGCAGACTCCGAAATCATGTCTTCAGCTGTAGGGAGCTGAATATATATACAAAGCTGCACGTATATCGAGCAGTGATCCTCCCCACCCTGCTATATGGCAGTGAGACATGGGTCACATACAGTAGGCACCTCAAGGCACTTGAAAATTTTCACTAACGTAGTCTTCGTTCCATCCTCCGAATTCGCTGGGAAGACAAGAGAACAAATGCCAGGATTCTTGCTGACACCAACTGTAGGAGCATGGAGGCGACCATTATCCATGAACAACTACATTGGAATGGCCATGTTACCCGCATGGACGACAATAGACTGCCAAAGTAGCTACTTTGCAATCACCTAATAAATAGTAAACGTAACGCCGGCGGTCAACTGAAAAGGTATAATGATAGTTTTAAGACAAACCTGAAAAAGTGCAAAATCGACCCCCTCACCTGGGAGTCGATTACTGCACACCGTAACTCTTGGAAGAGCACCACACCAGAAGGTGTCAATGCTTTCGAGTCAGATCCAATTGCAAGAAGCTCCGTGGTGCATACCATGCTGTAGTAGCTCCATGGTTGGTTTGCACGAAGCGTTCTGGGCTAAAAAAAAATAAAAAAATATCTACGATTCGTTATTGGAACGTACTCTCACCCCCCCATGATGATCACTACGATGGAACTATATTTTGAAACCAAAAGAAAAGAAATGGAATTGGATGCATATAAACTGTATAAATCTGCAAAGAAATAATATTTTTTATAAGATATCCTCCATATAGAGCAGCACATGAAGAATTTTCGTGTTCTTTTTAAAAGAATTCCATGTTTGTTTAGGAACATCCACCAGCCTCTACTGTACTTGCCTCATCGCCGCTTATATCCTCCAAATTCTCCTAACCATCATTAAAGGTAAGCCTTTAAAATAACTAATCCAAATAATTTTGTGTAGAAATGTATGGAAATCAAATTAAGCTAAAACAAAAAAGGTTGTAAGTGGTCTATTTGAACAGTGGTGAGAACTGCTCCATCTGGGATGGTGAATGACGTCCCTTATAAGAAATAATATCGACCCAATTTTCGTAAAGAGCGTAATTAATAACCATCCACCACTAGCAAAATAATTATTTCATTAGTATAAATACTTAGTAGCCTAAATTTCATATTTTAATAAATCCAAATATGCCAGGTAACCAGTGCCAGGTAGTTCCCAGGCATGTTTCATTTGTGTATCAGTTAAACCACAATTTGCTACTAATAAGATAAATTCAGTGACCTAAATTCATGTTTTATTTTTTATTCCCTTAGTGACTCAATGTATTACAAGAAAGAACTACTTTACGACTTGTTTGGGCCAACAGTTGGAGTGGTGATATTAATTAACTTTGCCATTGACAGTATGTCCATGATTTCAACAAAAATGAATAAGTCCTTCTAAAGCAAATGTAATTGATGATATTATTATCTTTTGGCCATCCAGCGAATTTAATGATTTTAAGTTGACCGATTTTTACCAGTTAAGTTAGGTTACGTTAGATTAGTTAAGTTGGGTTAGGTTAGGTTTGGTGACATTGAAATTATGTTTTTTAAAATGCCAAGTAGGTGGATGACCTAAACATTCATTTTACCAAATTTATTATGAGTAGATCAAAAACATTTGTCTTTTTTTTTTACAAATTCAGACTCCGTAAAGTTCTAATGACAATCACTTCATGATAGATGTTTCACCCTATACACTAAAGCTACTGTATGTAAGAGGAAAAAATTAGCACCAAATTGTATTATTTAATACCAAAAGAAGTCCTTGTTGATAATATTTAGTAACAATATTTCAGGTATTACGACCTGGTCGTCGGGACGGAACACCGTCGTAAGTCGAGGAGAGACTGTAATACATTTTCATCTTTAAACTCCTTGTATCTTACCTAACTCACCTTGATGCTCCACTCAATTATAACTAGATGTAATAATTGTAGAAAGTAATCCCAGGTATGACTGCCTTTACCGTTAATTGTTTTTGTATTACAATTCTTGGATATTCATAGATAATGAAATTATGAATATTCAATAAATGTGATATACGTACATTCTAATGATGACAACAGAAATATGTCAGACTTGACTAATTAACTGTAACCAGACATTAACCTAAGTGAATTTGTCCTTAATCCAACCTTTAAAATATGGAAGACAGTATACTTTATTTTATGATAGTTAAGTCAGTTTCCAGTTAGATTAAATTGGGTAGGTTAGGTTAACATTTTTATATAGATCATTAAAATTTTAAAGGGCTTATAATTTTTGTTCTATGAATTTCTACAAAAAATGGGATCAAAGTTTTGGAATCACCATAACAATATACACTACAGTACATTACAAAAAATAATATTTTTTTTTTAGTGTGTGTTGCATATCAAACCAAACAAATCTGAGTTTCCATTGGAATTTTTTATTTTTATTTTAAGACAAAATTACCCTCAATATTTAGATGTTGGAAACTTATAAATATTAACCCTCATAAATATAGATGTTTCAGAATTCGCAAATTTAACTAACACAATATTAATGACTTTATTTTCACTTACAGGTAGAGATACAGCTGACTATTCACCTTTCACCAATACTGAAGAAATAAATCTTGGTATCATTTGATTGATGGGGAATTTTTCCAGTTCCAGGGAAGACTTTGGAATTTGCTTTCTAACCTAACCTCGGAACTGGTTCCCAGACTCGGAACAGAAAAATTTGGAGACTTTCCGTAAAATCCCCAAATTACTCATAAAGCAGAAAAAATGCAGTTTCTGGAATTTTCTGAATATATACCTTGGAGAAATCATAACATACTGTATGCCTTAATTATTATATTTTATTTTTTTATTTTACACTCTACATACATACGTGGATATTACGTATTAATTTATTTGTGACATTTGTGGATAATTTTTCTTTTAAAATACTTTACTCTTGATCATCCATATATTATAACATATCCTGCTTTTAATAAAGGCTATATTCTGAAATAAGCATTATCATTGTATTCTTATCCTTATTATTATTACAGTTTATATTAAACATTAAAAAATGCAGGAATGATTTGCAATTAACATTGCAGACTGTATCAAGGATATTTTTAAACCATTTAATTATCATCTTGTTCTATGTTTAACATTATTAGTCTCTGATTAGTTGGTAGAATTTCATGACTATACCTACTGTATATGGGTTCCATGACATTTGCTCACAAGATGAACCTAATCTAACCTAACATATCTTCATTTCCATGTATGGCCTTGTTTAATATGAAAGTAAAAATTTTGGTATAAAAATAATTTCCTGTTTGATAGAAAACTAACAGTTATGGTGATATTTTTTCAAGATTTTATCCCAATTCATCTGTACAGTGAGTTCATCACTGTCATAACAAAATTATAATACCTAATACTGTACTTTGGTATATTCTACTGACTTGATCCACAGAACAGGCCATAGTTCTCTTTATTACACTCACCCAACCCCAAGTTCATGAAAAACTTAAAACTTTATTGTTAGATTTAATAAGGATAAAGAAGAAAGGAACAGATATTTCACTCAATTTCTACGTTTTTATGGTTGTCAAAGGCTTTATTTACCTATATTCACTGTAAATGATCGTATTTTATTCCCAGAATTGGCTTATAATCCAAGAAAATAGGAAAATGAGGTGCACCTTAGCTTGGGATTCAAGTTTTTTATGCTCGTAAATCGTGTAGCAAGAGCAAACGTTTCTTGCCACTGACAACGTTTTCAGGGTGCAAGCATACCAATCCCCAAGTCTTCCGGCAGTTGGTACACTTGACTACACTACGATGACGTAGTAACAACAAACGACAGTCGGGAACCACCATGGCTCATCTTGAAAAATCACAAAATTTTTACTCCATTGTATTACGACCGCCTGGATACCACAGCGTGGTATACACCACAGTTGATCTTGCAATTGACCCTTAGCCCGACTGCAAACTAAGGTAGACAAGCGCCAACGCAGGAAAGACGCTGCCACCGCCCCTCCTCTAGTAGATGGAGCCCTCCACATGTGCAGCGAATATGAACGACGTTGCGGGTCCCGTATCGGGCTCTTTAGTCCACCTCAAAACTCACTAACCTAGGTGACATCCCTAATAACTCATATCATTGTATCATAGCTGGATGATAGTCATACTCGATTTCGAGTGACTGCTAAGTATTAGTGGTGTGTGTGTGTGTGTGTTGTCATATACATATACCGTGTGTGTGTAATAACAATAATAAAATAAATAATAAACGGTTTATTAATAGAATTGCAGCCGGTGGCTGGAAATATACAAACCTACATTTGATTTAGACATAATGATATGTGTTGAATACATTTACAGGGCTGTACAGTACATAAATCAGGAGTTGTCTATTATTTTAACAATAGATGGGATGGTGCTATTCTTATATCTATCGGTGCAGGCTCTTATGGGCTGAATTTTGTTGTAGTGGCGGACTGCGCGAGGTGGGTGGGGGGCTGCAGGTGGCAGGAGGTGGCGATGACGAGGGTGGTGCATTAGTTGGCTGCCAAACCTTTCCAGTGCTTGGTGGTGGTGGTCACTGAGGGATGGCATTTCCAGGGTGGAGAGAGCGATGGTGTAGCCGGAGTATTTTGCGCCGAGCATGATTCTGCAGGCCCTTTTCTGTACCTTCTCTAGCTGACGTTGTTGGGTGGAGTTGAGAGAAGACGACCAGGCTGGTGACGCATACGTTAGTTTAGGGAGAATAAAGGCGTTGTAGATGGTCCTCAGCTCTGGCGGGGGTGTCCCAAGAGACCTAAGTCGTCGTAGCATGTAGAGACGGTACGAGGCTGCCTTGACTGTGTTATTTACATGGGCCTTCCAGTCAAGTTTGTTGACTATAGTTACACCCAGGAGTTTGGCAGACTGCACCAGCTGGAGAGGATGGGCACCCACTGTGACTGCTGGGGCTTGCATTGGAGTGGTGGCGGTATTGATGTGCATGACTACGATTTTGGTGTGGTTGATGGTGACCTTGTTCTCCGTAGTCCATGCCTGTAGCCTGTCCAGGGTGCCTTTTAGCGATGAGTAGTCTGGTGCGGTGTTGTCCACTGAAACCCCCACAGTGCAGTCATCCACGTACTTCCACCTGTGAGGAGTGTCAGATAGAGCATCGTTGAGCAGGATGAGGAAGCACAGTGGTCCCATCTTGGTCCCCTGGGGAACACCACAGGTGAGGTGTTGGAATGTGGAGACCGAGCCCTGATACCTCACTGCCTGGCTACGTCCACTCAAGAAATCAGTGAGCCATGAGACCAGGTTGGTGGGCAGCCCTAGTGCAATAGCCATGTTGATAACAGTGCAGTGATCAACAAGGTCAAAGGCCTTCCTGAAGTCAACAAGGGCAACGGCCAGTGATGTCTTACGTTTCTGCAAGTTTTGTGCAGAAAATCCAGAAAGCTCACCAAGCAGTGTGATGTAGAGGAGGTCCTCATATTGTCAAATTGCTGTGGATCAATTGACTGATAGATTCTGGCAAATGCCCACTCAAAAACAAAGTCCTCACAAAGTAAACTGGGTGTGTGTTTGCGTTGTCATATACATATACCGTGTGTGTGTGTTGTCATATACATATACCGTGTGTGTATGTGTTGTCATATACATATACCATGTGTGTGTGTGTGTTGTCATATACATATACCGTGTGTGTGTGTGTGTTGTCATATACATATACGGTGTGTGTGTACCGTGTCTTAACTATACTACGCACTTGTCAACATGTCGTCCGGCACTTCAGGTGTTGATGTCTCATCATTGACGGTTTTTATGGTGTTTGATCACCAGGTGATCAGGACGCCCACAACTGTCAGTGTTGGACAACTTCTGCCCAAGTTGTAAACGTTAACAATACAAACAGAATTGTTCTCTAGTATGATAATGCAATATACTGCACAGATGTTGGTCTCGTAACGACGTACAGTCTCGTTCAAGATTCTTCGAACACTCCTGGAGACAGCTGGCAATTCAAGGCCGCTTTTTACTATAGAACGTAGTATAATATAATTCGAAACAACAAAGCCCAACTATTAATTAAGCAACGGGGAACTAAGTAACCAATCACCGATCACTTTTACAATCATTCATAATTTTTACTACGTACTATAGTAAACAAACGGCCTTGAGTTGCCAGCTGTCTCCAGCAGAGGTCGAAGAATCTTGAACGAGACTGTACATTATCTAACTGTATTACAGTATTAATAATTGCTCCTCCCAAATGATGCCTCAACCTACAGACAGTAATCAATCGTCACTACCACTGAGCCCTCGAATGCTGACAGTAGCTTTTATTAACTCGTTTCAAAGGCTACAAGTTTGAGCCTCGATAAGGTGTCTCAACGATATGTATAACTGAGTACAACAGATAGAAATAGTTATACTGCCCAGCTTGTTGTGAAAGATGTGCAGCTTATATATCTTAATTAGCTGCTATATATAGTAACAATTACGGACAGTGCAGATACAGCACACTGCATACTAAGTCTTCGGTACACAAAGGGGGCAGCATGGCCGAGGTAAATATTTAAAAGTTGCCAACACCTTATGTATTGAGTCTTATATAGGGAGAAAGAAAAAAAAATATATAGCGTTTCCATCGGAAATTTTAATTTTTCGAGTATCTTAGCCGATAAAATTACCCACTATATTAGTTGTTTAAAGTGGGCAGGGCTTTGAAGTAGAGGGAAAATGTGAGGTAAAATACTAAAAAGAACACCAAACAAACCTTTCCGATGGAAACGCCACTGAATATTTTTTTTCTCTTTCTCCATATAAAAGACTCGGTATATAAATAGGTGTTTGGCAACTTGTAAATATTAACCCTGGGAGCGCCAGGGAATCAAACCACCGACCCCCGAAACATGGAGGTACTACCGCCTGGGAAGATATTGGAAGCATAATGCATTGTCTAATGGTAGACCCTGCTGCCAGATGGCCACACAAAAATTGTGACAAGTCCCAGGTTGCTGATCTGACTTTCTGCCTCATTTAAACACAATTGCAGGATCTCAATTGTTTCTCTTACTTTGACAACACAACATACATACTGTATATTGTTTCTCACTCTTGATTTTTTTTTTCATTTTTGTATTTCTTTATGGTTCTCTGTTATTATTATTATTATTATTACATTTTCGCCCCCCAGGCCCCGATGTGGGTCAGTGACCTGTGCCCAGGTGGGCTAATCCTCATAAAAAAAATACAAACTAGCGTAATCGCTTTTATTTACCCCTTGGTCAAATTATATATAATTATTCTTACCTTCATGTAGTTCTCTTTGAGTACACAGTCAATAGCTTGGCGTCGCAGGAATAGTTGCACTCAAACTTTGTTTAGAAATCAGTGTGAAATACTGTAAACTTGCATAGAAGCGTCCAGTTGGTGGATACCGAAGAGTAGCCTCGAAATGCTCCTGCCCAAATACTCTCTCTGACTCTAGTATCTTGACTCTTAGTTTGAGGTTGTACTTTTTCGAGAAGAGCACAAAAGGCTGTTACTGGTATTCTGACATGATTTTGAAATTCACCTCAATTTCTATTAGAAGTTCATTAATCATGTGCTTAAAACATATCTTGGATCGCCTCTTCATTAACCACTTTTTGCATCACAAGGTTCTTTTCTTCACCCTTCTCTCCATTGTCACTCAATCATCACCACACTCCACAAAGTAGCTTTCGTTGCGCGCGAAACTAGAGCCATTGCTCACAACACCACGGTCAAACACCGAATGGTAGTTGCTGGTGACCTGGTGTGTACAACCAATGATTCTGAAACTATAGCAGGACAGCTCACTCAATGTTAAATTTTGTATCCTCCCGCAACGGTGGCGTCGCCAAGCGGCCGGAAGGTAAAAAAAATACATAAATTAAACCACGATTTCGACACAACGGATCATCTGGAGATTAGCTACAAAAACGTTTATTGAAGATAATTACCCTCTAAATAATATATTATAGGAACCATAAGAGTTCGGTGTGTGTTGCGGGAACGCTCAGTCACTAAATCCCAGATTCGTTCACACAATCTTACGACTATTTGTAGCAACACAACAATAAATGCCAGGTGTCGCTATTTGAAAACGAGTGTACTGAGATTATTGTGCGGAACTTTTACTTTTACTTTTATCCTCTTTGCCACTGATCGGCTTGTTAGCCGCTTGGGCGATCGGTCACGTCTCTTTTCATTTATATTCTTCACCAAAAGATCGGCTCGCTAGCCGCCCGGGCGATCGGTCACGTCTCTGTCACGCACTGTTGGCAAGTACTGGGCATGCACCGGCTCCTGAATGTACCTGAACCCGCTCCAGTGTTGGTCAAGTCTTGTCTTGAAAGAGCTCACACTCAGTGCCGTCACAACACTCTCTGGTAGATTGTTCCAAGAGTTTACAACCCTCACTCCGAAAAAGTTTGCCCTCACGGTTTTCTGGACTTGCGGCTTCTTCAATCTTGAGCTGTGACCCCTTGTGGGGTGAGCGTCCGCCAGCTCCAAGTAAGGACACTCGACTGAGTAGTGCCCCTTGAGATGCTTATACACCTCAACTAGGTCCCCCCTTGCCCGTCTGTAGTATAAGCTAGGCAAGTTCAGGCGCTCTAATCTCTCAGGGTAGCTGAGGTGCCGAAGTGCAGGCACCAGTCTGGTGGCCCTCCTTTGAACATTTTCAACCAACTGACAGTCCCTAGCATATTGGTCACATGCATTGTCTGTGTATATTATATGTGTACCAGCATTGTGTGTACATATTATATGTGTACCAGCATTGTGTGTACATATTATATGTGTACCAGCATTGTGTGTACATATTATATGTGTACCAGCATTGTCTGTGTATATTATATGTGTACCAGCATTGTCTGTGTCTCTGCTGGATCAAAACATCAGCCTCTTTCTCCAAACGCTCCCTGGATAAGCCAGCCTCGTAGGTCAACCTTTACTGAACGTCCGTATGTCTTAACACAGATGGTGAAACAATATTTTATCTACTCTGTTTATTACTGATAAATTATGTATATGATGTGAGTGTTATAAGCTCTACACACGCAGTAGATGAGTACTGTCTAGTTAAGCGTTTGAGTGTTTTGATGTTGTATATTGTAGGCAGACCCGTGTAGACTGTGTTGAGACAAAGAGCTTACAATAAAAAGTATCTATGTCCTGAGGGAATGATAACTACTGGTAATGTATTTGTTTATCATTACAGAGTAGAATGCAGGCGGAGGACTTCTGTTGTGGTGTGTGTGAGGAACAATATGGCGACAACCGTCCTCCTCGCATCCTGACTTGTGGACATTCTCTCTGCACATTTTGTGTCCAACAAATTTTCACCAGAGACAGCAGGTGTCCAGAATGTCGTGCCCGCATCACCGTCTCCAAGGGAAAGGACCCGCCTGTCAATTTCGAGTTATTGAGGTTAGCTCGTTCCTTCGGGAAGGTTCAGGCAGAGCAGCAGAAAGGTTGCCAGGTCCTCGAGGGGAAGCCAGGTCAAGATCCTGACGCAGGGGAGTGTAAAGCTCACGGCTCTCGCTTGTTGTTTATATGTTGCAAGTGTTATAAGTGGGTATGCAGGAACTGTCTGGTGGTGGACCATCGCCAGCCACCGCTGGGACAGTGTAACATTATGACGTTTTCCCAGGCGATGTTCGAGGCTAAAAACAATAATAAGAGCAACACAAGTTCTTTGTTACAGAAGATTACCCAAATGAAAGTCAGGCTCTCGAGAACAAAGTCTTTCTTATTATTAAAGGAAAGAGAACACAAAAAGGAGATCGCCAAACTTCTTGAGGAGGTCCATGACATTCCTCACAAAGTTGATGAGGTCAACAATCACCTGAAGACGCTGGACTCTTGTCCGGCTGTACTCAAGGCAACCCAAAACTGTGTTGACCAAGCCCAGACTCTTGAAGAACTCAAGGCCTCCACCGAGACTGCTAATGCTCGCTCAGACTCCACCAACCTTCTCTTGGACCAAGCGCAGCAACTCGTGAAAAAGGTCTGTCCAACTTAGTCTCACATTCACAAAACCTCAACGTACAACAAAGTCTTTGTGCGAGGCGAAGCATATGGTAGATGCGGCTGGTTATAAAGCAGTGAAAATGTATCCACGAATTGCATAAATTACCTTATAAACCCAACAATAATATTATAAAAGTCATAAAGAAGGACTAGAGTCATACATATTGTGTCTTAACTCGTGAAGGAGACAGAGGGGCATCACTGTGGTCAGGCATCAGCCATGGACGTCAACCCAAACGACTTCCCGGACCCGTGTGTGATAGACTGGTGAGGTACACGAACACTGTGTGGTAGACTGGTGAGGTACACGAACACTGTGTGGTAGACTGGTGAGGCACACGAACACTGTGTGGTAGACTGGTGAGGTACACGAACACTGTGTGATAGACTGGTGAGGTACACGAACACTGTGTGGTAGACTGGTGAGGTACACGAACACTGTGTGGTAGACTGGTGAGGTACACGAACACTGTGTGGTAGACTGGTGAGGTACACGAACACTGTGTGGTAGACTGGTGAGGCACACGAACACTGTGTGGTAGACTGGTGAGGTACACGAACACTGTGTGATAGACTGGTGAGGTACACGAACACTGTGTGGTAGACTGGTGAGGTACACGAACACTGTGTGGTAGACTGGTGAGGCACAATGAACACCGTGGTAGACTGGTGAGGTAAAGACGAAACACAGTAGGACTTGCAGGTACACGAACACTGTGTGGTAGACTGGTGAGGCACACGAACACTGGGTGGTAGACTGGTGAGGTACTCGAACACTGTGTGGTAGACTGGTGAGGTACTCGAACACTGTGTGGTAGACTGGTGAGGCACACGAACACTGTGTGGTAGACTGGTGAGGTACACGAACACTGTGTGGTAGACTGGTGAGGTACTCGAACTCTGTGTGGTAGAATGGTGAGGTACACGAGCTCTGTGTGGTAGACTGGTGAGGTACACGAACACTGTGTGGTAGACTGGTGAGGCACACGAACACTGGGTGGTAGACTGGTGAGGTACTCGAACACTGTGTGGTAGACTGGTGAGGTACTCGAACACTGTGTGGTAGACTGGTGAGGCACACGAACACTGTGTGGTAGACTGGTGAGGTACACGAACACTGTGTGGTAGACTGGTGAGGTACTCGAACACTGTGTGGTAGACTGGTGAGGTACACGAACACTGTGTGGTAGACTGGTGAGGTACACGAACACTACACATGTTATGTACATTCGACCGAGTAGTGCCCTTTGAAATGTTTACACACTTCAATTAGGTCCCCCTTTGCCCATCTGCAGTATAATCTAGACAGTTACAGTCGCTCTAATCTCTCTGGATAACTGAGGTGCCAAAGTGCAGGCACCAGTCTGTGGCCCTTCTTTGGGCATTTTCAATCAACTGACAGTCCCTAGCTTATCTCGGGGACCAGGCGGGGTGACAATACTCCAGACGGGGAAGCACCTCACTCTTGAAGATCATTTCGAGGGATGACCTTGTTATAAGACCTACTCGTTTAGTTGCTTAATTTACCTTCTTCTCACAATGGTCCGAGAGCTTCAGTTCGTTGTCAACATACACACCCAGGTCCTTTTCACATTTGGTCTTAGTATAGAAGTTTCCTCGTCACGCTGGGAAATGCGATGCTTCTCCTGGTTCCTTTATTTATATTGTGTTAATCAAGATATTTCTATATTATGGTTGTAGTAGTTCGGGTAATTATTTGTAGACTTATTTTTAATGTATGTTTAAATCTTGGTTAGTTTAATACACTCTTGTATGATGCAACATAATTTTATTTTCCTTCAAAGAACCAAATGGACTAAACCCTGGAGGTGTAAGCCATATTAGGTGGCCGCCGTGAGAGTGGAGCTCCAGAGAACAAGGCGGTGTTTTGTAATAAGTCTAAATTGTCAATATTATTTTCTATTGTATTTCACTGAATTAAAACAGTAGCTATTGTAATAAAATATTGATATACAATATATGGTAATATTAATCTCTGCCTCATTTTGACTTCGTGAGAACTTTTGAGGGAAAACTAATATGCTTCCAAGGCCGGGGTTACAAACAGGTCTATGTCCCCGTAATGTCTACCAAACTGACTGATCATTGGTAGTGAAGCCTCAACAATTAATGTACTGTACTGTCTGCAAGTGTTGTGAAAGATATACCACGGTACAAAGTTGACAACATCAACAGATCGTATACCATGGTACAAAGTTGACAACATCAACAGATCGTATACCATGGTACAAAGTTGACAACATCAACAGATCGTATACCATGGTACAAAGTTGACAACATCAACAGCTCGTATACCACGGTACAAAGTTGACAACATCAACAGATCGTATACCATGGTACAAAGTTGACAACATCAACAGATCGTATACCACGGTACAAAGTTGACAACATCAACGGATCGTATACCACGGTACAAAGTTGACAACATCAACAGATCGTATACCATGGTACAAAGTTGACAACATCAACAGATCGTATACCACGGTACAAAGTTGACAACATCAACAGATCGTATACCATGGTACAAAGTTGACAACATCAACAGATCGTATACCACGGTACAAAGTTGACAACATCAACAGATCGTATACCATGGTACAAAGTTGACAACATCAACAGATCGTATACCATGGTACAAAGTTGACAACATCAACAGATCGTATACCATGGTACAAAGTTGACAACATCAACAGATCGTATACCATGGTACAAAGTTGACAACATCAACAGATCGTATACCATGGTACAAAGTTGACAACATCAACAGATCGTATACCATGGTACAAAGTTGACAGCATCAACAGATCGTATACCATGGTACAAAGTTGACAACATCAACAGATCGTATACCATGGTACAAAGTTGACAGCATCAACAGATCGTATACCATGGTACAAAGTTGACAACATCAACAGATCGTATACCACGGTACAAAGTTGACAACAACAACAACAACAACAGATCGTATACCATGGTACAAAGTTGACAACATCAACAGTTCACACACCATGGTACAAAGTTGACAACATCAACAGTTCACACACCATGGTACAAAGTTGACAGCAACAACAGATCATAAACCGCGCTACAGTTCCATAAGTCTCCCACATTAGTAATACAGTACAGTATCACCTAAAGTTTGAGTGAATGCAGGAATCATATAACTAATTTTCCTCACCATTACGACCATAACACCAGCGAGTAAACATAATCCACCTTCTTACACCCTGAAGACAGATCCGTCGCCTGGCTCTACCTGTATGTACCGTAGCTTCATACACTGTTAATTAAAAGCTTGTCATGCTGCTTTATTACTTAGACACCATTTACACGAGGGTTTACATACAGTAGCCTTGTTATGAATAAATCTGCACCGTAATTATTGTTGGAAACTCGTGTCTTATTTATCATTGCGACGGTGCCACTTGTATGGAATCGCTTGTGGCGAGTGTTGTGTTGGCAGCCCTGTGGTGAGTGTTGTGTTGGTAGCCCTGTGGTAGGTGTTGTGTTGGCAGCCCTGTGATGAATGTTGTGTTGGCAGCCCTGTGGTGAGTGTTGTGTTGGCAGCCATGTGGTGAGTGTTGTGTTGGCAGCCCTGTGATGAAATGTTGTGTTGGCAGCCCTGTGGTGAGTGTTGTGTTGGCAGGCCTGTGGTGAGTGTTGTGTTGGCAGCCCTGTGGTGAGTGTTGTGTTGGCAGCCCTGTGATGAGTGTTGTGTTGGCAGACCTGTGGTGAGTGTTGTGTTGGCAGCCCTGTGATGAGTGTTGTGTTGGCAGCCATGTGGTGAGTGTTGTGTTGGCAGACCTGTGGTGAGTGTTGTGTTGGCAGACCTGTGGTGAGGTTGTGTTGGCAGACCTGTGGTGAGTGTTGTGTTGGCAGCCCTGTGATGAATGTTGTGTTGGCAGCCCTGTGATGAATGTTGTGTTGGCAGCCCTGTGATGAATGTTGTGTTGGCAGGCCTGTGGTGAGTGTTGTGTTGGCAGCCCTGTGGTGAGTGGTTGGCAGCCATGTGGTGAGTGTTGTTGCCAGCCCTGGGGTGAGTGTGTTGGCAGGCCTGTGATGAATGTTGTGTTGGCAGGCCTGTGATGAGTGTTGTGCTGGCAGGCCTGTGGTGAGTGTTGTGTTGGCAGCCCTGTGGTGAGTGTTGTGTTGCCAGCCATGTGGTGATGTGTTGGCAGTGATGAATGTTGTGTTGGCAGGCCTGTGATGAGTGTTGTGTTGGCAGGCCTGTGGTGAGTGTTGTGTTGGCAGGCCTGTGATGAGTGTAGTTGGCAGGCCTGTGGTGAGTGTTGTGTTGGCAGCCCTGTGGGCAGCCATGTGGTGAGTGTTGTGTTGCCAGCCATGTGGTGAGTGTTGTGTTGGCAGCCCTGTGATGAATATTGTGCTGGCAGGCCTGTGATCAGTGTGTGTTGGCAGACCTGTGGTAGTGTTGTGGCAGCCCTGTGATGAGTGTTGTGTTGTGCAGGCCTGTGGTGAGTGTTGTGTTGGCAGCCCTGTGATGAGTGTTGTGTTGGCAGGCCTGTGATCAGTGTTGTGTTGGCAGACCTGTGATGAGTGTTGTGATGGCAGACCTGTGGTGAGTGTTGTGTTGGCAGATCTGTGGTGAGTGTTGTGTTGGCAGCCCTGTGATGAATGTTGTGTTGGCAGCCCTGTGATGAATGTTGTGTTGGCAGGCCTGTGGTGAGTGTTGTGTTGGCAGCCATGTGGTGAGTGTTGTGTTGCCAGCCTGTGGTGAGTGTTGTGTTGGCAGCCCTGTGGTGAGTGTTGTGTTGGTAGCCCTGTGGTGAGTGTTGTGTTGGCAGCCCTGTGGCGAGTGTTGGCAGCCCTGTGATGTGTGTTGGCAGCCCTGTGATGAATGTTGTGCTGGCAGCCCTGTGGTGGTGTTGTGTTGGCAGCCCTGTGGTGAGTGTTGTGTTGGCAGCCATGTGGTGAGTGTTGTGTTGCCAGCCCTGTGGTGAGGTGTTGTGTTGGCAGCCCTGTGGTGAGTGTTGTGTTGGTAGCCCTGTGGTGAGTGTTGTGTTGGCAGCCCTGTGGCAGTGTTGTGTTGGCAGCCCTGTGATGAGTGTTGTGTTGGCAGACCTGTGGTGAGGTTGTGTTGGCAGCCTGTGGTGGGTGTTGTGCAGCCCTGTGGCGAGTGTTGTGTTGGCAGCCCTGTGATGAGTGTTGTGATGGCAGACCTGTGGTGAGTGTTGTGTTGGCAGACCTGTGGTGAGTGTTGTGTTGGCAGCCCTGTGATGAATGTTGTGTTGGCAGGCCTGTGGTGAGTGTTGTGTTGGCAGCCCTGTGATGAATGTTGTGTTGGCAACCCTGTGGTGAGTGTTGAGTGACTCAGCTCTCCATGTTGTGATGTGTGACACAGCTCTCTATATATAGCCCCTGTCTCATGGCAATAACAATTATATAAATTTGGGTTAATACATTTAGTTTATATAATCCAATCACCCTACTGTAATTTTCCATAAGCTGTGAGACGCCATGTGCTGTTCACGCGAGGGGAAATTCCTCTATCAGTTGTCCGACCTTGAGAATGTAGGGTTAGCCCGGTCTCTCCTTCAGAGCCTCTTCACAGGCCCCAGTCCTCACAGGCACCAGTCCTCACTTGAAGCTCACGAGAATCGGAAGGGTAACCTAATTCAGTCAAGCTAAGCCCCCGTCCTTAACTAACACTCACAGCTTAGTGTTAATTACGGTGCATCTACTTATAGACTGTGACCAACATAGTTTTACCAATAAATTGAGAAAAGACCATTTTGGGTTTGTAACTTAACCCCTCAACTTATTTATATATAAGCCAAGTTAAGGGAACTCTACTCAAAGCATATATATCTATGTTGTGATGTGTGACGCAGCTCTCTATGCTGTGATGTGTGATGTAGCTCTCCATGTTGTGATGTGTGACTAAGCTCTCTATGTTGTGATGTGTGACGCCGATCTCTATGTTGTGATGTGTGACCCAAGAGTCCATGATATGATGATGCAATGTTACAAGCATAAGTCTACAGTTTTGTCTTGAACAGCATAATAATTTTTTCCTGAGGTTAGGTTAGGTTAGGTTAGGTTAGGTTAGGTTAGGTTAGGTGTCATCTTACTTCACAGATATAAACGTCACTCCTTCTTAGATCTTATCCAGTACAATAAAACAGATCGTATATGTGACGGTGTTAAAAACTTTCATCTGGTGTCTGTCTCCATCACCACAAGACACATTAGCCGGGTGGCGAATATATCAAAGATCATAGACACAGAGATGGATAATCGCCTCATAACTGCTTGTTAAAGATGTATCCGTCTCAGAAATGTCTATATCCATGAGAGAGGGGACGCCTCTTCTGGGGCGCTTACGTCGACCCCGCCCCCCCCATCGCTGGCAACACTTACCGGCGAAGGGGTAGGTAGAGACTGAGGTGGCCTTTGTGTGACGATCGGGAGGACAGAAGCACCTATGGGCACACGTCTGTCCTCTTAGAGCAAGAGTTGGAAGGGAATTGTGTGACCTGTGACCTGTATACCGTGACCTGTGACCTGTATACTGTGACCTGTATACTGTGACATGTGACCTGTATACTGTGACCTGTGACCTGTATATTGTGACCTGTGACTTGTATACTGTGACCTGTGACCTGTATACTGTGGCATGTGACCTGTATACTGTGACCTGTGACCTGTATATTGTGACCTGTGACTTGTATACTGTGACCTGTGACCTGTATACTGTGACATGTGACCTGTATACTGTGACCTGTGACCTGTATATTGTGACCTGTGACTTGTATACTGTGACCTGTGACCTGTATACTGTGGCATGTGACCTGTATACTGTGACCTGTGACCTGTATACTGTGACCTGTGACTTGTATACTGTGACCTGTGACCTGTATACTGTGGCATGTGACCTGTATACTGTGACCTGTGACCTGCATATTGTGACCTGTGACCTATATACTGTGACCTGTTTTACGAGAGAACCAAAGCATCTGTTAGGGTCTTCATGGACACAGCTGGACGTTCACTACTGGAAGACGACAAACGACTTCACGCAATCATTAATTTCTCGGTCGACAAGAACCTCCCACACCAACCTAACCTAACCTCAGTGGGGGGTGATGAGTAAGTCGTTCCTTCGCTTCACCTGTTGGTCATAATTGAATGTAAATACGGCGAAGGAGTGAGGCAGTCTAGCCATTATTTAATGAAGGCTTTTGGGCGGTAACCTCCTGCCCTCTTAAGAACTGAAAGCCAGGAGTGTATGACTTATTTCACCACCACCACCATGACCAAGACCTGGAGCAAAAAAGAATTCCCTTACAGGCACCAGGTCTTGTCTGTATGTACGTTGTTCTCTCTCTCTCTCTCTCTCTCTCTCTCTCTCTCTCTCTCTCTCTCTCTCTCTCTCTCTCTCAAAATCCAATCAAAAACTGACCGTGTTATCAGCAGCAAGGCGCTAACTTTTACTCTCGCTAACAACATCTCCGCCTCTCAGTTTTTCCTTCCCTTAATAATATAAGATCATCCATGTGACCACCACCACACTCTGCTGCTGGCCACCAACACACTCTACTGCTGGCCACCAACACACTCTTCTGCTGGCCACCAACACACTCTTCTGCTGGCCACCAACACACTCTACTGCTGGCCACCAACACACTCTACTGCTGGCCACCAACACACTATCCGGTTAGTGGAACATTATCAACACGGTAATCATTCGGCCTGCATTTAACTCGGCTTTACAAACACCTTCAATACAAACACCTTCAATACAAACACCATCAATACAACTAACAATACAAACACCTTCAATACAACTACCAATACAAACACCTTCAATACAACTACCAATACAAACACCTTCAATACAACTACCAATACAAACACCTTCAATACAACTACCAATACAAACACCTTCAATACAATTACCAATACAAACACCGTCAATACAACTACCAATACAAACACCTTCAATACAACTACCAATACAAACACCTTCAATACAACTACCAATACAAACACGTCAATACAACTACCAATACAAACACCTTCAATACAACTACCAATACAAACACCGTCAATACAACTACCAATACAAACACCTTCAATACAACTACCAATACAAACACCTTCAATACAAACACCTTCACTACAAACACCTTCAATACAAACACCTTCAATACAAACACCTTCAATACAAACACCTTCAACACAAACGACTTCAGTACAAACACCTTCAATACAAACACCTTCAATACAAAACACACCTTCAATACAAACACCTTCAATACAAACACCTTCAATACAAACACCTTCAATACAAACACCTTCAATACAAACACCTTTCATTACAAACACCTTCAATACAAACACCTTCAATACAAAACACCTTCAATACAAACACCTTCAATACAAACACCTTCAATACAAACACCTTCAATACAAAACACCTTCAATACAACTACCAATACAAACACCTTCAATACCAACACCTTCAATACAACTACCAATACAAACACCTTCAATACAACTACCAAGACAAACACCTTCAATACAACTACCAATACAAACACCTTCAATACAACTACCAATACAAACACCTTCAATACAACTACCAAGACAAACACCTTCAATACAACTACCAATACAAACACCTTCAATACAACTACCAATACAAACACCTTCAATACAACTACCAAGACAAACACCTTCAATACAACTACCAATACAAACACCTTCAATACAACTACCAATACAAACACCTTCAATACAACTACCAAGACAAACACCTTCAATACAACTACCAATACAAACACCTTCAATACAACTACCAATACAAACACCTTCAATACAACTACCAATACAAACACCTTCAATACAACTACCAATACAAACACCTTCAATACAACTAACAATACAAACACCTTCAATACAACTAACAATACAAACACCTTCAATACAACTACCAATACAAACACCTTCAATACAACTACCAAGACAAACACCTTCAATACAACTACCAATACAAACAACTTCAATACAACTACCAATACAAACACCTTCAATACAACTACCAATACAAACACCTTCAATACAACTACCAATACAAACACCTTCAATACAACTACCAATACAAACACCTTCAATACAACTACCAATACAAACACCTTCAATACAACTACCAAGACAAACACCTTCAATACAACTACCAATACAAACACCTTCAATACAACTACCAATACAAACACCTTCAATACAACTACCAAGACAAACACCTTCAATACAACTACCAATACAAACACCTTCAATACAACTACCAATACAAACACCTTCAATACAACTACCAATACAAACACCTTCAATACAACTACCAATACAAACACCTTCAATAAAACTACCAAAACAAACACCTTCAATACAAACACCTTCACTACAACTACCAATACAAACACCTTCAATACAACTACCAATACAAACACCTTCAATACAACTACCAATACAAACACCTTCACTACAACTACCAATACAAACACCTTCACTACAACTACCAATACAAACACCTTCAATAAACTACCTATACAAACACCTTCAATACAACTACCAATACAAACACCTTCAATACAACTACCAATACAAACACCTTCAATACAACTACCAATACAAACAACTTTCAATACAACTACCAATACAAACACCTTCAATACAACTGCCAATACAAACACCTTCAATACAACTACCAATACAAACACCTTCAATACAAACACCTTCTATGGTCAACACTCGGGAGTATCCCCACTTGTGTGTTCCTCGCTATTCAGTAACTTGTTGATCCGTAACTCGGGTCAGAAGGTCAGGTTAACATCAGCACTGGCAGCGTTGTAGCAGCGGCTGGAGCCATATTTTGGTTATTATCAAGACTATAATTTGTACACTCGGAAACCATATTCTCTAGCCCACCTGGGTCAGTGATGGAGGTTAGTACAGTGTCCTTTCTGGACGGAGGCCCACTCTAACTATCACGAGGCAACACACTCACGAACACACACAGTCATAGTACGGCTGTATAGATGATATAATGTATAAATATTGTATATGGCATTTTATACTCTGCATTATCTTCATTATATATGAACACGTAGAAAAAATTACCATAGTTTGTAGTTACGAAAGTATGAATGGAAATAAACACTTCCAAACCACTCAGTGAATCCACATGTCTCTTACAGCGCTTGTGGCCAGACCACGATCATTCCACCACACCCCATCTATATCTTTTATTTCCCATCATTCACGTAACTATATCAAAAATCGTGTTTAATTTAACTACATATTTCAAAAACCTTAAATTACATGTGGATTAGTCACTCCTCATTTGACACACTTATAGTGTAATACTTTGACCATCCCACCCGGGCACATGGAGGCCCACGGTAACTCTCACGGGGCAACATCCTTGCATTTGTTGAGAAGATATATATATATATATATATATATATATATATATATATATATATATATATATATATATATATATATATATATATATATATATATATATATATATATATATATATATATATATATATATAAACTTTCCCTCACCCTAGCAAACTAGTTAGCATAGCATAACCAAACAGCCTCGCAAGGACCAATAGGTCTGGATATAATGTCTGTGCACGCGCTAAAATGACCTAGTATATTTTACTAATGTCTACTTGTCCATGGGTTTTCTTACAGTTTGGCTGTGAATTTTCTATTTTGTCTACCTGCCAGTTCAACAGGACTGCTAACCATCCTCCCAGCATCTCATATGCCATCCCAGACCCACAGCCTATATGTATGGTGCAAGACCGCAGTCCAATACATACAAGTCAGGCAGTCAAGCGTTGGTTTGAGGCGCACCCGCAGATTATTCTATTGGACTGGCCCCCTAAAGGAGCCGATTGTAATCCAATAGAAAATCTATGGGCGCATATGGTTGTTGAATGGGATGTTGAAGAGAAAACGAGTGAGGCAGTGAGGAGACACGCCCATAATGTGTGGGAGGGAATAAGGAGGAGGCTGAACATCTGCAGCAATCTGGTAGATTCCATGCCCACCAGATTGCATGAAGTTATAGCAGCAGATGGAGGTTGGACACGGTATTAACCTGTGGTCAAGAATTAAATCTCCGACCACGACTGTGCCTTGTAGGGGGTGGCGGGGGAGTTAGTTCTTTGGTGTAACCTCGTTGGGGCCACATAGACTTCGTTTCCTAACTCTCGGGAATTTGTCCAGGTATTTTACTATGTGGTTTTACGTCACTTCGCATAAATAAGTTTACAAAATCTATACATTAATATGCATAACTCTTGGGAATCTGTCCAGACATTAAATGTATGTTTTATACTACAATAATTACATAGCCTGGGACCACACCTCACCCACTTGAGTGAGTGAAGTCCTGTGACAACAGACCACGTGGTGTCCCCATAATGCTACGACACCAATGAGTTGCTACAGCATCATGTGAAGTTTCTCATAACACCATCTGTGAGGGAATTACTACACCCCGTGATGCCCCTCATAACACCATCTGTGAGGGAATTACTACGCCATGTGATGCCCCTCATAACACCATCTGTGAGGGAATTATTACACCACATCAGGCCCCTCATACACCATCTGTGAGGGAATTACTACACCACATCAGGCCCCTCATAACACCATCTGTGAGGGAATTACTACATCATCAGGCCCCTCGTAACACCATCTGTGAGTGAATTACTACACCACGTCAAGCCCCTCATAACACCACCTGTGAGGGGACTAGTACTCCACGTGATGCCCCTCATAACGCCATCTGTGAGGGAGTTACTACACTTCGTGTCTGCTGTTCAACACCTCAGCTCACATGATCTACGTGTGTAAACATTAATCTGTATGTTCACTGTATGGTCCTTCACCTTTCTCTAATGAAGGCTTTTGTTAAACCACCAATGTATGTAATAAGTCATTTATGTCTAATGTATATTTTCAGCCTTAGGGCTGCAAACTTTTTCAATAAACCGTTTATTATTATTATTATTATTATTATTATTATTATTATTATTATTATTATTATTATTATTATTATTATTACAATGTTTATGCATAATAAATGTGAAAATTATTTTTGGGGTTTCAATTAACCAATAGTCATGCCTACAAAACAATCTTGATGCTCTAAGTGCATGTATGCGTTAAATAACGAGTAACTGATCCACATTATTTTGGTAAATAAAGAAATGAAAAGCACTTAGCCATATGGATATAGTTACACGGAAGAAGGGAAATAAGGATGAACCATGGTTTTGATGGAAACAATGTGCTCTGGGACGATGCTTACAATGACGAATGGGAGAAACCTCTTTATGAAACATCTTACCTACTAAGGATGAAGCTTAATGTTACAGAACACACACACACACACACACACACACACACACACACACACACACACACACACACACACACAGTGTAACTTTATGTGATGCATTGTCTGACTTGGGGTGGCTTTGAGCGAACCATACACTTGATATTACAATTTATGTATCCTTTCTGTCCATGATTTACAGCAATAACTGTAGGGTAAAAGTTACAATATTATACTAATGACACTGTCATGTATTGATACTATGATTAGTTACCAAGATACAGAGCACGATGAACATAACATGATAATGATAGTGAAGCCTGGAAGGGTTCATATCATAACTTGTGTGTTCGTGCGTGCGTTGCCCCATGAGAGTTACCGTGGGCCTCCATGTGCCCAGGTGGGATGGTCAAAGTATTACACTATAAGTGTGTCAAATAAGGAGTGACTGATCCATATGTAATTTAAGGTTTTTGAAATATGTAGTTAAATTATACACGATCTTTCATATAGTTACGCGAATGATGGGAAGCATCGTGGTCTGGCACACACACACACACACACACACACGTTGTGTGGATTCACTGGGTGGTTTGGAAGTGTTTATTTCCATTCGTACTTTCGTAACTACAACCTATGGTAATTTTTCTTCGTGTTCATATATAATGAAGATAATGCAGAGTATAAAATGCCATATACAATATTTATACATAATGTCATCTATACAGCCGTACTATGACTGTGTGTGTTCGTGCGTGTGTTGCCTCGTGATAGTTTGAGTGGGCCCCCGTCCAGAAAGAACACAGTTCTAACCTCAAGTACCGACCCAGGTGGGCTAGAGATTATGGTTTCCTAGTGTACATGAAGATTAAGAACCCTTGTTTATTTCACTATAAGAATAAACACTCTTGTGGTAACCTATCCTAAGCTAAGCTAACCTAGCCTAACCTAGTAACTCCCACATATCGTTACAGTATTTAATCATCAGGTTAGAATGATAAGAGTGTTCAAAATATTCACGAAATTAAATGTGTTTTTCTTGTCTCCGTCTTACTGCACTTGTTAACATATACACAGTGGAGGAAAAATTACACTTCAAGCGTGATGCAGCATCTCTCATGACTGTGACTGTCTCTTGACTATAACAACATAAGTTATCATGCTGAGTTAAACAGTGAAGTATGTAGTGTTATATAGTGTCGTCCTGCGTTACAAAACATTACTATTTTAAGGGGTTATAATAAATACATGTATAGAGTAACGGTGTTATGGCCGTCACTGTAACACCAGTAAGAGCTGCTCCACTAGTCATCCATCACAGTGATGTAACTCACACAGTGACGGTGTTATGGCCGTCACTGTAACACCAGTAAGAGCTGCTCCACTAGTCATCCATCAGTGATGTAACTCACACAGTGACAGTGTTATGACCGTCACTGTAACACCAGTAAGAGCTGCTCCACTAGTCATCCATCACAGTGATGTA
The DNA here is from genome assembly GCF_018991925.1 of Homarus americanus. Taxonomy (NCBI): domain Eukaryota; kingdom Metazoa; phylum Arthropoda; class Malacostraca; order Decapoda; family Nephropidae; genus Homarus; species Homarus americanus. Next base: position 1,287,076 of record NW_024717620.1, on the reverse strand, counting down.
ACTCACACAGTGACAGTGTTATGACCGTCACTGTAACACCAGTAAGAGCTGCTCCACTAGTCATCCATCAGTGATGTAACTCACACAGTGACGGTGTTATGACCGTCACTGTAACACCAGTAAGAGCTGCTCCACTAGTCATCCATCAGTGATGTAACTCACACAGTGACAGTGTTATGACCGTCACTGTAACACCAGTAAGAGCTGCTCCACTAGTCATCCATCAGTGATGTAACTCACACAGTGACAGTGTTATGACCGTCACTGTAACACCAGTAAGAGCTGCTCCACTAGTTATCCATCACAGTGATAACTCACACAGTGACAGTGTTATGACCGTCACTGTAACACCAGTAAGAGCTGCTCCACTAGTCATCCATCAGTGATGGATCCTCACACAGTGACGGTGTTATGGCCGTCACTGTAACACCAGTAAGAGCTGCTCCACTAGTCATCCATCACAGTGATGTAACTCACACAGTGACGGTGTTATGACCGTCACTGTAACACCAGTAAGAGCTGCTCCACTAGTCACCCATCGCAGTGATGTAACTCACACAGTGACAGTGTTATGACCGTCACTGTAACACCAGTAAGAGCTTCTCCACTAGTCATCCATCAGTGATGTAACTCACACAGTGACGGTGTTATGGCCGTCACTGTAACACCAGTAAGAGCTGCTCCACTAGTCATCCATCACAGTGATGTAACTCACACAGTAACGGTGTTATGACCGTCACTGTTACACCAGTAAGAGCTGCTCCACTAGTCATCCATCACAGTGATGTAACTCACAGTAACGGTGTTATGACCGTCACTGCAACACCAGTAAGAGCTGCTCCACTAGTCATCCATCACAGTGATGTAACCTCACACAGTAACGGTGTGTTATGGCCGTCACTGTAACACCAGTAAGAGCTGTCTAATTAGTCATCCATCAGTGATGTAACTCACACAGTAACGGTGTTATGGCCGTCACTGTAACACCACAGTAAGAGCTGCTCCACTAGTCATCCATCACAGTGATGTAATCACACAGTAACGGTGTTATGGCCGTCACTGTAACACCAGTAAGAGCTGCTCCACTAGTCATCCATCAGTGATGTAACTCACACAGTGACGGTGTTATGGCCGTCACTGTAACACCAGTAAGAGCTGCTCCACTAGTCATCCATCACAGTGATGTAACTCACACAGTGACGGTGTTATGGCCGTCACTGTAACACCAGTAAGAGCTGCTCCACTAGTCATCCATCACAGTGATGTAACTCACACAGTGACGGTGTTATGGCCGTCACTGTAACACCAGTAAGAGCTGCTCCACTAGTCATCCATCACAGTGATGTAACTCACACAGTGACAGTGTTATGACCGTCACTGTAACACCAGTAAGAGCTGCTCCACTAGTCATCCATCACTGATGTAACTCACACAGTAACGGTGTTATGGCCGTCACTGTAACACCAGTAAGAGCTGCTCCACTAGTCATCCATCAGTGATGTAACTCACACAGTAACGGTGTTATGACCGTCACTGTAACACCGGTAACAGCTGCTCCACCTAGTCATCCATCGATGTAACTCACACAGTGACGGTGTTATGGCCGTCACTGTAACACCAGTAAGGCACTCACTGGTCATCCATCACGGTGATGTAACTCACACGGTAACCAGTGTTATGACCGTCACTGTAACACCAGTAAAGAGCTGCTCCACTGGTCATCCTATCAGTGCGATGCCAACTCACACAGTGACGGTGTTATGACCATCACTGCTTAACACCAATGAAGCTGCTCCACTAGTCATCCATCAGTGATGTAACTCACACAGTAACGGTGTTATGACCGTCACTGTAACATCGGTAAACTGCTCCACTAGTCATCCATCAGTGATGTAACTCACACAGTGACGTATGACCGTCACTGTAACTTTCAATAAACTGCTCCACTAATTATCCATCACAGTGATGTAACTCACACAGTGACGCGGTGTTATGACCCGTCACTGCCAGCTTTTCCAGCCAAACTGCTCCGCTGGTCATCCATCACGGTGATGCGCCAACTCACACAGTGACGGTGTTATGACCGTCACTTTCTTATTTCTCCCAGCCAGAGCTGCTCGCTGGTCGTCCATCGGTGATGTAACTCACAGTGACGTGTTATGACCGTCACTGTAGCTTCCAATAGAGCTGCTCACTAGTCATCCATCACAGTGATGTAACTCACACAGTGACGGTGTTATGACCGTCACTGTAACACCAACAAACTGCTCCACTAGTCATCCATCACGGTGATGGCAACTCACACAGTGACGGTGTTATGACCGTCACTGTAACACCAATGGAAGCTGCTCACTGGTCATCCATCACAGTGATGTAACTCACACAGTGACGATTGTTACTGACCGTCACTGTGACTTTTCAATGGAAGCTGCTCACTAGTCATCCGTCACAGTGATGCTAACTCACACAGTGACGGTGTTGTTATGACCATCACTGCCAACACCAGTAGAGCTTCTCCACTAGTCATCCATCACGGTGATGCGCTTAACTCACACTGTTGACGGTGTTACCCAGCCGTCACTGGCACCAATAGGCACTGCTCCACTGGTCATCCATCACAGTGATGCCAACTCACACAGCTTGACGGTGTTATGACCGTCGCAGCAACTTTCAATAAGAGCTGCTCCACTAGTCATCCATCACAGTGATGCTTAACTCACACAGTGACGGTGTTATGACCGTCACTGTAGCAACACCCAATAAGGAAACTGCTCACTAGTCGTCCATCACAGTGATGTAACTCACAGTGACGTGATGTTACTGACCGTCGCACCCAACGCCGGTGGAGCTGCTCCACTGGTCATCCATCACGGTGATGTAACTCACACGGTGACGGTGTTACTGACCGCCGTCACTGTAACACCAGTAAGAGCTATCCACTAGTCATCCCATCACGGTGATGCTTAACTCACGGCTTAACGGTGTTGCCTGACCGTCACTGTAACACCAGTAGGCTGCTCACTAGTCATCCATCACAGTGATGCTGCTCACACAGTGACGGTGTTATGACCGTCACTGTAACACCATCAAACTGCTCCACTTGTCATCCATCACAGTGATGTAACTCACACAGTGACGGTGTTATGACCGTCACTGTAACGCACCAATAGAGCTTCTCACTAGTCATCCATCAGTGATGTAACTCACACAGTAACGGTGTTATGGCCCGTCACTGTAACACCAGTAAGAGCTTCTCCACTAGTCATCCATCGGTGATGTAACTCACACAGTAACAGTGTTATGGCCATCACTGTAACACCAGAAAAGAGCTTCTCCACTAGTCATCCATCACGGTGATGTAACTCACACAGTAACAGTGTTATGACCATCACTGTAACACCAGTAGAGCTGCTGCTCCACTAGTCATCCATCACAGTGATGCTGTAACTCACACAGTGACAGTGTTATAGCCGTCACTGTAACACCAATAAAACTGCTCCACTAGTCATCCATCACAGTGATGTAACTCACACAGTGACGGTGTTATGACATCGCATAACACCAGTAAAACTGCTCCACTAGTCATCCATCACAGTGATCTTAACTTACACAATAACGGTGTTATGACCGTCACTGTAACACCAGTAGGCTGCTCCTGGTCATCCATCACATTGATGTAACTCACACGGTGACCGTGTTTATGACCGTCACTGTAACACCAGTAAAGCTGCTCCACTGGTCATCCATCACAGTGATGTAACTCACACAGTGACGGTGTTATGACCGTCACTGTAACACCAATAAGAGCTACTTACTAGTCATCCATCACGGTGATGCCAACTCACAGTGATGTTATGACCCATCACTGTAACACCGGTAAACTGCTCACCCTGATGTCATCACGGTGATGTAACTCACACAATAACGGTGTTATGACCGTCACTGTAACACCAGTAAACTGCTCCACTGGTCATCCATCACGGTGATGTAACTCACACAGTGACGGTGTTATGGCCGTCACTGTAACGCAATAAGGCGCTGCTCCACTGGTCATCCATCACGGTGATGTAACTCACACAGTAACGGTGTTATGACCGTCACTGTAACACCAGTAGAGCTGCTCCACTGGTCATCCATCACGGTGATGTAGCTCACACAGTAACGGTGTTATGACCGTCACTGCCAACACCAGTAAGAGCTGCTCCACTGGTCATCCATCAGTGATGTAACTCACACACAGTAACGGTGTTATGGCCGTCACTGTAACGCAATGAAACTGCTCCACTAGTCATCCATCACAGTGATGTAACTCACACAGTAACACGGTGTTATGACCGTCGCACTGCCAACACCAGCAAACTGCTCCACTAGTCTGCATCAGTGATATAACTCACACAGTAACGGTGTTATGGCCGTCACTGTAGCTTACCAGCGTAAAACTGCTCACTGGTCATCCATCACGATGCCAACTCACACAGTGACGGTGTGTTATGGCCCGTCACTGTAACAACACCAATAAACTGCTCCACTAGTCATCCATCACAGTGATGTAACTCACACAGTGACGGTGTTATGGCCAATCGCAACGCAGTAGGCTGCTCCACTAGTCATCCATCACAGTGATGCCAACTCACACAGTAACGGTGTTGCATGACCGTCACTGTAACACCAGTAAACTGCTCACTAGTCATCCATCAGTGATGTAACTCACACAGTAACAGTGTTATGGCCGTCTGCTGTAACACCAGTAAGAGCTGCTCACTGGTCATCCATCACAGTGATGTAACTCACACAGTAACGGTGTTATGACCGTCACTGTAGCAACACCAATAAGAGCTGCTCACTGGTCATCCATCAGTGATGTAACTCACACAGTAGCTTGCGGTGTTGGCCGTCACTGTAACACCAGTAAAGCTGCTCCACTGGTCATCCATCACGGTGATGCTGCTCACCTGATGACGGTGTTATGGCCGTCACTGTAGCTTTTCAATGGAAACTGCTCCACTGGTCATCCATCACGGTGATGTAACTCACAGTGACGGTGTTATAGCCGTCACTGTAGCCAACACCAGTAAACTGCTCCACTGGTCATCCATCACAGTGATGCTGCTTTCACACAGTGACGGTGTTATGGCCGTCACTGCTTAACACCAATGAAACTGCTCACTAGTCATCCATCACAGTGATGCCAGCTCACACAGTGACGGTGTGCTGACCGTCACTGCGCACCAATAAACTGCTCCACTGGTCATCCATCACAGTGATGTAACTCACACAGTAACGGTGTTATGACCGTCACTGTAACACCAATGAAACTGCTCCACTAGTCATCCATCACGGTGATATAACTCACACAGTGACGGTGTTATGACCCGTCACTGTAGCTTTTCAATGGGCTTCTCCTAGTCATCCATCACAGTGATGTAACTCACACAGTGACGGTGTTATGGCCGTCACTGTAACTAATGGAAACTTCTCACTAGTCATCCATCACAGTGATGTAACTCACACAGTGACAGTGTTATGACCATCACCTGTAACACCAGTAGAGCTGCTCCACTGGTCATCCATCACGGTGATGTAACTCACCAGTAACGGTGTTATGACCGTCACTGTAACGCAGTAAAACTGCTCACTAGTCATCCATCACGGTGATGTAACTCACACAGTGACAGTGTTATGACCGTCACTGTAACACCAGTAAAGAGCTGCTCCACTGGTCATCCATCACGGTGATGTAACTCACACAGTAACGGTGTTATGGCCGTCACTGTAACACCAGTAGAGCTGCTCCACTAGTCATCCATCACGGTGATGTAACTCACACGTGACGGTGTTATGACCGTCACTGTAACGCAATAAAACTGCTCCACTGGTCATCCATCACAGTGATGCGCAACTCACAGTAGCAGTGTTATGAACGTCACTGTAACACCAGGCTGCTCCACTAGTCGCCATCACGATGATGTAACTCACACAGTAACGCGGTGTTATGACCGTCACTGTAACCTCAATAAAACTTCTCCGCAGTCATCCATCACGGTGATGTAACTCACACAGTGACGGTGTTATGGCCGTCACTGTAACGCAATGAAACTGCTCACTGAGTCATCCCATCACGGTGATGCGCCAACTCGCACGGTGACGGTGTTATAGCCGTCACTGTAACACCGTAGAGCTGCTCCACTGGTCATCCATCACAGTAGTGCCGCTCACACAGTGACGATTATTATGACCATCACTGTGTAACACCAGTGAGAGCCTGCTCCATAGTCATCCATCACGGTACGATGTAGCAACTCACACAGTGATGTTATATAGCCCCGTCACTGTAACACCAGTAGGCTGCATCCGCTGGTCATCCATCACAGTGATGTAACTCACACAGTGACGATTATTTATGGCCGTCACTGTGGCAACACCAATGGAGCTGCTCCACTAGTCATCCGCATCACAGTGATGTAACTCACACAGTGACGGTGTTATATTGCGTCACGCACCAACCCAACACCAATGAAGCTGCTCCACTAGTCATCCATCACAGTGATGTAACTCACACAGTGACGGTGTTATGGCCGTCACTGCGCCAACGCAGCTGGAAACTGCTCCACTAGTCATCCCATCACAGTGATGTAACTCACACAGTGACGGTGTTATGACCGTCACTGTAACTTCAATGAAACTATCACTAGTCATCCATCACGGTGATGTAACTCGCACGGTGACGGTGTTATGACCATCACTGTAACACCAGTAAGAGCTGCTCCACTGATCATCCATCCACAGTGATGTGCTCACACAGTAACGGTGTTATGACCATCACTGTAACACCGGTGAGCTGCTCCACTGGTCATCCATCACGGTGATGCCAACTCACACAGTGGCCGGTGTGCAATGACCATCACTGTAACACCAGTAAAACTGCTCCACGTCATCCATCACGGTGATACCGCTCACACAGTGACAGTGTTATGACTGTCGCCAGCAACGCCAGTAAACTGCTCACTGGTCATCCATCACAGTGATGTAACTCACACAGTGACGGTGTTATGGCCCGTCACTGTAACACCAATAGAGCTGCTCTAGTCATCATCACAGTGATCGCCAGCAACTCACACAGTAACGGTGTTATAGCCGTCACTGTAACACCAGTAGAGCTGCTCCACTGGTCATCCATCACAGTGATGCGACTCACACAGTGACGGTGTTATGACGTCACTGTAACACCAGCAACAGCCTGTCACTAGTCATCCATCACAGTAGTGTAACTCCACACAGTAACGGTGTTATGGCCGTCACTGTAACCTGTGAGCTTCACTCCACTAGTCATCCATCACGGTGATGCGCTCACACAGTAACGGTGTTATGACCGTCACTGTAACACCAGTAGGCTGCTCCTAGTCATCCATCACAGTGATGTAACTCACACAGTGACAGTGTTATGACCGTCACTGTAACACCGAAATAGGCTGCTCACTAGTCATCCATCACGGTGATGCTTAACTCACACACAGTGACGGTGTTATGACCTGCTGTAACGCAATAAGAGCTGCTCCACTGTAGTCATCCATCAGTGATGTAACTCACACAGTGACGGTGTTATGGCCGTCACTGTAACACCAATAAAGAGCTGTCCACTAGTCATCCATCACGGTGATGTAACTCACACACAGTAACGGTGTTATGACCGTCACTGTAACACCAGTAAACTGCTCCACTGGTCATCCATCACAGTGATATAGCAACTCACACAGTAACGGTGTTATGGCTATCACTGTAACACCGGTAAGAGCTGCTCCACTAATTCGCTTCATCACGGTGATGTAACTCACACAGTGACGGTGTTATGACCGTCACTGTAACTTCAGTAGGCTGCCACTGGTCATCCATCACGCAGTGATGTAACTCACGCAGTAACGTGTTATGACCATCCTGTAACACCAGTAGGCTGCTCACTGGTCATCCATCACGGTGATGCCAACTCACACGGTGACGGTGTTATGACCGTCACTGTAGCACCGGTAGGCTGCTCACTGGTCATCCATCACGCGGTGATGTAACTCACACAGTAACGGTGTTGCATGACCATCGCATAACCAACACCAGTAGGCTGCTCCACTGGTAGTCATCCATCACAGTGATGCCAACTCACACAGTGACGGTGTTATGACCGTCACTGTAACACCAATAGAGCTGTACTCCACTGGTCATCCATCACAGTGATGTAACTCACACAGTGACGGTGTTATGACCATCGCACCAGCAACACCCAATAAACTGCTCCACTGGTCATCCATCGCGGTGATGCCAACTCACACGGTAGCCCAGTTTTATGACCGTCACTGTAACACCAGTAAACTTCTCCACTAGTCATCCATCAGTGATGTAACTCACACAGTAACGGTGTTATGACCGTCACTGTAACACCAGTAGGAGCTGCTCCATCACAGTAATCTCGGACTTAAGGTAATGGCTGTCGACCTCTGCTATCAAAAAGTCATTAATTACCACGAGGCCACTCCTGGACACCTGCCGTCAGCATCATCTTTGTCCACACCAAATCACCTTAATGACTCTCTCACCTCACCTGTTTACCTGGATAATGGCATACACCTGGTTAGATCATGAACATTTTCTGCTTTGGGTCCATCACACCACAAGTTACCCCACCTCACACCCCTCACCTCTCACACTCACCTCTCACCCTACCCCTCACCTCACACGCCCACCTCACACTCCCTCACCTCACAACCTCACCTCACCCTCACCCCCACACCCCACCCCACACCCCTCACCCCACACCCCTCACCCCACAACCCCACCTCCCACCCCACCCCCCACCCTACCCCCACCCCCACCCTCACCCCCCACCCCCACCCCACAACCCCTCACCCCACAACTCTCCACCTCCCCCACACCCCCCACCCCACACCCTCACCCCACACCCCACCCCACACCCCACCCCACACCCCCACCCCACACCCCCACCCCACCCCCACACCCCAACCCCACCCCACACACCCCCACCCCACCCCACACCTCACACCCCACCTCACCCCACCCTCACACCCCACCTCACACCCCCACCTCACACCCCAACCACAACTCTCACCCCACACCCCCACCTCACACCCTCACCCCAACCCCACCACACACCTCACCTCACACCCCCACCCACACCCTCACCCCCACACACCCCACCCCCACACCCCACCCCACACCCCACCTCACACCCCCACCCCTCCCCACCCCACACCCCCACCCTCACACCCCCCTCCCCACCCCCTCACCCCACACCCCCACCCCACACCCCACCCCCACACCCCCTCACCCCACACCCCCACCTCACACCCCCACTTCACACCTCCCCACCACACAACCTCACCTCACACCCCTCACCTCACACCCCACCTCACACCTCACCCTCACAACCCCACCTCACACCCCACCCCACACCCCACACCCCACACCCCACCACACCCCACCTCACACCCCTCACCCCCCACCCCCCACACCCCCACCACACCCCACCCTCACACCCCACCCCACACCCCACCCCACACCCCACCCCACACCCCACCCCACACCCCACCACACCCTCACCCCACACCCCACCCCACACCCCCACCACACCCCCACCTCACACCTCTCATCTCACACCCCCCACCCCACACCCCTACCCCACACCCCCACCCCACCCCCACCACCCTCACTCACCCTCACCACACCCCACACCCCCACACCCCCTACCCCCACCCTCACCCCTCACACCCCTCACCCCACCCCCACCCCCACACCCCCACCCCACACCCCCACCTCACACCCCACTCACACCCTCACCCCCTCACACACCTCACTCACACCCCCACACCTCACATCACACCTCACCTCACCACCCCCCACCACACCCCCACCCCACACCCCACCCCACCCCACCCCACACCCCACCCCACACCCCCACCCCACACCCCCACCCCACACCCCTCACCCCACACCCCCACCCCACACCCCACCCCACACCCCCACCCCACACCCTCACCCCACACCCCCACCCCACACCCCCACCCCCACACCCCCACCCCAACCCCCCACCCCCACACCCCACCCCACACCCCCACCCCACACCCCCACACCCCACCCCACACACCCCCACCCCACAACCCCCACCCCACACCCTCACCCCACACCCCACCCCACACCCCCCACACCCCCACCCCACACCCCTCACCTCACACCCCACCTCACACCCCCACCCTCACACCCCCACCCCACACCTCACCTCACACCCCTCACCCCACACCCCCACCCCACACCCCTACCCCACACCCCTCACCCCACACCCCACCCCACACCCCACCTCACACCCCACCCCACACCCCACCCCACACCCCACCCCACACCCCACCCCACACCCCCCACCCCACACCCCCACCTCACCCCACCACACCCCACCCCACACCCCACCCCACACCCCACCCCACACCTCACCCCACACCCCACCCCACACCCCCACCCCACACCTCACCCCACACCCCCACCTCACACCCCACATCACACCCCCCACCCCACACCCCACCCCACACCCTCACCTCACACCCCCACCCCCACACCCTCACCCCACACCCCCCACCCCACACCCCTCACCCCACACCCCACCCCACACCCCCACCCCACACCTCACCCTCACACCCCACCCCACACCCCACCCCACACCCCCCACCCCACACCCCACCCCACACCCCACCCCACACCCCCACCCCACACCCTACCCCACACCCTCACCCCACACCCCCACCCCACACCCCCACCCCCACACCCCCACCCCACACCCCCCACCCCCACACCCCACCCACACCCCACCACACCCCCACCCCACACCCCCTCACCCCACACCCCCACCCCACACCCCACCCCACACCCCACCCCACACCCCCTCACCTCACACCCCTCACCTCACCCCCCACCCCTCACACCCTCACCACACCTCACCACACCACCCCACACCCCTCACCCTCACACCCCTCACCCCTCACACCCCCTCACCCCACACACCCCACCTCACACCCTCACCCACACCCCTACCTCACACCTCACCCCACCTCACCTCACACCCTCACCTCACACCTCACCTCTCACCTCACCTCTCACCCTCATTTACTATCAACGTTGAGGCCCTCGAGGTCCCAATTTGTTTACTTACTTTACACTCACTGGAGAAACACAGTCACCACTCAGCAACAGTCACCACTCCAGAAACACAGTCACCACTCAGAAACACAGTCACCACTAGAAACACGGTCACCACTCAGAAACACAGTCACCACTCAGAAACACAGTCACCACTCAGAAACAGTCACCACCAAAACACAGTCACCACTCAGAAACACAGTCACCACTCAGAAACACAGTCACCACTCAGAACACAGTCACCACCAGAAACACAGTCACCACTCAGAAACACAGTCACCACTCAGAAACAGTCACCACTCAGAAACACAGTCACCACCTGAAACACAGTCACCACTCAGAAACAGTCACCACCAGAAACACAGTCACCACTCCAGAAACAGTCACCACTAGAAACACAGTCACCACTCAGAAAACCGTCACCACTCAGAAACACAGTCACCACTCAGAAACAGCCCACCAGAAACACACAGTCACCACCAGAAACAGTCACCACTCAGAAACACAGTCACCACTCAGAAACAGTCACCACTCAGAAACACAGTCACCACTCAGAAACCGTCACCACTCAGAAACCGTCACCACCAGAAACAGTCACCACTTCTAGAAACACAGTCACCACTCAGAAACAGTCACCACCAGAACACAGTCACCACCAGAAACACAGTCACCACTCAGAAACAGTCACCACTTCAGAAACACAGTCACCACTCAGAAACCGTCACCACCCAGAAACACAGTCACCACTCAGAAACACAGTCACCACTCAGAAACACAGTCACCACTCAGAAACAGTCACCACTCAGAAACACAGTCACCACTCAGAAACCGTCACCACTCAGAAACACAGTCACCACTCAGAAACAGTCACCACTCAGAAACACAGTCACCACTCAGAAACAGTCACCACTAGAAACACAGTCACCACTCAGAAACAGTCACCACTCAGAAACACAGTCACCACCTGAAACCGTCACCACTCAGAAACCGTCACCACTCAGAAACACAGTCACCACCAGAAACACAGTCACCACTCAGAAACAGCACCACCAGAAACACAGTCACCACTCAGAAACACAGTCACCACTCAGAAACCGTCACCACTAGAAACACAGTCACCACTCAGAAACCGTCACCACCTCGAAACACAGACACCACTCAGAAACACAGTCACCACTCAGAAACACAGTCACCACTCAGAAACAGTCACCACTCAGAAACACAGTCACCACTCAGAAACCGTCACCACTCAGAAACACAGTCACCACTCAGAAACAGTCACCACTCAGAAACACAGTCACCACTCAGAAACAGTCACCACTCAGAAACACAGTCACCACTCAGAAACAGTCACCACTCAGAAACACAGTCACCACTCAGAAACCGTCACCACTCAGAAACCGTCACCACTCAAAACAGTCACCACTAGAAACACAGTCACCACCAGAAACAGTCACCACCAGAAACACAGTCACCACTCAGAAACACAGTCACCACTCAGAAACCGTCACCACTCAGAAACACAGTCACCACTCAGAAACCGTCACCACCTGAAACACAGTCACCACTCAGAAACACAGTCACCACCAGAAACACAGTCACCACTCAGAAACACAGTCACCACTCAGAAACCGTCACCACTCAGAAACACAGTCACCACTCAGAAACACAGTCACCACCAGAAACACAGTCACCACTCAGAAACACAGTCACCACTCAGAAACCGTCACCACTCAGAAACACAGCTACCACTCAGAAACACGGTCACCACTCAGAAACACAGTCACCACTCAGGAAACACGGTCACCACTCAGAAACACAGTCACCACTCAGAAACACAGTCACCACCAGAAACACAGTCACCACTCAGAAACACAGTCACCACTCAGAAACACGGTCACCACTCAGAAACACAGTCACCACTCAGAAACACAGTCACCACTCAGCAACAGTCACCACTCAGAAACACAGTCACCACTCAGAAACACAGTCACCACTCAGAAACACAGTCACCACTCAGAAACACAGTCACCACTCAGAAACACAGTCACCACTCAGAAAACACAGTCACCACTCAGAAACATTCACCACTCAGAAACACAGTCAACTACCAGAAACACAGTCACCACTCAGAAACAGTCACCACTCAGAAACACAGTCACCACTCAGAAACAGTCACCACTCAGAAACACAGTCACCACCAGAAACAGTCACCACTCAGAAACACAGTCACCACTCAGAAACCGTCACCACTCAGAAACACAGTCACCACTAGAAACAGTCACCACTCAGAAACACAGTCACCACTCAGAAACAGTCACCACTCAGAAACACAGTCACCACCAGAAACAGTCACCACTCAGAAACACAGTCACCACTCAGAAACCGTCACCACTCAGAAACCGTCACCACTCAGAAACAGTCACCACCAGAAACACAGTCACCACTCAGAAACAGTCACCACTCAGAACACAGTCACCACTCAGAAACACAGTCACCACTAGAAACCGTCACCACTCAGAAACACAGTCACCACTCAGAAACCGTCACCACTCCGAAACACAGTCACCACTCAGAAACACAGTCACCACTCAGAACACAGTCACCACTCAGAAACCGTCACCACTCAGAAACACAGTCACCACTCAGAAACAGTCACCACTCAGAAACACAGTCACCACTCAGAAACAGTCACCACTAGAAACACAGTCACCACTCAGAAACAGTCACCACTCAGAAACACAGTCAACACCAGAACCGTCACCACTAGAAACCGTCACCACTCAGAAACAGTCACACTCAGAAACACAGTCACCACTCAGAAACAGTCACCACTCAGAAACACAGTCACCACTCAGAAACACAGTCACCACTCAGAAACCGTCACCACTCAGAAACACAGTCACCACTCAGAAACCGTCATCTGAAACACAGTCACCACTCAGAATCACAGTCACCACTCAGAAACACAGTCACCACTCAGAAACAGTCACCACTCAGAAACACAGTCACCACTAGAAACCGTCACCACTAGAAACACAGTCACCACTCAGAAACAGTCACCACTCAGAAACACAGTCACCACTCAGAAACAGTCACCACTCAGAAACACAGTCACCACTCAGAAACAGTCACCACTCAGAAACACAGCCCACTCAGAAACCGTCACCACTCAGAAACCGTCACCACTCAGAAACAGTCACCACCAGAAACAGTCACCACCAGAAACAGTCACCACTAGAAACACAGTCACCACTCAGAAACACAGTCACCAGAAACCAAGTCACCACTCAGAAACACAGTCACCACTAGAAACCGTCACCACCTGAAACACAGTCACCATCAGAAACACAGTCACCACTCAGAAACACAGTCACCACTAGAAACACAGTCACCACTCAGAAACCGTCACCACTAGAAACACAGTCACCACTCAGAAACACAGTCACCACTCAGAAACACAGTCACCACTCAGAAACACAGTCACCACTCAGAAACCGTCACCACTCAGAAACACAGTCACCACTAGAAACACGGTCACCACTCAGAAACACAGTCACCACTCAGAAACACGGTCACCACTCAGAAACACAGTCACCACCAGAAACACAGTCACCACTCAGAAACACAGTCACCACTCAGAAACCGTCACCACTCAGAAACAGTCACCACCACGGTCACCACTGAGAAACCGTCACCACCAGAAACCGTCACCACTAGAAACACAGTCACCACTAGAAACACAGTCACCACTAGAAACACAGTCACCACTCAGAAACACGGTCACCACTCAGAAACACAGTCACCACTCAGAAACACAGTCACCACTCAGAAACACAGTCACCACTGAAACACAGTCACCACTCAGAAACACAGTCACCACTAGAAACACAGTCACCACTCAGAAACACAGTCACCACTAGAAACACAGTCACTAGAAACACAGTCACCACTCAGAAACAGTCACCACTCAGAAACACGGTCACCACTGAGAAACAGTCACCACTCAGAAACAGTCACCACTCAGAAACACGGTCACCACTGAGAAACCGTCACTCAGAAACCGTCACCACTCAGAAACACAGTCACCACTCAGAAACACAGTCACCACTCAGAACACAGTCACCACCAGAAACACGGTCACCACTGAGAAACAGTCACCACTCAGAAACAGTCACCACTCAGCAACAGTCACCACCAGAAACAGTCACCATTCAGAAACAGTCACCACTCTCAGAAACAGTCACCACTCAGAAACACAGTCACCACTCAGAAACACAGTCACCACTCAGAAACACAGTCACCACTCAGAAACAGTCACCATTCAGAAACACCGTCACTAACCTTCATATTAGATAATCTAGTGGAGGCAATGACAGGACCTCGCCCTCCTGCACCTTATAAATTTACTGGAGGTTAGGTTAGGTTAGGTTAGGTTCGTATCGTCTGTCATCAACAAGTCCACGGGAAGACTCTCTCTCTCTCTCTCTCTCTCTCTCTCTCTCTCACCAGGTAGTCATTTATCACCACATCTCATTAATTAGGCACAACACAGACTCGTCCACTCACACGCACTTCTCAACACCTTCAAAGGGAACTCACTTTTCCTGGGACCAAAACCTGACGAAATTCAATTCCTAACTCACATGTAAACCAACTTAACATAATTTAACCTAGCCTTAACGTAACTTAATCTAACTGAACTTAATCCTCTCTTAACTTAACCATACTTGACTTACCTCAGTGTAAGTAAACCTAATTTAATCTAATTTAACCTAACTTTATCATAATGTAACTTTACTGAACCTTGCCCTGCCCTAACTTGAGCAAATTCAATCTAATTTAACTAAACATAACATAATTTAACCCAGCCTTATCCTTGTTTAACCATAGCTTAACTTAACCAAGCCAAATCTTAACTTAACCAAATCTATTGTAGCCTAAACCTAACTTATCCAAAGCCCTATCCTAACATGGCTTAACTTAATCCAACTCCACCCTATCGTATCCTAACTTAACCTTGCCATATCCTAATATGACCTATAACTTAATCTATCCCTATGTTAACCTACTATCTACTCTAACTTAACCTGACCTACTCAAATCTTAATCTAAGTTAAATTAACTCATCTTAGCCTTAATTAACAACTTATCTAACCCTTTTCGCGAATGTAGTTAGTTTAATCTAACTTGGCTTACCCCTAACTTAACCTCATGTAGCCTTACATAATCTACTCCTGGGGAGGCTACCACAGATTGGATGCAGCGCTCATCTCTTGCCTTAAGTGTCGGTGGTTCGCACAGGGTACTCCCAATCCACCCAGCTGTGAATGGGTACCTCACGTTACAGGTGAGGAAGTGAAGGCGGCCGAGTGCAGTTTCTACCACACTGCCTCCTTGTGTACAGAAGGTTTAGTACAGTATACAGTCAACTTTATTTAACCTAACTTACGTCACCTCTCGCATACCTAATTTCTTATGGACCTCTTTTAATTCAGAATAATTCTCCTCACCACCAAGACCAGGGAAGGTATACTGTATAGTACACTCACCAACACATTTCACAGCAAATTTTACATTATTATTGAAATTTAGTGAACACAGACGAGACATAATTTACAGCATAATAACAACACCAGTTATCCTCACAAGCCAGTACCACCGTCCCTCAGTAATGGCCAACTCCATCTCTCTTGGTTGAGCTGCGAGCACCAGCTGTTAGAGTCATAAGCTACACTCCGCTAACACCCTCAACAACTAGAGTATAGTCATCACCTTTTGTTGCTCACTCACGTTACTTCTTCTATAATTATACAGTACAGTGCAGTGTTTTATTCCTCCACACTCCGCCGCGTCGCGAATCCAGGCGTGTTGGGACTGACCGACTGACTCTCCCACGACACTTACAGAGTCAGGGGCGTGAGGCTAGTTTCTTGAGCACCCCTTACATAATGCGGGCAACAGGGAAGACTGACACCCGCGTCTTCTTACAGACTAAGTATTAAAAAGGCAGGTATAAGTCAGGTGTGTTAACCACTGACCCTGCCAGGTCAGTCACGAGTCAGGTATGTGAACCATTGACCCAGTCTGGTCAGCCATGAGTCAGGTGTGTGAACCACTGACCCTGGCTGGTCAATCAAGAGTTAGGTGTGTGAACCACTGACTCTGGCTGGTCAGTCATGAGTCAGGTGTGTGAACCACTGACCCTAGGCTGGTAAGTCATGAGTCAGGTGTGTGAACCACTGACCCAGGGTTTGTGAGTCATGAGTCAGGTGTGTAAACCACTGACCCTGGCTGGTCAGTCAAGAGTTAGGGTGAACCACTGACTCTGGCTGGTCAGTCATGAGTCAGGTATGTGAACCACTGACCCTAGGCTGGTAAGTCATGAGTAAGGTGTGTGAACCACTGACCCTGCCTGCTCAATCAAGAGTCAGGTGTGTGAACCACTGACCCAGGGTTTGTGAGTCGTGAGTCAGGTGTGTAAACCACTGATCCTGGTTGGTCAGTCAAGAGTCAGGTGTATAAATCACTGACCCTGCTGAGTCAGGAGTCAAGTGTGTGAACCACTGATCCTTGCTGGTGAGTCATGAGTCAGGTGTGGACCACTGACCCGGGCTGGTCAGTCATGAGTCAGGTAGAACCACTGACCCTGGGCTGGTCAGTCATGAGTCAGGTGTGTGAACCACTGACCCTGGGCTGTACAGTCATGAGTCAGTGTGGAACCACTGACCATGGGCTGGTCAGTCATGAGTCAGGTGTGTGAACCACTGACCCTGGTCTGGTCAGTCATGAGTCAGGTGTGTGAACCACTGACCCTGGGTTGGTCAGTCATGAATCAGGTGAGTGAATCACTGACCCTGGTCTGGTCAGTCATGAGTCAGGTATGTGAACCACTGATCCTGGGCTGGTCAGTCATGAGTCAGTTGTGTGAACCACTGACCCTGGGCTGGTCAGTCATGAGTCAGGTGTGTGAACCACTGACCCAGGTCTGGTCAGTCATGAGTCAGGTGTGTGAACCACTGACCCTGGGCTCGGGGTCATGAGTCAGGTGAGGAACCACTGACCCCTGGGCTGGTCAGTCATGAGTCAGGTGTGAACCACTCACCCTGGGCTGGTCAGTCATGAGTCAGGTGTGTGAACCCACTGACCGTGGCTGGACAGTCATGAGTCAGGTGTGTGAACCACTGGCCCTGGGCTGGCTGAGTCATGAGTCAGGTGTGAACCACTGACCCTGGGCTGGTCAGTCATGAGTCAGGTGTGTGAACCACTGACCCTGGGCTGGTCAGTCATGAGTCAGGGTGTGTGAACCACTGATCCTGGGCTGGTCAGTCATGAGTCAGGTGTGTGAACCACTGATCCTGGGCTGGTCAGTCAAGAGTCAGGTGTGTGAGCCACTGACCCTGGGCTGGACAGTCATGAGTCAGGTGTGTGAACCACTGACCCTGGGCTGGTCAGTCATGAGTCAGGTGTGTGAACCACTGACCCTGGGCTGGTCACTCATGAATCAGGTGTGTGAACCACTGACCCTGGGCTGGTCATTCACGGGTCGTAACACAATACTCGTACACAAGTTTCTCTGGTGAGGAAAGTCAACCAGCTCTATCTGCTGTTCCACCATCTACGTCACCATCTACTGTTCCGCCACCTAATGTCCCACCATCTACTGTTACCGCCATCTAATGTCCCACCATCTAGTGTTCCACCATATAGTGTTCCACCATCTAGTGTTCAACAATATAGTGTTCCACCATCTAGTGTTTAACTTTATAGTGTTCCACCATCTAGTGTTCAACTATATAGTGTTCCACCATCTAGTGTTCCACCATCTAGTGTTCCACCATCTATGTTCAACTATATAGTGTTCCACCATCTAGTGTTCCACCATCTAGTGTTCAACTATATAGTGTTCCAATTAATCTAGTGTTCAACTATATAGTGTTCCACCATCTAGTGCTCAACTATAAAGTGTTCCACCATCTACAGTTCCGCCATCTAGTGTTCAACTATATAGCGTTCCACCATCTAGTGTTCAACTATATAGTGTTCCACCATCTAGTGTTCAACTATATAGTGTTCCACCATCTAGTGATCAACTATACAGTGTTCCACCATCTAGTGTTCCACCATCTAGTGTTCAACTATATAGTGTTCCACCATCTAGTGTTCCGCCATCTAGTGTTCCACCATCTAGTGTTCAACCATCTACAGTAGTGTTCCATCATCTAGTGTTTAACTATATAGTGCTTCACCATTTAGTGTTCCACCATCTAGTATACCGCCATATCGTGTTCCACCATCCAGTCTTCCACCAGCAAGTGTATCTCCCCATCGTGTTCCACCATCTAGTGTCCCACCATCTAGTGTTCCGTCATCTAGTGTTCCCCCATATAGTGTTCCACCTTCTGGTGTTCAACCATCTAGTGTTCCACCATTCAGTGTTCCACCCTCTAGTGTTCCACCCTCTAGTGTTCTACCCTTTAGTGTTCCACCATCTACTGTTCCACCATGTAGTGTACCGCAGTATCGTGTTCCACCACCATATGTTCAACCATCTAGTGTTCTACCATCTAGTGTTCCACCATCTAGTGTTCCACCCTCTAGTGTTCAACAATGTACTGTTCCACCATGTAGTGTACCGCAGTATCGTGTTTCACTGCTATTATTATAATGACAAAATGGCAAGATGGCTGGCTCTCTGGCTGGGGGAGGGAGAGGGTGGCTGGGTCAGGTGATGACCTGGCTGGGGGAGGGAGAGGGTGGCTGGGTCAGGTGATGACCTGGCTGGGGAGGGAGAGGGTGGCTGGGTCAGGTGATGACCTGGCTGGGAGGGAGAGGGTGGCTGGGCTCAGTGATGACCTGGCTGGGGAGGGAGAGAGGGTGGCTGGGCCAGGTGATGACCTGGCTGGGGGAGGGAGGGTGGCTGGGTCAGGTGATGACCTGGCTGGGGGAGGGAGAGGGGTGGCTGGGTCAGGTGATGACCTGGCTGGGGGAGGGAGAGGGTGGTCAGGTGTGAACCTGGCTGGGGAGGAGGGTGGGCTGGGTGATGACCTGGCTGGGGGAGGGAGAGGGTGGCTGGGTCAGGTGATGACCTGGCTGGGGAGGGAGGAAGGAGGCTGGGTCAGTATGACCTGGCTGGGGGAGGGAGGAGGGCTGGGTCAGGTGATGACCTGGCTGGGGGAGGAGAGGGTGGCTGGGCATGACCTGGCTGGGGGAGGGAGGAGGGGTAGCTGGGTGATGACCTGGCTGGGGGAGGAGGAGCTGGCTGGGCAGGTGATGGCCTGGCTGGGGGAGGGGGGTGCTGTCTGGGTCAGGTGATGACCTGGCTGGGGGAGGGAGGGGAGTGGAGGGTCAGGTGATGACCTGGCTGGGGGAGGAGAGGGTGGATGGGTCAGGTGATGACCTGGCTGGGGAGGGAGAGGGTGGCTGGGTCAGGATGACCTGGCTGGGGGAGCGAGAGGGTGGCTAGGTCAGGTGATGACCTGGCTGGGGGAGGGAGAGGGTGGCTGGGCCAGGTGAGACCTGGCTGGGGGAGGAGGGAGGGAGTGGCTGGGTCAGGTGATGACCTGGCTGGGGGAGGGAGATGGTGGCTGGGTCAGGTGATGACCTGGCTGGGGGAGGAGAGGGGTAGCTGGGCCAGGTGATGACCTGGCTGGGGAGGGAGGGAGTGGCTGTCAGGTGATGACCTGGCTGGGGGAGGGAGGGGTGGCTGGGTCAGGTGATGACCTGGCTGGGGAGGGAGAGGGGTGGCTGGGTCAGGTGATGACCTGGCTGGGAGGGAGGGGAGGAGTGGCTGGGTCAGGTGATGACCTGGCTGGGGAGGGAGGAGCTGGCTGGGTCAGGTGATGGCCTGGCTGGGGAGGGGTGCTGGCTGGGTCAGGTGATGACCTGGCTGGGGGAGGGAGGAGTGGCTGGGTCAGGTGATTACCTGGCTGGGGAGGGAGGAGCTGGCTGGGTCAGGTGTTGACCTGGCTGGGGAGGCGCTGGCTGGGTCAGGTGATGACCTGGCTGGGTGAGGGAGGAGCTGGCTGGGCCAGGTGTTGACCTGGCAGGGGAGGAGATGGCTGGGTCTGGTGATGACCTGGCTGGGGTAGGGGCGCTGGCTGGGTCAGGTGATGACCTGGCTGGGGAGAGAGGATGGCTGGGTCAGGTGTTGACCTGGCTGGGGGAGGAAGAGATGGCTAGGTCTGTTGATGACCTGGCTGGGGAGGGAGAGGGTGGCTGGGTCAGGTGATGACCTGGCTGGGGGAGGAGAGGGTGGCTGGGTCAGGTGATGACCTGGCTGGGGAGGGGGAGAGGGTGGCTGGGTCAGGTGATGACCTGGCTGGGGGAGGAGGAAGGGAGTGGCTGGGTCAGGTGATGACCTGGCTGGGGAGGGAGGAGGTGGCTGGGTCAGGTGATGTCCTGGCTGGGGAGGGAGAGGGTGGCTGGGTCAGGTGATGACCTGGCTGGGGGAGGGAGGAGGAGTGGCTGGGTCAGGTGATGACCTGGCTGGGGAGGAGAGCTGGCTGGGTCAGGTGATGGCCTGGCTGGGGAGGGTGCTGGCTGGGTCAGGTGATGACCTGGCTTGGGGAGGGAGGGAGGGCTGGGTCAGGGTGATGACCTGGCTGGGGGAGGAGAGGGTGGATGGGTCAGGTGATGACCTGGCTGGGGAGGAGAGGGTGGCTGGGTCAGGTGGATGACCTGGCTGGGGGAGGGAGAGGGTCAGGCTGGTGATGGCCTGCTGGGGAGGAGAGGGTGGCTGGGTCAGGTGATGACCTGGCTGGGGGAGGGAGGGAGGAGGCTGGGTCAGGTGATGACCTGGCTGGGGGAGGGAGATGGCTGGGTCAGGTGATGAGACCTGGCTGGGGAGGAGAGAGGGTGGCTGGGTCAGGTGATGACCTGGCTGGGGGGAGGGAGGAAGGAGTGGCTGGGTCAGGTGATGACCTGGCTGGGGAGGAGGGGTGCTGGTCAGGTGATGACCTGCTGGGGAGGAGAGGTGGCTGGGCCAGGTGATGACCTGGCTGGGGAGGGAGGAGGGAGGGCTGGGTCAGGTGATGACCTGGCTGGGGGAGGAGGAGCTGGCTGGGTCAGGTGATGGCCTGGGGGGAGGGCTGGGTCAGGTGATGACCTGGCTGGGGGAGGGAGGAGTGGCTGGGTCAGGTGATTACCCGCAGGGGAGGAGCTGGCTGGGCCAGGTGTTGACCTGGCTGGGGAGGGGGCGCTGGCTGGGCCAGGTGATGACCTGGCTGGGGAGGAGGAGCTGGCTGGGCCAGGTGTTGACCTGGGTGGGGGAGGAGGAGATGGCTGGGTCTGGTGATGACCTGGCTGGGGTAGGGGTGGTGGCTGGGTCAGGTGATGACCTGGCTGGGGAGGAGGAGTGGCTGGGTCAGGTAATTACCTGGCTGGGGGAGGGAGGAGCTGGCTGGGCCAGGTGTTGACCTGGCTGGGGAGGGGACGCTGGCTGGGTCAGGTGACACCTGGCTGGGGAGGAGGAGCTGGCTGGGTCAGGTGATGACCTGGCTGGGGAGGAGGGGGGGCTGGGTCAGGTGATGACCTGGCTGGGGAGGGAGATGGTGGCTGGGCCAGGTGATGACCTGGCTGGGGAGGGAGAGGGTGGCTGGGTCAGGTGATGACCTGGCTGGGGAGGGAGGAAGGGAGTGCTGGGTCAGGTGAGACCTGGCTGGGGGAGGGAGGGGTGCACAGGTGATGACCTGGCTGGGGAGGGAGAGGGTGGCTGGGTCAGGTGTTGACCTGGCTGGGGGAGGGGCTGGCTCACAATGTTGACCTGGCTGGGGAGGGAGGAGATGGCTGGGTCTGGTGATGACCTGGCTGGGGGGAGGGGCGCTGGCTGGGTCAGGTGATGACCTGGCTGGGGAGGGAGGAGCTGGCTAGGTCCGGGATGACATGGCTGGGGGAGGGAGGAGCTGGCTGGGTCAGGAGATGACCTGGCTGGGGGAGGGAGGAGCTGGCTGGGTCAGGAGATGGCCTGGCTGGGGGAGGAGGAGCTGGCTAGGCTGGTGGAGATGGCCTGCTGGGGGAGGGAGGAGGAGCTGGCTGGGTCAGGATCTCATTACTAAAGTTGGAACAGTTTGAGTCATCTGGCCGCTAACTTGCAGTGATAGCATATTAAAGTTGACCTAACTCAATACTATTGGCTATTAAACCTTACCGGGTTAATCAACTATGAATATACAAAAATACAATGGAACTTATAACAGCTTTTGATACATATATCAGACGGTATATATTGGGGATATATAAGACACGGTATATACGGTATATGACACGTGTACGACACAGTGAAGCACATATAACGCTGTTAAGTGTTGCTGCCTGCCTGCCGGCCTGTAGATGACAATGGTGGCCTGAGTTTAGCACCACGGTCACCTCACTTGGCGTCACTACATCCCTTGCCTCAGTACCTGTCCTGATCACCCTGCTGAAGAGGGCCGTAGGTTACCATACAAATATGGTAAGACACAGCGCACGCGGCCCTCAATATTACCATCTATGATACTTGGGTGTGTGTGTGTGTGTACTGTACAAGGCGTGTGTACAAGGTATGTGTGTGTGTGTGTGTGTGTGTGTACAAGGTGTGTGTGTGTGTGTGTATGCAAGGAGTGTGTGTGTGTGTACAAGGTGTGTGTGTGTGTGTGTGTGTACAAGGCGTGTGTACATGTGTGTGTGTGTGTGTGAGCCAGGCTACACTACTACAGGTCCAGTACATAGCCTTACACAGGTGTATGAGCCAGGCTACACCACTACAGGTCTAGTATATAACCTTATACAGGTGTATGAGCCAGGCTACACCACCACAGGTCCAGTATATAGCCTTACTATCATAATCAGTTGTTGGTTATGAAGTTGAATACTGTAATGAGTGAGAAAAAGTTATAATGTGAGGAATGAGAGACAGTTAATGAAGCATAAGATGTCTTTATAATTACCAAAGTTTTAACTACGTTTTATGGGGATAAGACGACCACGTCGCCTGTCTAGTTGTTGCCCCGAATAAGCCGCTATAAGGTTGTGTTGGGCGAGAGGACGGAACTATGGAGAGGGAGAGAAGGTGTGAGGGAAGGGGGGGAGGGACAGAATGACAGAAGGATAGTGTAGAAGTGAGGGAGAGAGTGGAAAGGAGATAGGATAGACGGGAAGGGGGTGGGAGAGAGGAAGGTGAGGGTAGGAGAGGAGGAAAAGGAGGAAGGAAGGAGGATAGGAGTGAGGGTGGGTGGGAGGGAAACGAGAGAATGGAGTGGGGGAGGAGTGAGTGAGTTAAGACGGTCTGGCCTCATAATGCGAGTTACTGTTCTTATGCCATAACTTATCAACTTGAATTACGCAAATATTAAGATACTAATGAGGGAAAATATGACGCAACAAAAACAATAAAACAATTCAAGCAACTCAGCACATTTTAGTCCTAGGTTCAATCACAGCCTTCTCGTTATCCCAACAGTTCAGGAGTGAAGTTTGTCATTTTACACATTACAAAAGATCTAAATATACTTAATAAAAAAAATACCATATTAAGTGTGTAGGTTCCATAAGATAAATTAAATCAAGAGAATAAAGAACAAACAATCATTAATAAACCACTAATATATGCATGTAAATAAACAATAATCTACTTTGTAATATTACCATTGATTGCACTTTACACAAAATAAATAATAATAGAGCAGCACTGAATAGCTAATACTCAACTAAACCCTATTTGAAAAGGTATCCACCACTGACAAACTGAGACATTCTACTACTGTACTCTTAAGGCCAGCCAGTGTCTCAGACATCACATACCCAGGACTAGCATGCCAACCTCATACTAATATTAATCAACCCTACATTAAGCTACAAAAATATCTACATACACACAGAAAATATTTCCAGTATCAAGCACGCCACTTACAGGGTAAATAATATACCTAAAACATATATTTCACTATGCACAATTCCACCACTGTTCATTACGCCATGCATAACACCGTATCAAAGTTACATAATTAGAAGTGATTTAGTATGTAAGGAAGTGTAAGACGTTGTGTTGGGGGGGTATTGTCTATATGAGGTGGGGGAGACGGTTCATATATGAGGAATGAAGGTGGCGTACACGAAACAGATCCACTAATGGGAACCTGTATACAAAGGCGACAAGAGGAAAGATAATGTATTAATAAAGAGACCAGATGTGATGTGGATTAACCTTGGTGATGTGGATTAACTTTTGGTGATGTGGATTAACTTTGGTGGCGTGGATTAACCTGGTGATGTGGATTAACTTTTGGTGGCGTGGATTAACTTTTGGTGGCGTGGATTAACTTTTGGTGATGTGGATTAACTTTTGGTGGCGTGGATTAACTTTATGGCGTGGATTAACTTTGGGTGGTGTGGATTAACTTTTGGTGATGTGGATTAGGTTAAGTTTATGTTACAGAGTTAAGATGACGTAAGAAGAGGACACCTAACATATAATAATATTCCAGACGAGGGCGGCCAGTAGAGTGAAACCTCTGTATAACGGACTATATGGAGAGAGGAGTCCGTTGCCGGACACATGTAAAGTTTGGGAGACACAAACAAACCGAAGACACACACACACACACACACACACACACACACACACACACACACACACACACACACACACACACACACGCACACACACACACACACACACACACACACACACACACACACACACACACACACACACACACACACACACACACACACACGCACACACACACACACACACACACACACACACACACACACACACGCACACACACACACACTGACATATATCGCTACAGCCACAACAGAAACTGATTTAATATAATATAGTGTTAATGATTATTATTTTGACTTAACTGAAACACCAACGTGACGCAGAGACAAATAACATGTGTATTATATCACCAATTACTGCCCGCCCGGTCCTGCTGATGGCTTTGTTAACGATCCTTGGTCAAATTGCCTTACTGTTTATATTGGACACTGTCTAAGCCTACCACCACGGTCTGGAGGCGGAGAGCACTCAAGATAACATAGTGGAATAACGTTGTTCTTAATGTCACTATTGCTAATTTGATGGAGTAGAACTATATACACAGCAGAGGACAAGTACGTGAGAACACCAATACCGTCATCACCAACACAACAAACACTGCTATATGGAAATACAAAACATCAACAATAACATACAACAAACACTACTACACACATACAAGGAAACACAAACATCACCATCACCAACACAACATCGTAAACAACACTGCTATAGGAAACATAAATTTTACTTTTACTTTTTACCCTCACCACTGATCGGCTCAGTGTTAGCCGCTTCGGCGATCATTGCCCTCTTACGCACTGTTGATGGACGAAATCCAATCAGTTCCTGAATATATCTCAACCTGCTCCAGTAAGTGTCAAGCCCGTCTTGAAAGAGCTAACATCGGTGCCGTCACAACACTCTGTAGATCATTCCAAGGTTCAGCAACTCTCACCGAAAAAGTTGTCTTCAATTTTCTGGACCAGTGGCAATCTTGAACGTATCTCTGAAGTGAGCGTCCGCCAGTTCCAGGTAGACACTCGACCGAGAAGTGCCCTGAAGAGATTTTATACCTCAATTAGGGTCGCCCCTGCCCATCTATAGTATAAGCCAGGCAAGTCTAGGCTCCAATCTCTCAGGGTGTTGAGGTGCCGGGAAGTGCTGGCACCAGTCTGGTGGGCCTCCTTGAACATTTTCAACCAACTGACAGTCCCTAGTATATTTCTGAAGACCAGACGGGGTGATGCACTAGATGGGGGAAGCACCCCACCATGAAGATCTGAACGACCTTCTTATAAAAGCCTCAATCATTTATTTGCCTGATTTACCTTCTTTCCTCTCAATGGCCCGGAGAACCCAGCTGATTGTCAACATATACACACACCGTAGGTCCGTCTCACATTCAGCCTCAACAATGCAGTTTCTTCATCCTGTTGGGACATATGATATGCCTCCTTACCGTTGGTACGCCCCAGGTGCATCCTCTACACTTCGTGACATTGAATCTCTGAAGCCAGCCATTTTTCTGACCATTCTTGGAGCTCACAGAGATCCCAGCCACGGTCCTCTTGATTCTTGATTTCGGAATAACTTGGCGTCATCTGCAAAGGCAAACATTTGGTATGGAGGAGTATACAACGTCAGGCATGTCATTTACGAAAACAAACAAAGAACAGCAGGTCTAATACACTGCCCTGTGGTACCCCGCTTGTGGCAGGCAGAGATGATGATTTCGTGCTTTAATCACCACAAGCACACTGCTTGCGGTCATGTGGAAAGTCTTCATCCACGCTTAGGACATTTCGAATTCCGTAAATTTTCCAGTTTGATTTTTCAGCCTTTCATTGCAGCACTGTCAAAGCCTTGTCAAAATCGAGGTAGTATATATTATCGATATTACTTAAATTCCCCGTTCCAGAATATGCGTCCAAATATCCAATACCTTGGGCAATTGTGTTAAGCAGGAGCGCCTCCGGCATAAAACCATGTTGGCAATCCTTACAAGGTTGTTTCGTAGTAGATGTTCCATCGCGGCATCTCTTGGATAATACTCAAGTACTTTTACATTACTATCCTGGTCAGTCTACCTGTCTAGTTGTTCAGGAGGACGATCGCCCTTCTGAAGAAAGGGACTCACATAAAGCCATTTTACAATCACTGGGACCCTTAATCATCCAAGCATTTTCTGAACAGGGATCTTCTTCAGGCGCGGCAAGTAAGCCTGTTGCACACAATTCTCTTATCACTCGGATTCACCATGCCGCTGGGACTCTTATGGACCTAGCTTTGACAGTTTATTTCTAATACCCCAGGAACACAATAAAAGCAGTCGAACCCTCTGTCCTCAAACCCAGGAAGGTTAACCGCATCCTCTTATGAACACCAAGTAAAAGAAGCTGTTCAATGTCAGCCATCCGGTCAGACCTGCATAACTACCATCTTTTTCTCAGGTCTGATACTCCTACTCGCGTTTTTAATTTCGACTTGCATAGCGGTAAAACGCCTTTGGGTTTGACTCTGACCCTTGCAACCAGCCTCTGAATTCCTTTTCAGCCCGTCTACACAGACTGCCTTTTGCTGGTTTCGCCGTTGCATACATCCTCCTGTCCTGCTCATCGTTTGACCTACCTAAGTCTTGAATTTCTGGGTTTTCTTAACTTTGTCGACTGCCAGATGGTTCATGTGTAGGACTATTTCGTATTCCTAGAGTAATTGCCTATGTTATATTTATCGACCAAATGGGTCACTTTTACTAGTTTTGATATTCAGCGTAGTGTCTGTGCATTCTACGTCTTAGTGAGTCATGACCAGTGATAGCCTTCATCTCTTCCCTCATCCCGTCGTAATTTCCATTGAAATATTTGCACGATGGCTTGGCTTTACGAAGCTCTAGTGTTGTTAAATCTGAATGATTGATTGGCGGTGACTCGGTGCCTTACTGCACAAGGTGTCTAGCTTCATTACCATATTCTCCTCGTTTGTTATGATGAAGTCTAGTCTTGCGTTTGTCTTCTGTAATGTACTGGGCTCTAACATGTTGGAACAGAAAATTATCTCTCAGAGTTTCTACAAAAAGAAAGCAAGGTTATTCAAGTCATTTGGGGTGAACTCGTTTCTCCAGTCGAAGTCGCCATAGTTAAAGTCCCCTGGCGATAAGGAGGTGGCTAGAGTTGAGCATCGCTGTGTTGTCTATTAAGGCTCTTAAGTTCCTTTGATTTAGTGGGCTACAATAAGTAAGTCCCCTCCCTTTCATTAAATTTTACATCACTTGGACTCTTCAAAAACTCCTACAATATCGGGTTGGTGTACCTTCAGTAGTGTTTCAAACTCTTCTCTCTTATCAAGAAACGTGTCGGTATTAGTGTACATGATATTCAAGCCAGAATTTGTTCTCAGTAACGTCTCTGCTCTTAGTAGTAACCCTTCTCCCCCAAATCTCAGAAGCTGCAGAATTTGCTAAGTCCACAGTATTTTGCAGGGTGTGGTTAGAAATGTCGTTGTTTACACGGCGCCTACCTCCTCCTGTCTGGTGGGCGGAGCTGGTGCCACCTCCCGGGTGGGGGGTAGAGCGGGTTGAGGGTGCGCTACTGCCCCCTGGCTCTGTGTCGGTACACTTGCTTCCACTACCCTCCCCCTGAATATAACCCATGTACACCTCTCCCCGTTCCTCCTCGACTCCTCCCTCTTCTGCTTCAAGCCCTGCAGGAGCTTCCTGTGCTGTCCCCTCTGCATTACCGTGCGATCTGGGTGAATGAATACATTCCGAGAGATGCCTCGCTCCTTGCCAAGTTTTTGCCTGCCGAATAACCTCCCATTTCTCCTCCTCACTCACTAGTGTGATCCTCAGGGGGCGAGGTTTGTCCCCTTGCTTTTGTCCCAGCCTCCTCACATCCTGAGGGGGTGATGCCATATTCAGAACCTCTGTACAAATATTCTTAAACTGCATCTTATCGTGTGTTACCTTACTCTTAGTTCCCTCCGCCTGGCTCTCGGGGACTCCAAAAACTATTACATTGTTCCTGAGCTCGAAACGTTCCCGTTGTTCCTCCTCTCCCCTAACAGTAGGTCCGCTAATTGCCATTTCTTCGACACACTTCTTTAGAGTCCCTAGCTGTTGTAAAACCTGTTCTGATCCTGCATTACTCTCCGCCCCCCCCCCGTGGCCCTGTTAAGGCCTGAGTATAACTCCTCTTTGTTACCACCTCCATTCTATCGGCTACTTCCTCAGTCTTAGCAAGGATCTCTTTCCCAACTTATTCAAGTTTAGCAACCAGCAAGGATCCAGCTTCATCTATTTTCGTCCCAAGGGAACTCCTTCCCCTGAGGCTTGCACTCGCCTCTTTCACCTTGACTATGCAGTCATGGCAATACCAGCAACAGCCATCATGCCTTACGGCAACTTGTATCGTCCTAAACTCTGTATTGGTCAGGTCTGTACCATCTACATCCGTCGTCACGCTGCAGTAATCACATGTCACTAGATTTCCTGGTGCCGCTTCAGCCCCAGGTTTCATACCCCTCATGGTTGTTGCTGTTGGGGAGCGAGGGGGGGAGTGCAGACTGTAACATCACCGTCATCACCAACACACAACAAACACTACTACACAAACATCACCGTCATCGCAACACACAACAAACACTACTACACAAACACCACCGTCATCACCAACACACAACAAACACTACTACACAAACACCACCGTCATCACCCAACACACAACAAACACTACTACACAAACATCACCAACACACAACAAACACTACTACACAAACACCACCAACACACAACAAACACTACTACACAAACATCACCAAACACACAACAAACACTACTACACAAACACCACCGCATCACCAACACACAACAAACACTACTACACAAACACCAAGTCATCACCAACACACAACAAACACTACTACACAAACATCACCAACACACAACAAACACTACTACACAAACATCACCGTCATCACCAACACACAACAAACACTACTACACAAACATCACCAACACACAACAAACACTACTACAAACATCACCGTCATCACCAACACACAACAAACACTACTACACAAACATCACCAACACACAACAAACACTACTACACAAACACCACCGTCATCACCAACACACAACAAACACTACTACACAAACACCACCGTCATCACCAACACACAACAAACACTACTACACAAACATCACCAACACACAAACAAACACTACTACACAAACATCACCGCATCACCACACAACAAACACTACTACACAAACATCACCGTCATCACCAACACACAACAAACACTACTACACAAACATCACCAACACACAACAAACACTACTACACAAACATCACCGTCATCAACACACAACAAACACTACTACACAAACATCACCAACACACAACAAACACTACTACACAAACATCACCAACACACAACAAACACTACTACACAAACACCACCGTCATCACCAACACACAACAAACACTACTACACAAACATCACCAACACAACAAACACTACTACACAAACATCACCAACACACAACAAACACTACTACACAAACATCACCGACACACAACAAACGCTGCTACACAAACATCACCAACACACAACAAACACTGCTACACAAACACCACCGTCATCACCAACACACAACAAACACTACTACACAAACACCAACGCATCACCAACACACAACAAACACTACTACACAAACATCACCAACACACAACAAACACACTACACAAACATCACCAACCACACAAACACCTACACAAACATCACACAACACACAACAAACACTGCTACATAAACATCACCGTCATCACCAACACAACAAACACTACTACACAAACATCACCAACACACAACAAACACTACTCTACACAAACATCACCGTCATCACCAACACACAACAAACACTACTACACAACCACCGTCATCACCAACACACAACAAACACTACTACACAAACATCACCAACACACAACAAACACTACTACACAAACATCGCGTCTCACCAACACACAAACACTACTACTGCAAACACCACCGTCATCACCAACACACAACAAACACTACTACACACAACCACACAAACATCACCGTCATCACCAACACACAACAAACACTACTACACAAACATCCCAACACACAACAACACTACTACACAAACATCACAGCAAACACTACTACACAAACACCACAACATCACCAACAACAAACACTACTACACAACATCACCAACACAACAAACACTACTACACAAACATCACCAACACACAACAAACACTACTACACAAACATCGCAACACACAACAAACACTACTACACAAACATCACCATCACAACACAACAAACACTACACACAAACATCGCCATCCCAACACACAACAAACACTACTGCCACCACACACAACAAACATACTACACAAACATCACCAACACACAACAAACACTACTACACAAACATCAACACACAACAAACACTACTACACAAGCATCACCAACACACAACAAACACTACTACACAAACATCACCAACACACAACAAACACTACTACACAAACGTCACCACACACAAACACTACTACCAAACATCACCAACACACAACAAACACTACTACGCGCATCACCGTCATCACCAACAACAAACACTACACATCACCGTCATCACCAGCACACAACAAACGCACTACTACACAAACATCACCACAAAAACACTACTACACAAACATCACCGTCATCACCAACACACAACAAACACTACTACACAAACATCACAACACACAACAAACACTGCTACACAACATCACCAACACACAACAAACTACTACACAAACATCACCAACACACAACAAACACTGCACAAACACCAACACAAACCACTACACAAACACCACCGTCATCCCAACACACAACAAACACTACTACACAAACATCACCAACACACAACCACTAACACTCCACACACAACAAACACTACTACACAAACACCACCGTCATCACCAACACACAACAAACACTACTACACAAACACCACCGTCATCACCAACACACAACAAACACTACTACACAAACATCACCGTCATCACCAACACACAACAAACACTACTACACACACATCACCAACACACAACAAACACTACTACACAAACATCACCAACACACAACAAACACTACTACAGTACACACATACACCAGTTCTCTCAGTGTGGCAGCATCAACCAGTGTGTACAGTAACTTGGCAGCGGATGTTGGCTGAGTGAGGTTTAACTAACGCTGATAACTTATGCAGCGTCTTCTCGCCTACTCACTTGCTTAAACATATAATGGATCACCTGAAGATTAACCCTCCCAGCTTATATCATCTTGAGATTAATCACCCTTACGGTAACCTAACCTAACCTAACCCTCCCTAGGCGTCGATAAGGTGTTAATCAAGTGAAATAAGCTGGAGGGACTAATCTTCAGTTGGACCCAAATTAGTTCATGCAACAGTGTAATTTGTGAACGGAAGAAAGTGTAACATAAGATATATTGTCAAGGTGAAATAACTGGCGATGTTCTCCAGCGGCCATGTTCTCCACTGGCCATGTTCTGTAGTGGTCAAGTTCTGCAATGGCCATGTTCTGCAGTGTTCCTAGGGAGGGAGGAGGAAGTAGTAAGAGTTGAACCACTGGCCCCGAGCCAAGTCTATCACTGGCCAATGGAGGGGAGAGAGAAGCTTAAAGAGAAACCTGTGTCATAGGTTTTTCTCTACTTGGTAACACTGGACGCTCACACAGCCCACTGTACCGCCACCAACACATCCAGCCTTGACCAATACAAGGGTATACACAGTACAGTACAGTACAGTCAGTACAGTACAGTAGACCGTAGACAACAGATAGTGGAACACTAGTTGGTGGGACACTAGAGAGATGGAATCCTAAACAATGGAACACTACAGTGGAGCATAAGACAATGGAGCACTACAGTGGAGCATAAGACAGTGAAACACTACAGTGGAGCATTAGACAGTGAAACACTGCAGTGGAGCATTAGACAGTGAAACACTACAGTGGAGCATTAGACAGTGAAACACTACAGTGGAGCATTAGACAATGAAACACTACAGTGGAGCATTAGACAGTGAAACACTACAGTGGAGCATTAGACAGTGAAACACTACAGTGGAGCATTAGACAGTGAAACACTACAGTGGAGCATTAGACAGTGAAACACTACAGTGGAGCATTAGACAGTGAAACACTACAGTGGAGCATTAGACAGTGAAACACTACAGTGGAGCATTAGACAGTGAAACACTACAGTGGAGCATTAGACAGTGAAACACTACAGTGGAGCATTAGACAGTGAAACACTACAGTGGAGCATTAGACAGTGAAACACAACAGTGGAGCATTAGACAGTGAAACACTACAGTGGAGCATTAGACAGTGAAACACTACAGTGGAGCATTAGACAGTGAAACACTACAGTGGAGCATTAGACAGTGAAACACTACAGCAGTGGTTCCTCAACTTTATCACAAGACGCCCTTTCCTTTCACCAATCTCTCACGCTTGGTATTGGTATTTATATTATATTACCTTCAAGATGAACTAACAGATAATTCTTGTATCCCTGTATCTCGTACACGTGAGGAACACTCAAAAGTTCTGTAACTAAGAAAAAAATAACCTTATCAATTTTGTTAACAATTTCCAAATAGAGATATAATAATGTCAATATATGTTTTACACATGGCCTCGCGCCCCTCCCACCTTGTTCACATGGCCCCGCGCCCCTCCCACCTTGTTCACATGGCCTTGCGCCCCTCCCACCTTGTTCACATGGCCTTGCGCCCCTCCCACCTTGTTCACATGGCCTAGCGCCCCTCCACCTTATTCATGGCCTCCTTCCCTCCCCCCTTGTTCATGGCCCCGCCCCCTCCCCACCTTCACATAGCCCCCCTTGCCCCTCCCCACCTTGTTCACATGGCTTGCGCCCTCCCCACCTTATTCACATGGCCTTGCCCTCCCACCTTATTCACATAGCATTGCGCTCCTCACCGTGTTCACACTGGCCTCGCCCTTCACTATGTTTACATGTCCTCCCACAACCCTCCCCCCTGTTCACACTGGCCTCGTGCCTTTCACCTGTCCACATGGCCTCGTTCCCCTACCACCTTGCTCACATGGCCTCACGTGTCCCCCCCCTCTGTTCACATGGCCCTGTGCCCTCCACCTTGTTGATGTGGCCTTGCGCCCCTCCACCTTGTTCACCTTGGCCCCGCCCCTCCCACCTTGTTCACATGGCCTTGCGCCCTCCCACCCCTTGTTCACATAGCCAGGCGCCCTCCCACCTTGTTCACATAGCCCCGCCCCTCCCACCTTGTTCATGGCCCCTTGCCCATTCCACCCTTGTTCATAGCCTCCTTCCCATCCCCACCTTATTCACATAGTCTCGCTCCCCTCCCACCTTGTTCATGGCCTTGCGCCCCTCCCACCTTATTCCTTGGCTTTGCGCCCCTCCCACCTTGTTCACATGGCCTTGTCCCTATCACCTTGTTCACATGGCCCCTTGCCCTCCCACTTTGTTCACATGGCTTTGCGCCCCTACCACCTTGTTCACATGGCCTTGCACCCCTCCCACCTTGTTCACATGGCCTTGCGCCCCTCCCACCTTGTTCACATGGCCTTGCCCCCCTCCCACCTTGTTCACATGGCCCCGCGCCCATTCCACCTTGTTCACATGGCATTGAGCCCCTACCACCTTGTTCACATGGCCCCGCGCCCCTCCCACCTTGTTCACATAGCCTTGCGCCCCACCCACCTTGTTCACATGGCATTGCGCCCCTACCACCTTGTTCACATGGCCTTGCACCCCTCCCACCTTGTTCACATGGCATTGCGCCCCTCCCACCTTGTTCACATGGCTTCACGCCCCTCCCACCTTGTGCATATGGCCTCGCGCCCCTCCCACCTTGTTCATATGGCCTCGCGCCCTTCCCACCTTGTTCACATGTCTCCTCCCATCTTGTTCACATGGCCTCGTGCCTCTCTCCCTGTTCACATGGGCTCGCGCCCCTCCCCACTGTTCACATGGCCTCGTGCCCCTTTCATCTGTCCACATGGCCTCGTTCTCCTACCACCTTGTTCACATGGCCATTCCCCTCCCCTGTTGGCGCCCTTCCCCCTGTTCACGCCCAGCCTCATTGCCCCTGTAATGAGACAAAACTCACAAGAAGAGAATTACATACATATATGTAGGAAGTATAAAGAGTAGGCATGTAAAGGTAGGAAACTTGGTAGCGTGGCCTGGATGTTATTTGCACAGCGTCACTACGCTTATCTTATCTCGTATGTCAATACACGTATATTACTTCTTAAAGGGACAACTTGTTAAACACCTCTTCGATACAACTATTTATTAATTCACTCAATGACATGGACACATTAATATCACTATTATATCGGGGTACTAACACATTATGCTTTACGTTACTTGACACTGACTCTCGGACACACCTGAATGAATACACTTCCCACAGTAGGTAACTCACCCTAGGACGTTCTGACAAGACTCACGTGTACCCTGACGTAGGCCCAGTGAGTGCTGGCTGGGCTGCCTTCATCACAGGGAGAGTCTGCTTAGCTGACGATGCCGTGGTCTAGTCGGGAGGTCTCCCTCCCGACCTGGGGAGGGGACGTGCGTGACTCTGCTTAGTGAACCGAGTGACGACCCGAACGGGAGAGAGATGACAGCAACCAGAATGAGAATCGTAATGGAATCCCGAATGGAATCTCGAATATCGAATCTCGAATGCCGAATATGGAATATTGAATGCCCGTGGACGGGACTGTAGGGCCTTTATATGGGGTCGGCCCAGCCGGCTTCTGACCTCTAACAATTAACACTAAACTGGTTTGATCTGGATAATTGTGTGCAGGTGTGGTCCTGGCCAGGTGTCTTGGCTAGGTGCGGTTGTAGGTCACCGGCTCACGTCATTAGCGGGCAAGGTCAAGTCCCTAGGGTCGACCTGAGGTGTGTCAACCTGGAATGCGGTGGTACCACGAGGTCTGTGGTGTACTTGCTGTTATATGTGACATAATTCTGGGCTGTAAGGTTTGGTCTGACAATCACTCATTACATGCCCCTCCCCTGTTCACATGGCCTCGTGCCCCTCCCCCCTGTTCACATGGCCTCGTGCTCCTACCACCTTGTTCACGTGGTCTCGCGCCCCTACCACCTTGTTCACATGGCCTCGCGCCCCTTCCACCTTGTTCACATGGCATTCGCCCCTACCACCTTGTTCACGCGCACCCCCCACCTTGTTCCATGGCATTGCGCCCCCACCTTGTTCACCTTCGCCCCTCCACCTTCGCCTGCCCTCCACCTTGTTCATGGCCTCGCGCCTTCCCCCTGTTCCGTTCCTCCATCTTGTTCATGGCCTCTGCCTCTCCTGTTCACATGGGCTCGCCCCTCCCCTGTTCCTGGCCTATTGTACATGCCTCGCTCCTACCTTGTTCCATGCCCCCCCCCTATTGTCCTTCCCCCTGTTCATGCCTTGCCCCTCCCCTTTCCAGCTTGCCCCCCTCACACCTCGTGCTCACCACCTTGTTCACGTGGCTCCTACCGTTCACATGGCCTCCGCCCTTCCACCTGTTCACATGGTCTCGCGCCCCTATCACCTTGTTCATATGCCTCGCCCCTCCCTTCAATTCAAATGCCCTCCCGCCCCCCTTGTTCACATGGCCTCATGCCCCTCCCCTCTGTTCACATGGCCTCGCGTCCCCATATTCACATGGCCTCGCCCCCTGTACCAACCTCGCCTCCTTGTTCACATGGCCTTGCCCTCTTGTTCATGGCTTCCCCTTGTTCCTGCCCCCTTGTTCACATAGCCACGGCTCTTGTTCACATGGCCCGCCCCCATGTTCACGTGGGCTCCCCCTTGTTCACATGACCACCCTTGTTACATGCCCCTTGTTCACATGGCCCGCCCCTTGTTCACATGGCCTCGCTCCTTCGCTCACATGGACTCAACCCCAGTGTGTGGACCATGTGGAGGGGCGTCTCATCCGTAAAGAGACACACGGGTGAGACTTTCCTTCATTTGTAACTAAACTTATTTACACAGTGGCTCACGGCAGATGGCGACTCCTCAACACATGTTTTACAAGGTTGAGATAAATGGCCACGAACACTGCGAGGCCACGACGCAACATAGTGTTCCCTGTACTGGTCGTTTCACGTCTCTTACTGTAGGTATAAACTATTAACTAACTCACACGTCGTCTCCATTGTTAGTGTCTCTCACACGTCTCTTACTGTAGGTATAAACTATTAACTAACTCACGTCGTCTCCATTAGTGTCTCCTACACGTCTCTACTGTAGGTATAAACTATTAACTAACTCACACGTCGTCTCCATTGTTAGTGTCTCCCACGTCTTACTGTAGGTATAAACTATTAACTAACTCACACGTCGTCTCCATTGTTAGTGTCTCCTACGTCTCTTACTGTAGGTATAAACTATTAACTAACTCACGTCGTCTCCATTGTTAGTGTCTTTCACACGTCTCTTACTGTAGGTATAAACTATTAACTAACTCACGTCGTCTCCACTGTTAGTGTCTCCCTACGTCTCTTACTGTAGGTATAAACTATTAACTAACTCACACGTCGTCTCCATTGTTAGTGTCTCCCTCCTTACTGATATTAACTAACTCACGTCGTCTCCATTGTTAGTGTCTCCTACACGTCTCTTACTGTAGGTATAAACTATTAACTTCTTCATCATTGTTAGTGTCTCCTACACGTCTTACTGTAGGTATAAACTATTAACTAACTCACGTCGTCTCCATTGTTAGTGTCTCCCCACACGTCTCTTACTGTAGGTATAAACTATTAACTAACTCACACGTCGTCTCCATTGTTAGTGTCTCCTACACGTCTCTTACTGTAGGTATAAACTATTAACTAACTCACGTCGTCTCCTGTTAGTGTCTCCTACACGTCTCTTACTGTAGGTATAAACTATTAACTAACTACGTCGTCTCCATTGTTGGTGTCTCCCCGTCTCTTACTGTAGGTATAAACTATTAACTAACTCACGTCGTCTCCACTGTTAGTGTCTCCTACATGTCTCTTACTGTAGGTATAAACTATTAACTAACTCACGTCGTCTCCATTGTTAGTTGTCCCCACACGTCTCTTACTGGTATAAACTATTAACTAACTCACACGTCGTCTCCATTGTTAGTGTCTCCTACACGTCTCTTACTGTAGGTATAAACTATTAACTAACTCACACGTCGTCTCCACTGTTAGTGTCTCCTACGTCTCTTACTGTAGGTATAAACTATTAACTAACTCACGTCGTCTCCACTGTTAGTGTCTCCTACACGTCTCTTACTGCAGGTAAACTATTAACTAACTCACACGTCGTCTCCATTGTTAGTGTCTCCTACACGTCTCTTACTGTAGGTATAAACTATTAACTAACTCACACGTCATCCATTGTTAGTGTCTCCTACACGTCTTACCAGGTATAAACTATTAACTAACTCACACGTCGTCTCCATTGAGTGTCTCCCACGTCTCTTACTGTAGGTATAAACTATTAACTAACTCACACGTCGTCTCCATTGTTAGTGTCTCTACGTCTCTTACTGTAGGTATAAACTAACTAACTCACGTCGTCTCCATTGTTAGTGTCTCCTACACGTCTCTTTGTAGGTATAAACTATACTAACTCACACGTCGTCTCCATTGTTAGTGTCTCTACACGTCTCTTACTGTAGGTATAAACTATTAACTAACTCACGTCGTCTCCACTGTTGGTGTCTCCTACACGTCTCTTACTGTAGGTATAAACTATTAACTAACTCACACGTCGTCTCCATTGTTAGTGTCTCACCCACAGGTATAAAACAACCACCCCTCCTACGTCTCTTACTGTGGTATAAACTATTAACTAACTCACGTCGTCTCCATTGTTAGTGTCTCCTACGTCTCTTACTGTAGGTATAAACTATTAACTAACTCACGTCGTCTCCATTGTTAGTGTCTCTACCGCCTCTTACTGTAGGTATAAACTATTAACTAACTCACGTCGTCTCCATTGTTATCCCCTCTTATATAAACACCACGTCGTCTCCTGTTAGTGTCTCACACATCTCTTACTGTAGGTATAACTATTAACTAACTCACACGTCGTCTCCATTGTTAGTGTCTCCTACGTCTCTTACTGTAGGTATAAACTATTAACACTACGTCGTCTCCATTGTTAGTGTCTCCTACGTCTCTTACTGTAGGTATAAACTATTAACTAACTCACGTCGTCTCCACTGTTAGTGTCTCTCGTCTCTATAAACTATTAACTCCGTCGTCTCCCTGTAGTGTCTCCTACGTCTCTTACTGGTATAAACTATTCTAACTCACGTGTCTCCATTTGGTCTCTACACGTCTCTTACTGTAGGTATAAACTATTAACTAACTCACCGTCGTCTCCATTAGTGTCTCACACGTCTCTGTAGTAAAACTTTAACCGTCGTCTCCACTGTTAGTGTCTCCCCTCTCTTACTGTAGGTATAAACTATTAACTAACTCACGTCGTCTCCACTGTTAGTGTCTCCCACGTCTCTTTGTAATTAACTAACAATATATTAACTAACTCACGTCGTCTCCATTGTTAGTGTCTCCACACGTCTCTTACTGTAGGTATAAACTATTAACTAACTCACACGTCGTCTCCATTGTTAGTGTCTCCTACACGTCTCTTACTGTAGGTATAAACTATTAACTAACTCACACGTCGTCTCCATTGTTAGTGTCTCCTACGTCTCTTCTGTAGGTATAAACTATTAACTAACTCACGTCGTCTCCACTGTTAGTGTCTACCACGTCTCTTACTGAGTATAAACTATTAAACTCACACGTCGTCTCCATTGTTAGTGTCTCCTACACGTCTCTTACTGTAGGTATAAACTATTAACTAACTCCACGTCGTCTCCATTGTTAGTGTCCCTACACGTCTCTTACTGTAGGTATAAACTATTAACAAACTCACACGTCGTCTCCATTGTTAGTGTCTACATCTCTTACTGTAGGTATAAACTATTAACTAACTCACACGTCGTCTCCACTGTTAGTGTCTCCTACACGTCTCTTACTGTAGGTATAAACTATTAACTAACTCACACGTCGTCTCCATTGTTAGTGTCTCCTACACGTCTCTTACTGTAGGTATAAACTATTAACTAACTCACACGTCGTCTCCACTGTTAGTGTCTCCTACACGTCTCTTACTGTAGGTATAAACTATTAACTAACTCACACGTCATCTCCATTGTTAGTGTCTCCTACACGTCTCTTACTGTAGGTATAAACTATTAACTAACTCACACGTCGTCTCCACTGTTAGTGTCTCCTACACGTCTCTTACTGTAGGTATAAACTATTAACTAACTCACACGTCGTCTCCATTGTTAGTGTCTCCAACACGTCTCTTACTGTAGGTATAAACTATTAACTAACTCACACGTCGTCTCCATTGTTAGTGTTTCCTACACGTCTCTTACTGTAGGTATAAACTATTAACTAACTCACACGTCGTCTCCATTGTTAGTGTCTCCTACACGTCTCTTACTGTAGGTATAAACTATTAACTAACTCACACGTCGTCTCCATTGTTAGTGTCTACCACACGTCTCTTACTGTAGGTATAAGCTATTAACTAACTCACACGTCGTCTCCATTGTTAGTGTCTCCTACACGTCTCTTACTGTAGGTATAAACTATTAACTAACTCACACGTCGTCTCCATTGTTAGCGTCTCCGACACGTCTCTTACTGTAGGTATAAACTATTAACTAACTCACACGTCGTCTCCACTGTTAGTGTCTCCTTACACGTCTCTACTGTAGGTATAAACTATTAACTAACTCACACGCCTCCATTGTTAGTGTTCCTGCCACGTCTTACTGTAGGTATAAACTATTAACTAACTCACACGTCGCTCCACTGTTAGTGTCTCCTACACGTCTCTTACTGTAGGTATAAACTATTAACTAACTCACACGTCGTCTCCATTGTTAGTGTCTCCCACACGTCTCTTACTGTAGGTATAAACTATTAACTAACTCACACGTCGTCTCCATTGTTAGTGTCTCCCACACGTCTCTTACTGTAGGTATAAACTATTAACTAACTCACACGTCGTCTCCATTGTTAGTGTCTCCCACACGTCTCTTACTGTAGGTATAAACTATTAACTAACTCACACGTCGTCTCCACTGTTAGTGTCTCCTACACGTCTCTTACTGTAGGTATAAACTATTAACTAACTCACACGTCGTCTCCATTGTTAGTGTCTCCTACACGTCTCTTACTGTAGGTATAAACTATTAACTAACTCACACGTCGTCTCCATTGTTAGTGTCTCCCACACGTCTCTTACTGTAGGTATAAACTATTAACTAACTCACACGTCGTCTCCATTGTTAGTGTCTCCTACACGTCTCTTACTGTAGGTATAAACTATTAACTAACTCACACGTCGTCTCCACTGTTAGTGTCTCCTACACGTCTCTTACTGTAGGTATAAACTATTAACTAACTCACACGTCGTCTCCATTGTTAGTGTCTCCTACACGTCTCTTACTGTAGGTATAAACTATTAACTAACTCACACGTCGTCTCCACTGTTAGTGTCTCCTAC
The DNA here is from genome assembly GCF_018991925.1 of Homarus americanus. Classification (NCBI taxonomy): domain Eukaryota; kingdom Metazoa; phylum Arthropoda; class Malacostraca; order Decapoda; family Nephropidae; genus Homarus; species Homarus americanus. The sequence continues at coordinate 1,244,648 of NW_024717620.1, read as the reverse complement.
ACGTCTCTTACTGTAGGTATAAACTATTAACTAACTCACACGTCGTCTCCATTGTTAGTGTCTCCTACACGTCTCTTACTGTAGGTATAAACTATTAACTAACTCACACGTCGTCTCCATTGTTAGTGTCTCCCACACGTCTCTTACTGTAGGTATAAACTATTAACTAACTCACACGTCGTCTCCATTGTTAGTGTCTCCTACACGTCTCTTACTGTAGGTATAAACTATTAACTAACTCACACGTCGTCTCCACTGTTAGTGTCTCCTACACGTCTCTTACTGTAGGTATAAACTATTAACTAACTCACACGTCGTCTCCACTGTTAGTGTCTCCTACACGTCTCTTACTGTAGGTATAAACTATTAACTAACTCACACGTCGTCTCCACTGTTAGTGTCTCCTACACGTCTCTTTATACATTACTATACTCCCACAAGAGTTCACCTGATATTATAGAATAATTTACATCTGTACAGCCCTGTGTGTGTGTGTGTGTATAATAATAATAATAATAATAATAATAATAATAATAATAATAATTTACGGTTTATTAAGATAACATGGCAGCCGGAAGGCTGAAAATATACAATGAACAATGTGTTTTTGCTCGTAACAAGGCTAATAAAGTACTTGGGTTACAAGTACAAGACTAGCGAGGTCATCCTATAACTGTATCTTGCGCTTGTGAGACCTCACCTGGATTACGCAGTTCAGTTCTGGTCACCGTATTCCAGAATGGATATAGAATCTTTGGAAAGAATTCAGAGGAGAATGACAAGACTAATCCCGGGCATTAGGAACCTTGAGTACAGAGACAGGTTAAAGCATCTTAATTTGCACTCTCTCGAGAGACGTAGAGCGAGGGGCGACCTGATAGAGGAGTATAAATGGAAGTCAGGGCTAAACAAAGGGAACATTACAAAGGTACTCAAACTATCCAACCAGGAGCGAACTCTTAGCAATGGTTTTAAATTAGACAAATTTAGATTTAGGCGCGAAATAGGTAAACACTGGTTTGGAAACATAGTGGATGAATGGAACAAGTTACCAAATATCATCATTAACTCGAATACGCTGAATAGCTTCAAACATAGGTTGGATGCTTATATGAGCAATAGGGGTTGGGTGTAAATGGGACTGCCCAGTATGGGCCAATAAGCCCGCTGCAGTTTCCTCCATTCTTATGTTCTTATGTTCTTATGTGATAAAGCTACATATGATGAAATCGGGGAGAGGGTCACTTGACTGACAAAATCTTTAGATACAAACACATTAGAAACATAGTCAACATATAGATTAACTATAGATCTGGTACTGTGGCAGCTGGTCTTGTAAACATTCTTGTGACCTCACTGGATGCGCCACGTGGTCCGGGTAGGTCCTCCAGCTCGCACAGGGTGTTGGAGATGGTTCTTGTTCCTTATGTGATGTAGTTAGGAATTCATAGTTCCTCACCTGGGTGGAGCAGGGAGTCCTCATTTCTCTCCTGATGTAGTTTGGAGTCTTTATATGCTTCTCATCCAGTGTTGGTGGTGGTGGGATCAGCAGTGACATAAGCAAGTTTGCGTATGACACCAAAATAGGGCGGCAGATAAATTCAGGGCAGGATGCAAATGCATTACAGGAGGATCTTAATAAACTGCAGGGGTGGTCTGAAAAATGGCGAATGAAATTCAACACCAGCAAGTGCAGCGTACTTAATATTGGAAGAACAAATACTATCAATGTATACAGCCTTAACAACATCAACCTAGAGAAGTCGACTTGTGAAAGACCCCTAGGGGTACTTGTAAGCCCGGACCTACGGCCTAGAAAACAGTGCGTTAATGTTCGAAATAAGGCAAACAGAGTATTGGGTTTTATATCTAGAAGTGAAAGTAATAAGAGTGCAGAGGTTTGTTGCAACTATATCTTGCGCTAGTCAGGCCGCACCTCGATTATGCGGTTCAGTTCTGGTGCCCTTATTATAGAATGGATATCAATACACTAGAGTCAGTGCAGCGAAGAATGACCAAAATGATTCCGGGACTTAGAAACCTTCCATATCAGGATAGGTTAAAGAAACTAAACTTGCATTCCCTAGAAAGACGAAGAGTGCGGGGAGATATGATAGAAGTATTCAAGTGGGTGAAAGGAATCAATAAAGGGGATATAGATAAAGTTCTTATAATATCCGAGCAGGATAGAACTTGTAGCAACTGTTTTAAGTTGGATAAGTTTAGGTTTAGGAGAGAAAAAGGAAGGAACTGGTTCACAAATAGGGTGGTGGACGAGTGGAACAAGCTTAGCAACTATGTAGTAAGTGCTGGAACGCTGGAAAGTTTCAAAGGGAAAATTGGATAGATTCATGGATGATAGAGAGTGGTAGTAACTCTCGACAGGAGCTGCCATGCACAGGCCAACCGGCCCATTGCAGACTCCTTATTTTCTTATGTTGTTCTTCTTATGTGTGTTAGATCCGCGTCAGGTCAACATTGACTGCTAAGCACAGATTGTCACTCAAACAGATGTTTCTTTCTTTCGAGTTGAAATTATCACTTTTGGATATCACTTGTGGATCAATCGTCAATCTTTGCACTGTACTGTTGGTGGGAGGATGTTGATAATTCCACATGTGGAGGAGGAGATGAGGAAAGGGAAAGGCTTGACAAACCAGGCTGGCTGGGCCGACGTCTTCACCCTATGAAGGCTGGAGACGGAGTGTGTGTGTGTGTGTGTGTGTGTGTGTGTGTGTGTGTGTGTGTGTGTGTGTGATTATTCACAGCCTTACAAGTGAAGCGGTGGCCGAGTCGGTGCATCTCTCGCCCCTTATCCTAAAGGTCGCTAGTTCGTGACCACACCGCAGCCTTCTAGTATACTGAAGCCTTACTCTGCTGAATTACTCCCCGCCCGTCGCCCTTATAGCGCCCAATAATATTACAAGAACTGAAGTAAGTAATTGATGCTAAAAACTCCCAAACTCAGTCATTCATGATCAAAAAAAAAATTATAATAAAAATTGTAGCTGTGAACCATGGGTCTACAGCTTGTATGCTGATGGCTAAGTTAATCTACATATAATTAATAACTATTATATAGTTTGTCATAATAAAATTTGTTCAATTCAAATATAAATTAATATTTTTGCCGGATGAAGCAGCCAATTACCATAATAATGGCAGACACAATATTTCCCTATACTGTACTGTACTGTACTGTACTGTACTGTACTGTACTGTACTGTACTGTACTGTATGATAAATAATTATAGCATTATCTGCCTAAATACAAAACAAAACAAGATTTAAAGTGTCCTTCTGTGTTCTGTTACCTTAATGATCTTACGGTAGATTTGTTTGTGTTTTTCTACGGGGCCTGAGGAGGGGAGGGGGCGAAAAAATAAGAATAAAAATAAATTAAAAATAGAAAAGGAAAAGGTTATATTAATCTACACCACAAAGTTGCCGGAAAACCAGCTTTTAAAAGTAAGACAGATTGTATGAGTATGGAAACACAGAAGAAGCAAGTGCATTCTACAGTTTGGCTGTGTGAGGAAAGAAGGAGGTACTTTAACGGGTTATTCTCGTGTGACCGACATCCACAGAGAAACGGTGGGCACCGCGGGCAAGACGAGTGTTATGAGCCCACGGCCTTGCCGGCGGTACACAGGATGCCAAATCCACCGAACATTGCCCGTTAAAGTACCTGTAAAAGAGAGAAAGTGAAGCAACATTGCGGCGAAGAGAAAGGGAAGAGAGATTATCAACTAAAGGAGGAGAGTTAATAAGACGAAATGCCTTTGATTCCACCCTATCTAACAATTGAAGAGCCACCCCAGATATGAGAGCAGTACTCCAAGTTAGGATGAATGAATCCCTTATAAACTTGAAGCGGAAGCAACTGCTCAGGAGTGAAGTAGCTACGGCATCTGTACAGCATTCCCAGCATTCAGGAGGCAGCTTTAACAATGTTGAGGATGTGTGGCTTCCATGACGTATTAGAGAAAATGGTGAGGCCTACCATAACTATTTAAGAATTTAGCAGAATGACTGCGTCCTGAAATGTGATTGGTGGGAGATCAACTAATTTCAAAAGTGTAATTGGTAAATACTGTCTTTTATTACTATTGAATTTAACCAAATTTCTACCTTCCCATTCGGAGATGCTGCACAGATCCACATTGATAGATGAAATAATATCAACTCTAGAAACAGATCGAGTTTAAGAATTCGGGGGAAGGGAAAATGTGAAGAAGAGTGAAGAGCAGAATCATCAGCGTAAGAATGGATAGAATTAGTCGTAGTGTGAAGTAAATCATTGATAAAAAGAAGGAAGAGAGTAGGTGAAAGAACAGAACCCTGTGGGACACCACTATTGGGAGAGAAAGAGAGAGAGATCGATCCCTCGACAACAACTGCCATGGATCGATTCTCAAGGAAGCTAGAGATTAGAGAAAAAAGTGGGGGAGAGTAACCATAAGAGGGAAGTTTAGAAAGAAGAGACTTGTGCCATACCCTGTCAAATGTTTTGGAGATGTCGAGGGCCACGACGAAAGTTTCCTCATAATCCCTAAGAGAGGATGACCAAAGATGGGTGCAGTAGGAGAGCAGATCACCAGTAAATCTCGCCTGGCGAAAGCCATACTGGTGTTCCGACAAAAGGGAAAGGCGTTCAATGTATCGGAGAAAATGAGAGTTTAAGATAGTTTCGAAAATTTTAGTGAGGGATGAAGTTAGGGCAATGGGGCCACAGTTAGAGGGATTGGAATGGTCACCCTTCTTCGGGATGGGCTGAACCAAGGCATGCTTCCAAGAAAAAGGAAAAGTTTGAGTTTTGAGGCAAAGGCGAAAGAGGTGAGCAAGCACAGGGGCCAGAACTTCATCACACTGCCTCAGAACACGAGGGGGTATTCCGTCCAGTCCATGCGTCTCACTCACATCCAACCTGGATAACACACCGGCAACCCTACGAATGGAGTTCACTAGGAGGAGCAGACTTAGGAGGGATAGAGTTGGAATCGTCTAATGTGGAGTTAGAGGAAAATAAGGTGCCAAAGAGATTGGCTTTGTCAGGGTGAAAGTTGGCTATAAAGTTTTCAGGTCGGAAGAGAGGAGGAAAAGAGGGGGTGCAGAAGTTATTACAGATGTTTTTGGTTAAGGACCAGAAGGATTTACTAGAGGAAGAATTAGCCAGGACAGCTGTCTTTCTTTTATATAAAATTCCGCTAGACCCTACGAAGAATAGCCTAACAACGATTCCCAGAAGTAATGAAAGAGACGTGGGTAAAAGGAGAAGGAGATAGTTTCATAACTTGATTTGCCCTATCTATATACTGTATTACTCTACTTATCTTAAACAAAATATAAACATTATTATGAACTAAAATTTCACACACACACACACACACACAAGTGCAAAAGAGGGCATGCAAGATTATTCTCTCCCCTTCCTACTCCACATATCAAGAAGCGCTCAACACACTGACCCTTTCGACTCTCACTGACCATCACCACGACCTCATCTGCAAATTTGGCAAGAAGCTTCTACACCATCCTCGACATCGGCTCCTAGTACCACCTGAGATCCCTAGCCCGAGAATTGCTGTTCGACACCACAACCGCATCCAGCCCATACGTGCACGAACTGATCGCTATAAGAACAGCCCAGTCCCAACCATTGTAAAAATTATCAATAACTTGTAATAAACCAGTGTATTCACTCCCAGTAAACACTACTTCTTGCACTGTCACTATGTTGAAATGCACTGTAGTTTGAGCTTTTCCCCATCTAGTTATTATATATCTTATTTGTGTCACTTATGTTACTTGTATATTATTTGTAATTCGAAACCCATTCCCCAAATATGTAACTGTATATTTTCAGCCTTCTGGCTGCCAAGCTCTTTCAATAAACCGTTAATTATTATTATTATTATTATTATTACACACACACACACACACACACACACACACACACACTACAACTACTACTTTCTACATTGCTGTCACTCGGAATCGAGTATGAAGATTATCCAGCTATGATACAATGAAATAAGTTATTAGGGATGTCAACTAGGTTGTTTGGCTTTGAGGTGACTAAAGAGGCAGATACGGGACCCGCAGGGTCGTCCACATTCATTGCACATGTGGAGGGCTGCATCTAGTGCGGGAGGGGCGGTGACAGCGTCTTTCCAGCGTTGGCGCTTGTCTGCCTCGGTTTGCAGTCGGGCTAACTCGAAAGTATTGTCACCTTCTCGTGTGGTGCTCCTCCAAGCGTTACGGTGTGGAGTATTCGTCTCCTGGTGAGGGGGTCGATTTGGCACTTTTTCAGGTTTTTTCTTAAGACTATTCTTATACCTTTTCAGTTGCCCGCCGGCATTACGTTTAATATTCGTTAGGTGACTGTAAAGTAGCTGCTTTGGCAGTCTACTGTCGTCCATGCGGGTAACATGGCCAGTCCATCGTAGTTGTTCATGGATAATGGTAGCCTCGACGCTCCTACAGTTGGTGTCAGCAAAAATACTGGCATTTGTTCTCTTGTCTTCCCAGCAAACTCGGAGGATGGAACGTAGACTACGTTGGTGAAAGTTTTCAAGTGCCTTGACGTGCTTCCTACATGTGACCCATGTCTCATTGCCATATAGCAGGGTGGGAAGGACCACTGCTCGATATACATACAGCTTTGTAGATAATTTCAGCTCCCTACAGTTGAAGACACGGTTTCGGAGTCCGCCAAAGGCTTGAGATGCACATCTGATCCGGTGCTGAATCTCTTTATCGATGTCTGCGATGGTGGACAGGTGGGAGCCGAGATACCGAAAGTGGGTAACATTAGAGAGGGTAGTACCGTTAAGCTGGATGGATGGCGGAGGTGTGTCTGAACATGAGGCAGGTTGAAAGAGAATCTGAGTGTAACGTACATTCACCTCAAGTGCAAAGTGCGCAAAAGCATCTGCGTAGATGCTTAGGATCTCCTGTAGGTCGTGTTCAGTGTGAGCAACAAGGGTGAGGTCGTCTCCATACTGAAGTTCAGTAATGTAAGCTGCCGACTCATTTGTTCTTGCCTGGAGTCGTCTTATGTTCAAAAGACCGGTACTCGATGTCCACTCCGCCGGCTAAATTGGCACTGGCACGAGTAAGGAAGGCAGCCAAGGAAATGGAAAAGAGAGTTGGTGCCAGTACACACCCTTGTTTAACCCCTGTTTGGATGGGAAGGAACTCAGACTGGTTGCCATTGTGCAGGACACTGCGGTTCATGCCACCGTGGAGTTGCCTCATAATGGCGATGAATTTTGGTACGCAGCCAAAACAGCTGAGGGTCCACCAGAGGGCTTCCCTGTTGACCGAGTCAAAGGCCTTGGTTAGGGTCGATGAAAGCCATTTACACGTCACGATGCTCTTCTCTGCACTTTTCCTGTATCTGGCGGGCAGCAAAGATCATGTCAGTAGTGCCACGTGATGGTCTAAAGCCACATTGAGATTCTGAGAGGAAGTTTTCCGCCTCAGGAAGGAGTCTACTTAGGAGGACTCGGGCGATAATCTTGCCAGCTACAGAGAGCAGCGAGATCCCACGGTAGTTGCCACAGTCTGACCAGTCTCCCTTGTTCTTATAGATATTGACATAAAAGCGTCTTTAAGAGCTTGTGGATTTCCTCCCTTTCCCATATATTCTCCAGGAGAGAGTGGAGACGGCTGGTAAGCAGAGGTCCTCCTGCTTTATACACCTCGGCTTGGATTCCATCAGGTCCTGAGGCTTTGTTATTTATCATCTGTTTGATGACAGTAACTACCTCATCCAGGGATGGAAGACAGCTGAGGTGGGTCAGCTCTTGATGCTGTGGGTCCTGCTCGATAGTCAGGATATCCACATCGGTGTTTCGGTTGAGCAATGAATGGTAGTGCTTTTTCCAGCCCTGAAGGAGAACTTCATCGCCTTTAATTATGAAGTTATTGTCAGATGAGCGGAAGGGGGCTGCGCCATGAGTGGTTGGCCCATAAAATATTTTAACGGAATTGAAAAATTCGCGCATCTTAATAATAATAATAATAATAATAATAATAATAATAATAATAATAATAATAATAATAATAATAATAATAATAATAATAATAATAATAATAATAAAAATAATAATAATAATAATAATAATAATAATAATAATAATAATAATAATAATAATAATAATAATAATAATAATAATAATAATAATAATAATAATAATAATAATAATAATAATAATTAACGGTTTATTGAAAACGTTCTGCAGCCCGAAGACTGAAAATATACATTGGACATAAATGACTTATTACATACATTGGCATTGGTGGTTTAAAAAAAGCCTTCATTAGAGAAAGGTAAAGAAACATACAGTGAACATACAGATTAATGTTTACAGCGGAGGTCAAGTAGATCATGTGAGCTGAGGTGTTGAACAGCAGACACATAGTACAGTAACTCCCTCACAGATGGCATTATGAGGGGCATCACGTGGAGTAGTAGTTCCCTCACAGGTGGTGTTATGAGGGGCTTGACGTGGTGTAGTAATTCCCTCACAGATGGTGTTATGAGGGGGCTGATGATGTAGTAATTCCCTCACAGATGGTGTATGAGGCGCCTGATGATGTAGTAATTCCCTCACAGATGGTGTTGCTACCTAACCTAGCTTGGAGAAGGACGTGCCCCTAAGTGCTCGCTTTAGTGACCAGAGGAAATGGCCGCCTTGAATCGTTGTGTTGTGGGGGAAGAGGAGCGGAGTGTGAGTAAAGACGACCTCCTGGCCACTCTGTTAAATCAGCTGGAGCAGCTGCCATGCACAGGCCAACCGGCCAATTGCAGACTCCTTATTTTCTTATGTTCTTATGTTATGAGGGGCCTGATGTGATGTAGTAATTCCCTCACAGATGGTGTTATGAGGGGCCTGATGTGATGTAGTAATTCCCTCACAGATGGTGTATGAGGGGCCTGATGTGGTGTAATAGTTCCCTCACAGATGGTGTTAATAGGGGCATCACATGGCGTAGTAATTCCCTCATGGATGGTGTTATGAGGGGCATCACGTGGTGTAGTAATTCCCTCACAGATGGTGCTATGAGGGGCCTGATGTGGTGTAGTAATTCCCTCACAGATGGTGTGTGAGGGGCCTGATGTGGTGTAATAATTCCCTCACAGATGGTGTTATGAGGGGCATCACATGGCGTAGTAATTCCCTCACGGATGGTGTTATGAGGGGCATCACGGGGTGTAGTAATTCCCTCACAGATGGTGTTATGAGGAACCTCACATGATGCTGTAGCAACTCATTCACTACATGGTGTCGTAGCATTCTGGGGACACCACGCGGTCTGCTGTCACAGGACCTCACTCATTCAAGTGGGTGAGGTGTGGTGCTGATCTCCATGTTTTTGTATTTCACATGAATTATTTTTAAGCCAGCCATTCTTTAGAATGCGAAGTTCCGGTGGACTGCCGCTTTCTTCTTGCGGAAGGCATCATCTTTGGTCCGAGACTGAGGGTTGCTCTGCCAGTCAGTAAAAGCAGCACGTTTATCAGCGATGAGTACTTTGATTGCCGGGTCATTTTCATCAAACCAGTCCTGGTGTATTCTTTTGATCTGGCCAAGGGTCTCTCTGCAGGTTTTTGTCATAACAGTGTTGTTGGTATCCCATTCGACACTGGGATTCGCGTTGTTTGCTGTTGGGTTGTTTATCAGCCCATGTTCGAGCTGCTCTCTGAAAGCATGTGCTACTGCTGGGTCCTCCAGATGCTTAGTATTAAAACCTCTTCAGGAGGCTTGCTGCCTTTGCCAATTTGGGGCGACGTGAAGTGAGAGCTAAGCTCTGACAAGTCGATGATCAGTGTCACAGTGGTCTGAGCCATGCATGGCACGGGTGATGAGGACATCTCGGCAATCTCTTTCTCTGACAATTATGTAGTCATTGAGATGCCAGTGTTTGGATTGTGGGTGTTGCCGCGAACCCTTGAACTTGTTGGCCTGCCGAAACAAGGTATTGGTGATAGTGAGGTTGTGTGCAGCACACTTGCTGAGGAGTAAGCCGTTGGCATTACACTTGCCAAGTCCAATTCTCCCTCATGGTTCCCTGCTAAATGTTAGCATCTCTGCCAACTCTGGCATTGAAGTCGCCAAGGAGCACAACCTTGTCTTCTCTTGGGATAGAGGTTAGCATTCGGTTAAGGGCGGCATAAAAGGCATCCTTGATGTCATCCTCTGCATCCAGTGTTGGGGCGTATACACTGATGAAGAAGGCATGGCGTGAGTGATTCAGTGGGACTGGAAACGTTCTTGAGGCGCTCGTTGATCCCAAAAGGCATTTCAGTTAGCCTGTGTAGGATGCGCTTGTGGATGGCAAAACCAACTCCATAAATGAGGTTTCTCTCCGCAACAGGCTTACCCTTCCAGAAGAAGGTATAGCCAGACCCCCGTTCTGTGAGCAGGCCCTCATCTGAGAGCCGAGACTCACCTAGCCAGCTCTTTTTCCACAAAGGCAGTACTTCTTTCAGGACACTCATTTGTGCCGGTATCCAGAAGGGTCATGACATTCCATGCAGCGACCATAAGAGGTTGTATGGTTTGTTTTTGTTTGGATCTGTGATTTTGATTGTGTTTTCGACCGCATAAGGATGATCTTACTGGGTGTGTTGCCCAGTCAGGTTGGGTTTTTCGGCAGGCTATGTTTAGGGAACCTTTTCTAGCCCCCTCCCAATGTGGGGTGAGCAGAGTGGCTCCTCGAAGGGGGTGCTCAGTGGCACAGAGAGGACCGGATTGCACTGCTGCCTAGATCCCAGTGCATAAACGACCATCTTATCTGTGCCGCCCATGTGCATAGTTGTGACTAGACTCCCGGCAGTCATCTCTGCCTGTCCCGGTCGCTACTCGTCCGTCGCCATAGGACTTTTGGGGGTATAGGGGTTTTGATAATAATGAGAGGTATGATGAACTGGTTGATGGCTGCGTGTGAGTTGATTTTTGTGGTGAGGCAGGAGCGCAGGATGCAACCACACATCTTGGCTCTCCCTTTTCCTGATTCAGTGGTGCAAGTGTTGCAACGACTGGAGACAGGGAGAGTTGCAATGGACTGCCGATAGCCCAGTTTGTTGGGTTTGGCCTTAGTAGCCTGTCTATCAGGTATTGCCTTCGTCCGCCGGTGTAGTCGTTGGGTTCCCATGGTGGTCACCTCCTCCGCCTATACCGCCGTTGGGGTCTTGTTAGAGCTCTGAGAGCATGTCTGTCTGATGCTGAGCTACACCACAGATTTTTCGTTTGGGGTTTACTCCAGTAGCCTTATACCTACCAAGGTTAATCCGCAAGGCAGCGGGGCAATGGCAGGTAGGCACCAGAACGTGTTCACTTGCCAGTGGGCCTATGCACCATTCGTCTGTGGCCCACTGCTACTTAGAGATCCCCTGCTGGTCTAGCCTAGGACCACGAGGCACCCAGTTACCGTGTGTTGCCACGAGGAGGCACAGCAGGAGTCTTGATGGTGAGGAGGCTGTGTACTGGCAGGGGAAGACTTATGCAAGTTGCTTCCCTGTTCGCCACAAGGGCTAGCCAACGGCGGCAGCTGAAAGCGAGTGGGAGCAAGCCGTGCTTGCACCCTAACACTAACGTAGTCCTGCCACACTAGGCGCATTTCGCCACCCTGTGTGCACAAACACACACACACACACACACACACACACACACACACGTATGTAAGTTTAGGTTAGGTTAGGTTAGGTTAGGTTAGGTTAGGTTAGGTTACGTTAGGTTACGTTACGTTAGGTAAGGTGAACCTAACTTTACCAAACCTATTTTAAGATAACTTAATCTCACCTATCCTTACATAACCAGCACTAACCTGACCTAACCTAACCCAAACTAACCTAACCTTACTTAACCTAACATGCACTAACCTTACATAAGCTAACCTCAGGAATGTAAACTTAAAATTAACCTAAAATAACCTAACCTAACTTAATCACAACGCCCTCAATGCCGTAACAACCTGTAAACATAACCACAACCTGTAACCATAGCCACAACCTGTAACCATAGCCATACCCTGTAACAATAACCACAACCTGTAACTATAACCACAACCTGTAACTATAACCAAAACCTGTAACCATAACCACAACCTGTAACCATAACAACAACCTGTAACTATAACCACAACCTGTAACTATAACCAAAACCTGTAACTATAACCACAACCTGTAACTATAACCACAACCTGTAACTATAACCACAACCTGTAACTATAACCACAACCCGTAACTATAACCACAACCTGTAACTATAACCACAACCTGTAACCATAACCACAACCCAACTATAACCAATAACCTGTAAATATAACCACAACCTGTAACTATAACCACAACCTGTAATTATAACCAACAACCTGTAACTATAACCACAACATGTAACTATAACCAAAACCCAAACCATAACCACAACCTGAAACCATAACCACAACCTGTAACTATAACCACAACCTGCAACCATAACCACAACCTGTAACCATAACCACAACCTGTAACTATAACTACAATCTGTAACCATAACCATAACCTGTAACCATAATGACAACCTGTAACTATAACCACAACCTGTAACTATAACCACAACCTTTAACAATAACCACAACCTGTAACTATAACCACAACCTGTAACTATAACCACAACCTGTAACTATACCCACGCCCTGTAACCATAACCACAACCTGTAACTATAACCACAACCTGCAACCATACCCACGCCCTGTAACCATAATGACAACCTGTAACTATAACCACAACCTGTAACCATAACCACGCCCTGTAACCATAACCATAACCTGTAACTATAACCACAACATGTAACTATAACCACAACCTGTAACTATAACCACAACCTGTAACTATAACCACAACCTGCAACTATACCCACGCCCTGTAACCATAACCACGCCCTGTAACCATAACCACAACCTGTAACCATAACCACAACCTGTAACCATAACCACAACCTGTAACTATAACCACAACCTGTAACCATAACCACAACCTGTAACTATAACCAACCTGTAACTATAACCACAACCTGTAACTATAACCACAACCTGTAACTATAACCACAACCTGCAACCATAACCACACATCCTGTAACCATAACCACAACCTGTAACTATAACCACAACCTGTAACTATAACCAAAACCTGTAACCATAACCACAACCTGTAACTATAACCACAACCTGTAACTATAACCAAAACCTGTAACCATAACCACAACCTGTAACCATAACAACAACCTGTAACTATAACCACAACCTGTAACTATAACCAAAACCTGTAACTATAACCACAACCTGTAACTATAACCACAACCTGTAACTATAACCACAACCTGTAACCATAACCACAACCTGCAACCATAACCACAACCTGTAACTATAACCACAACCTGTAACTATAACCACAACCTGTAACTATAACCACAACCTGTAACTATAACCACAACATGTAACTATAACCAAAACCTGCAACCATAACCAATAACCTGTAACCATAACCACAACCTGTAACTATAACCACAACCTGCAACAATAACCACAACCTGTAACTATAACCACAACCTGTAACTATAACCACAACCTGTAACTATACCCACGCCCTGTAACCATAACCACAACCTGTAACTATAACCACAACCTGCAACCATACCCATGCCCTGTAACCATAATGACAACCTGTAACTATAACCACAACCTGTAACCATAACCACGCCCTGTAACCATAACCATAACCTGTAACTATAACCACAACATGTAACTATAACCACAACCTGTAACTATAACCACAACCTGTAACTATAACCACAACCTGCAACTATACCCACGCCCTGTAACCATAACCACGCCCTGTAACCATAACCACAACCTGTAACCATAACCACAACCTGTAACCATAACCACAACCTGTAACCATAACCACAACCTGTAACTATAACCACAACCTGTAACCATAACCACAACCTGTAACTATAACCACAACCTGTAACTATAACCACAACCTGTAACTATAACCACAACCTGTAACTATAACCACAACCTGCAACCATAACCACATCCTGTAACCATAACCACAACCTGTAACTATAACCACAACCTGTAACTATAACCACAACCTGTAACCATAACCACAACCTGTAACTATAACCACAACCTGTAACCATAACCAAAACCTGTAACTATAACCATGCCCTGTAACCATAACCACAACCTGTAACTATAACCACAACCTGTAACCATAACCACAACCTGTAACCATAACCACAACCTGTAACCATAACCACAACCTGTAACCATAACCACAACCTGTAACCATAACCACAACCTGTAACTAAAACCAAAACCTGTAACTATAACCACGCCCTGTAACCATAACCACAACCTGTAACTATAACCACAACCTGTAACCATAACCAAAACCTGTAACTATAACCATGCCCTGTAACTATAACCACAACCTGTAACTATAACCACAACCTGCAACCATAACCACAACCTGTAACCATAACCACAACCTGTAACAATAACCACAACCTGTAACTATAACCACAACCTGCAACCATAACCACAACCTGTAACTATAACCACAACCTGTAACTATAACCACAACCTGCAACCATAACCACATCCTGTAACCATAACCACAACCTGTAACTATAATCACAACCTGTAACTATAACCACAACCAGTATCCATAACCACAACCTGTAACTATAACCACAACCTGTAACCATAACCACATCCTGTAACCATAACCACAACCTGTAACTATAACCACAACCTGTAACTAAAACCAAAACCTGTAACTATAACCACAACCTGTAACCATAACCACAACCTGTAACCATAACCACAACCTGTAACTATAACCACAACCTGTAACCATAACCACAACCTGTAACTATAACCACAACCTGTAACCATAACCACAACCTGTAACCATAACCACATCCTGTAACCATAACCACAACCTGTAACTATAACCACAACCTGTAACTAAAACCAAAACCTGTAACTATAACCACAACCTGTAACTAAAACCAAAACCTGTAACTATAACCACAACCTGTAACTATAACCACAACCTGTAACTAAAACCAAAACCTGTAACTATAACCACAACCTGTAACCATAACCACAACCTGTAACTATAACCACATCCTGTAACCATAACCACAACCTGTAACTATAACCACAACCTGTAACTAAAACCAAAACCTGTAACTATAACCACAACCTGCAACCATAACCACAACCTGTAACCATAACCAAAACCTGTAACCATAACCACATCCTGTAACTATAACCACAACCTGTAACTATAACCACAACCTGTAACTAAAACCAAAACCTGTAACTACTATAACCACAACCTGCAACCATAACCACGCCCTGTAACCATAACCACAACCTGTAACTATAACCACAACCTGTAACCATAACCAAAACCTGTAACTATAACTATGCCCTGTAACTATAACCACAACCTGCAAACTATAACCACAACCTGTAACTATAACCACAACCTGTAACCCACAACCTGTAACCATAACCACAACCTGTAACTATAACCACAACCTGTAACCATAACCAAAACCTGTAACTATAACCATGCCCTGTAACTAACCATAACCACAACCTGTAACTATAACCACAACCTGCAACCATAACCACAACCTGTAACTATAACCACAACCTGTAACTATAACCACAACCTGTAACTATAACCACAACCTGCAACCATAACCACAACCTGTAACCATAACCACAACCTGTAACTATAACCACAACCTGTAACTATAACCACAACCTGTGACCATAACCACAACCTGTAACTAAAACCACAACATGTAAGTATAACCAAAACCTGTAACCATAACCAAAACCTGTAACTAAAACCACAACATGTAAGTATAACCAAAACCTGTAGCCATAACCACAACCTGTAACAATAACCACAACCTGTAACTATAACCACACCCTGTAACCATAACCACAACCTGTAAATATAACCACACCCTGTAACCATAACCACACCCTGTAACCATAACCACAACCTGTAAATATAACCACAACCTGCAACCATAACCACAACCTGTCAACCTGTAACTATAACCATAACCTGCAACCATAACCACAACCTGCAACCATAACCACAACCTGTAACTATAACCTTGTCTTCTGGTTCACCATCCTGTTTTAACCCTCTACCTCCTTGCTTGTTTTAACCACTCGAATACGATGACTTTATCCCTTGAGTAGGATGTCTTGTATTCTTGACGACATTCGTGTTTAAATGAGTCTATTTCTCCGTGTGTGTGTGTGTATGTATGTTTTTTTGTGTGTACAGTATGTCCGTGTGTGTGTTTTTTTTTATATGTTCATATGCGTCTTTGTATATTTGTCCATGTATATGTATCGGTGTGTATGTACTGTATCTTACCTATATATGTATAATATACATGCATAATCAACAAGAGACAAAACAATAGCTTAACAACACTCAATAAATCTCATTATTATTTTCACTCACAAAAATATAATCATCCAGACGACAACAGGGACCACAAAGTTATTTCCAATCTTTACACAATAATTGTTGTATACCATAAAGTTCTTGTGGTCGTTCACAGGGAAAAAATGGTTACAGATAATTCTATTTCAATTCAGACAACACACACGACTGTATTGTTTTTGTGAGTACAGTAGAAGCTGAGGCCCAGCTCCGAGAGGTGCCTCACACACACACACACACACACTGTTCAACTGGTCGACAATATTCTATCTTATTATTAACGTTACAACGACAACCACACACATCATAGGACTAATTTCTTGTTTCGTGTAAAATTAGCAATGTTGTGTAGAATTTTCAAACTGTGTAACATTGTTTGAGTTGTGTAACGATGTTCATGTTGTGTGACAGTTGGTACAGTCAAGTGTTATGACATAAGGAAGAAGGCCGCGGTGACGCAGCTTCTGACCAGTTCATGATGAACCTGTGAGCAGAATGATGAGGGCAAGAGCAGGAGGAATGGTGTACTGTAGGTCCACTCACAGCCTCACGGGTCAGCCTCACTCACAGCCTCACGGGTCAGCTTCACTCACAGCCTCACTCACAGCCTCACGGGTCAGCTTCACTCACGGGTCAGCCTCACGGGTCAGCTTCACTCACAGCCTCACTCACAGCCTCACGGGTCAGCTTCACTCACAGCCTCACGGGTCAGCTTCACTCACAGCCTCACTCACAGCCTCACGGGTCAGCTTCACTCACAGCCTCACTCACAGCCTCACGGGTCAGCTTCCTTCTCAAACTGTGAGTAAGCGAACGTATCTAATGAGAGCATCCACGACACCATTTTGGCCAACATGAATTTGCATCGTAGGTCAAGTGAGAGAGATGTAAGAAATTGTGAGAATTTGTAGTGAAGATAAGTTGATGTGAGGCGAGGGTGTTGTTGACGTCTCGTAGCGTAAGTGAGAACATTGCTACACACGCTCACATACTTCCCATGGTTTGTAGTTCCACACGTCAGCCTCCAGCAGTTCATGTTCAAATTAGGGAATATATCTGAACAGCAGGGCCCAGGACACTGTTCACTCCCAAACACATTTATATTGCTTCCAGACTTACGGCCGGGTAAACAACAGTTAATGTTTAAAAGCAGAAATTTACCCATAATAACAAAACTAAAACAGGAAAAGTGTCTTATTGTGTTCAGTATAGAGCGCAGTCAACAACAGAGATAATTTACTTAAGTCGTCGAGAAGAGGAACATGGAGGCCAGTAACAGAAAGTCAGGAGTGGACAGCAACACCTACACACCCTCCTGGGGGCTGTTGTCTGCTGCAGGAGAGAGAAAACAGTTGCCTCCCTCAGTGTGTGTGTGTGTGTATGTGTATGTGTTGTGTGTGTGTCAGCTACAGAGGAAGACTCATAAGAGCCAAGATCTACATATTCAGCACCAGTGTCCCCGTTACTGGTGCAGGAGTCTAGTTCACCGTTCAACATCTCCGTTATAACATGGTAGATGATGTGATGCCTCTTTTATCCTTACAATAATAGTGCATCTCTTTATGGCTGATCAAAGTCTATTTATCAATCTACTTTGAGTAAAATAGTGCTATACCTGAGCACTACACAGGGTATAGCAAGTCTTCTTACATAACACCACAACAGGTGACCAACACACACTTACTGTTAAATAATAAAACATTATTATAGCAGACATCACCAACTGTAGTAACTAATAATACACAGCTAGGTAAACTTGAACATTCCATCAGGGCAAGTTAGCGGCCATATGTCTCAAACTTGACCCAACTTTAGTAATGAGCCTCCCACGTGTGTCACCTCCCCTGCCTTTCTCACCCAACTTTGAACCGAAATATGACAACACCGTTGCTACAACAACACACCGACTAGTCTCACCTTCAACAACCTTACCTAAAGTCCCTTATGACGTCACTTGATAAGGAACATAGAGTCAACAAATAGATTAACTATAGATCTGATACTGTGGTCTTGTAAACAATCTTGTGACCTAATATTGGCGCGAACAAGATCCTTCCCACGGGTCGGATGACTGTCGCGTCCTACCTACTGTAGGACCCTGGGTGTGTCAGGTCCGCGTCTGGTCACCATTGACCGCTGAGTACTGATTGTTACTCTTTAACAGTTGTTTCTTTCTTATGGGTTGAAATTGTCACTTTTGTATATCAGTTATGGGTTGATCGTCAACCTTTGCACTGTACTGATGGTGGATGCTGATAAATCCAGATGGGGGGGAGGAGATGGGGAAGGGGAAGGCCCGACAGACCAGACTGGCAACTGTCTCCATGGCCTAAAAGACCACGGCCACCTAAGCGGGCAGCGCTGAGTACAGTATGTCCTCACCCCATGAAGGCTGATGACATTGTGTGTATGTGTGTGTGTGTGTGTGTGTGTATGTGTGTGTGTGTGTGTGTGTGTGGGTGTGGGTGTGGGTGTATGTGTGTGTGTGTGTGTGTGTGTGTGTGTCGCTCACAGGGTGGTGAAATGCATCTAGTGTGACAGTATTACATTAGTGTTAAGGTGCAAGCGCTACTTGTTCCCCCTCGCTTTCAGCTGCCGCAACTGGCTAGCCCTCATGAGAACAGGGAAGCAACTTGCAAAAGTCTTCCCCTGCCAGTACACAGCCTCCTCACCATCAAGACTCCTGCTGTGCCTCTGTCATGGTCACGTTGACTGCTAGTCTATTTAATTAATGATTCTTATTAAACTCCACGACCACAAAACATGAGTGAGTTAGCGACCCCAGAGAAGACGTGTTTTTCCCCATAGACGCTACACTTGTCTTTCCTCCCAGAATCCCGCCTTTGTGAAGATAGTTATCAATGCGTTGTTATTCCACTTTCTCCTGGGAAGCTCAATCTTGAATTCGTCTGTGTATATCAACTCAAGTAATTCGCCAGACCTTTGTCAACTGAGGGTCATCTTTGAATGAGTAACAGTTAGTTTGTTTGTGATTATTGTCATTGCGTGAGTAGCGATCACTGGCAACTCAGGGGTATTTATACCCATGCATCACCAGGGAGAGCGTCCCCTGACGCTGCTCCAACGTTTCTCCAGGTATGTTTATGTGTAGCCATTCAGTTAATTCAGTCAATTGTAGTGAATATCAGTGTGCATCAGTGTTCATGCTTTAACAGTTGAATTGTCATTCACCCAGTGTGAGAAGTAATATAACGTAAATACGTCTGTCGTCTAGACAAGAGAGTTGTTTGTGTTGTCATGCTTCCCAGTCCGTCCCCTGACGCTGCTCCAATGTTTCTCCAGATCCCATTGTGATTCTTGCATCGCTCAACAACTGCCCCGGATGTAGTAGATACCCAGCAGGGACCAGATATGAAACGATGGCACCGATGCGGCCTGATTAATGTGCTCCACTGCCTCGTTGGGCCAGACCCCAGACTCGCCATGTGTCTGGCTACTACCGACCACAGCAACGGTCGTGAGCCCCAGTGTTCTACCCTGGGTTACTCCTTGGAAGTATATGTCCACAGAGAGTGTTGTAACATGTATGTTAGGGATAATTAGTTGGAAATAATTATCCCATGTTGGGTAGTGGACCCCTGTATATGCTGGTGTCAGTATTAACGAGTATGTGAGTAAAGTAATCTACAATGAGTGCCATGTACTATGTATTGTGAGTAGGGCCAAGGAACTGGTCCCATTATGCCATGTAATGTAACACCAGTAAGGTTGTGCGCAGTAAGAGTGTAAGATCTGAGTAATTACTGTTGAGTAAAGAAATAAGAAAATAAGTAAAAAAGAAAATAAGTAGAGAGGAAAGTACTGAGTCTGCAATAAGCCCAGGAGTTGAGCCTGATAGTTATATAATTAATAATATCTCTTTTCCCCTTGATTTCATATTAATAAATTTGTTTTTAGAGTACTTTAGGTGTATTCATTTCTCCCACAGTATTTTACCTTTATTTCCGTCCAAATGACTTGATACCAGAATTACCATACCCATGTGCCTAGACCCTCGACAATGCTACCAAAAGAATGACCATGCTACCAAAAGAATGACCATGCTACCAAAAGAATAGGTGACAGAACTGAGTAAGAGTAAGAACTAAGAGAAGTAAGTAAGATGAGGGTGGTGTAGGTGTTGGAAAACACGCGCCCTCACACCTCGTCGTGGTAACACACGGTAGTTGGGTGCCTCGTGGGCACAGGCTAGACCAGCAGGGCATCTCGGAGTAGCAGTGGGCCCCAGAGGGACGGTGCATAGACCCACTGGCATGTGGACACATTCTGGCGCCTACCAGCCATTGCCCCGCTGCCTTGCGGATTAACCTTGGTAGATATTAGGGTACGGGAGTAAACCCCGAATGAAAAATCTATGATGGAGCCCCACGTCAGGCAGACATGCTTACAGAGCTCCAACAAGAGCCCAACGGCAGTATAGGTGGAAGAGGTGACCACCGTGGGAACCCAACGACTACACCGGCGGACGAAGGCAATGCCTGATGAACAGGCACTGAGACGAAACCCAACAAACTGGGCTATCGACAGTCCATTGCAACTCTCCCTCTCCCCAGTCATTGCAACGCTTGCACCACAGGATTATGAAAACGGAGAGCCAAGATGTGTGGTTGCAGCCTGCACGCCTGCCTCACAACATAAATCAATTCACGTGCAGCCATCATCCAGCTCATCATACCTTTCATCATCCTCAAAACCCCTATACCCCCAAAAGTCCTATGGCGACGGACGAGTGGAGTCAGGGTCAGGCAGAGATGACTGCCGGGAGTCTCTAGTCACAACTCAGCACATGAGCGGCACAGATAAGATGGTCATTTTTATGCACTGGGATCTAGGTAGCAGTGCAATACAGCCCTGTCTGCGCAACTGAGCAGCCCTTTCGAGGAGCCACTCTGCTCACCCCACATGGGGAAGGGGCTAGAAAAGGTGCCCTAAACATAGCCTGCCTAAAAACCCAACCTGACTGGGCAACCGCACCCAGTAAGGTCATCCTAATGCGGTCGAAAACACAATCAAAATCACAGATCTAAACAAAAACAAACCTGACACCCTCTTATGGTCGCTGCATGGAATGTCAGAACCTTACTGGATACTGGCACAAATGAGCGTCCTCGAAAAAGAACTGCCCTTGTGGCAAAAGAGCTGGCTAGGTACAACATCGACATAGCAGCCATGAGTGAGTCCAGGCTCCCAGATGAGGGCCAACTCACAGAACGGGGTTCTGGCTATACCTTCTCCTGGAAGGGTAAGCCTGCTGAGGAGAGAAACAGCATTTATGGAGTTGGTTTTGCCATCCGCCAACGCATCCTACACAGCATAACTGAAATGTCTATTGGGATCAACGAGCGCCTCATGACACTTAGAGTCCCACTGAATCACTCACGTCATTCCTTTTTCATCAGGGCATACGCCCTAACACTGGATGCAGAGGATGACATTAAAGAAGCCTTTTACGCCGACCTCGACAGAATGCAAACCTATATCCCAAGAGAAGACAAGGTTGTGCTCTTGACGACTTCAATGCCAGAATTGGCAGAGATGCTAACATTTGGCAAGGAACCATAGGGAGAAATGGACTAGGCAAGTGTAATTCCAACAGCCTACTCCTCCTCAGCAAGTGGGCTGGACACAACCTCACTATCACCAATACCCTGTTTCGGCAGGTCAACAAGTTCAAGGGTTCGTGGCAATACCCACGATCCAAACACTGGCTTCTCATTGATTATTTAATTATCAAGGAAAAATATCGCCGAGATGTCCTCATCACCCATGCCATGCGTGGCACAGACCACGGCGAAGGCAGCAAGCCTCCAGAAGAGGTTCTATTACTAAGCGTCTGGAGGATCCAGCAGTAGCACATGCTTTCAGAGAGCAGCTCGAACATGAGCTTATAAACAACCCAACAGCAAACAACGTGAATCCCAGTGCCGAATGGGATACTATCAACACTGTTATGACAAAAACCTGCAGAGACACCCTTTGCCAGATCAAAAGAATACACCAGGACTGGTTTCATGAAAATGACGCGGCAATCAAAGTACTCATCGATGATAAACGTGCTTCATTTACTGACTGGCAAAACAATCCTAAGTCTCGGATCAAAGTTGATACCTTCCGCAAGAATAAAGCGGCTGCCCAGCGGGAACTTCACAATCTGAAGAATGACTGAGTTAAAAATAAAGCATGTGAAATACAAAAAAATGCAGATCAGCACAAGATGCGTGAATTTTTCAATTCCATTAAAACATTTTACGAGCCACTCACTCGTGGCGCAGCCCCCCTCCGCTCATTTGACGGTAACTTCATAAGTAAAGACGATGAAGGCCTCCTTTAGCGCTGGAAAGAGCACTACCATTCATAACTCAACCGAAACACCGATGTGGATGTCCTGACTACCCAGCAGGTCTCTCAGCATCCAGAGCTGACCCAACCTCAGCAATCCTCCATCCCTGGATGAGGTAGCTACTGCCATCAAACAGATGAAAAATAACAAAGCCTTCGGGCCTGATGGAATCCCAGCCTAGGTGTACAAAGCAGGAGGACCTCTGCTTACCAGCCTTATCCACTCTCTCCTGGAGAATATGAGTATATGAGAAAAGTAGGAAATCTCCCAAGCTCTTAAAGACGCCACCATTGTCAATATTTATAAGAATAAGGGAGACAGGTGCAGAGAACAGCGTCATGACCTGTACATGGCTTCCATAGACCTTACCAAGGCCTTCCACTCGGTCAACAGGGAAGCCCTCTGGTGGATCCTCAGCCGTTTTGGCTGCCCATCAAAATTCATTACCATTGTGAGGCAACTCCACGATGGCATGAATGGCAATGTCCCGCACGACAGCACCCAGTCTGAGTTCTTCCCCATCCAAACAGGGATTAAACAAGGGTATGTACTGGCACCAACTCGCTTTTCCATCTTCTTGGCTGCCTTCCTTACTCGTGCCAGTGCCAATTTAGCCAGTGAGGTGGACATCGACTACCGGGTGAAGGGGGGTCTTTTCAACATAAGACGACTCCAGGCAAGAACTAAGGTGTCGGCAGCTTCCATTACTGAACTTCAGTAGGCAGACGACCTCAACCTTGTTGCTCACACTGAACACGACCTACAGGAGATCCTGAACACATACACAGGTGCGTATGCACACTTTGGTCTCAGATTCTCCTTCAACCTGCCCCTGGTTCAGACACACCTCCACCATCCATCCAGCTTACGGCACATACAGGAGGCACCTCAAGGCACTTGAAAACTTTCACCAACGTAGTCTACGTTCCATTCTCCGAGTTTGCTGGGAAGACAAAAACACAAATACCAGTATTCTTGCTGACACCAACTGTAGGAGCATCGAGGCTACCATTATCCATGAGCAACTACGATGGACTGGCCATGTTACCCGCATGGACGACAATAGACTGCCAAAGTAGCTACTTTGCAATCACCTAATAAATAGTAAACGTAACGCCGGCGGTCAACTGAAAAGGTATAATGATAGTTTTAAGACAAACCTGAAAAAGTGCCAAATCGACCCCCTCACCTGGGAGTCGATTACTCCACATCGTAACTCTTGGAAGAGCACCACACGAGAAGGTGTCAATGCTTTCGAGTCAGATCCAATTGCAAGAAGCTCCGTGGTGCATACCATGCTGTAGTAGCTCCATGGTTGGTTTGCACGAAGCGTTGGGGAAGAGGGTTCAGGGGAGGGAGTTGGTATGGGCCAACTTAACGGTTGACCTGGCTGTTCCCACAGGAGCGCCAGGTACGTCTTGACCCATCGGTGGTCAAGGATGTGTATATATATGTGTGTGTGTGTGTGTGTATAATGTAAGTGGTCATTGATGATGTGAGGACATCATCAGGGAGCCTGTCTGTATGTGCCGACCGACCACCAAGGCTAGGAGAGAAGCTGCCATTCACGCCATGAGAAACAGTATTTAATGGCTGTGAGGCTATACTGGTAGACTCCTCATAATCAACAACAAGGCTACACTTTGAGGCTGTACTGGTAGACTCCTCATAATCAACAACAAGGCTACACTGTGAGGCTGTACTGGTAGACACCCCATAATCAACAACAAGGCTACACTGCACAATATCACCGACCAAGTCTCCAGCTTTAATAAATATGTTGAAAACACCGACAGGAACCCAACAGATCTCTACATTACCAGCTTCAAGGCCCTATGAGGAGATACCACACCTCAATGTATAGCCACCTGGAGTGTCTCGTTGATGGACTAGCTGGAGTGACTCGTTGATGGCCCAGCTGGAGTGACTCGTTGATGGAGCAGCTGCAGTGACTCGTTGTACGACCAGCTGGAGTGACTCGTTGTAGGACCACCTGGAGTGACTCGTTGTAGGACCACCTGGAGTGACTCGTTGTAGGACGAGCTGCAGTGTCTCGTTGTAGGACCAGCTGGAGTGACTTGTTGTGGGACCACCTGGAGTGACTCGTTGTAGGACCAGCTGGAGTGACGCGTTGAAGGACCAGCTGGAGTGACTCGTTGTAGGACGAGCTGCAGTGTCTCGTTGTAGGACCAGCTGGAGTGACTCGTTGTGGGACCAGCTGGAGTGACTCGTTGTGGGACCACCTGGAGTGGCTCGTTGTAGGACCAGCTGGAGTGACTCGTTGAAGGACCAGCTGGAGTGACTCGTTGAAGGACCAGCTGGAGTGACTCCTCCACCACTCACTGTCTTATCAGCTTTCTCGACTACATATACCGCCATCTGGAGAAACGATAAACGTCTGTAACTGTCGCCTTCATTGACCTCACCAAGGCATTCGACCTAGTTGACCACAATTTAATCATCAACAAAGCTATTGACCTCGGGTTTCGAAGAAGTCTTAACCATGGCTTACATACTTCCTCAATAACCGACGCCATGCTATACGCTTCCGAGGGGCTGTCTCCATCTTTCAGTCACTCACCTGTGGCGTCCCCCAAGGCACCAAGATGGAACCACAATGCTTCCTTATGCTTGTCAATGATGCCCTAAGGGAGACCCCTGCTCGCTGGAAATATGTCGACGACTCCACCATTGGGATCAGTGTCAACAATTCTGTTCCCGACCACACCGCCCTCCAGGGTTTATTGAACAGTCTCCAAAACTAGTCCACCAACAACCACGTCACCATCAACCATACAAAGACCATGGTTATGCACATCAACCTCTCCTCCGACGTTGTCCCACCCCCTTCCATTACGTTAGGTCCCAACAAACTCTAGGTTTTAGATTCCATTAAGCTCCTCGGCGTCACCATGGACAACAAACTAAATTGGAAACCACACGTCAGTGAAGTTGTCAAATCCTCCAGTTTCCGTCCCAATCTCTTTCGCCGAATCAAGTCCCTTGGAGTTCCTTTCCCCTGAGCTCCTCAGTGTTTACTCAACATTCATACTTCCCAAGCTCACCTATGCCTCCCCCACCTGGTCTTCCTCCCAAAATGCCACACAACGTAAACACCTAAAAAAAAGTGCAAAAGAGGGCATGCAAGATTATTCTCTCTCCTTCCTACTCCACATATCAAGAAGCGCTCAACACACTGACCCTCTCGGCTCTCACTGACCATCACCACGACATCATCTGCAAATTTGATGAGAAGCTTCTGCACCATCCTCGACACCGGCTCCTACTACCACCCGAGATCCCTCGTCCGAGAATTGCTGTTCGACACCACAACCGCATTCAGCCCATGCGAGCACGAACTGATCTCTATAAGAACAGCCCACTCCCAACCATTGTAAAAATTAATTATCAATAACTTGTAATCAACCAGCGTATTCACTCACAGTCAATCTTACTTTTTGCATTGTCACTATGTTGAAATGCCCTGCAGTTTGAGCTTCTCCCCACTTAGTTATTATATATCATATTTGTATCACTTATGTTACTTGTATATTATTTGTAAATCAAGAGACCCATTCTCCAATTATGTCACTGTATATTTTCAGCATTCAGGCTGCCAAGCTCTTTCAATAAACCGTCAATTATTATTATTATTATTATTATTACAGCACAACACAGCACAGCACAGCACAGCACAACACGACACAACACATAGCACAACACAGCACAACACACAGCACAACACAACACAGCACAGCACAAAATATAGCACAACACAACAGAGCACAACACAGCACAGCACAGCCCAACACAACACAACACAGCACAACACAACACACATCACAACACAGCACACATCACACAGCACAACACAACACAGCACAACACAACACAGCATAACACCACACAGCATCACACAACACAACACACCACAACAACAAGACACAACACAACACGACACAACACAACACACAGCACACACACAAAGCACAACACAACACAGCACAACACCACACAGCACCACACAACACAACACACATCACAACACAGCACACATCACACAGCACAACACAACACAGCACAACACAACACAGCATAACACCACACAGCATCACACAACACAACACACCACAACAACAAGACACAACACAACACGACACAACACAACACACAGCACACGACACAAAGCAAAAATGTTTTCTGTTACGATCGTATATAAAAAAAAACTATTTTAGCTTTTTGGCTTCTGACAGTTTTCTTTTTTTGACGAGTCACTCAGCTGGTCCAAGAACGAGTCACTCAGCTGGTCCAAGAACGAGTCACACAGCTGGTCCAAGAACGAGGTCACTCAGCTGGTCCTAGAACGAGTCACCAGCTGACCCAGAACGAGTCACTCAGCTGGTCCAAGAACGATTCACGCAGCTGGTCCAAGAACGAGTCACCAGCTGGTCCAAGAACGAGTCACTCAGCTGGTCCTAGAACGAGTCACTCAGCTGGTCCAAGAACGAGTCACGCAGCTGGTCCAAGAACGAGTCACCAGCTGGTCCAAGAACGAATCACTCAGCTGGTCCTAGAACGAGTCACCACCTAGTCCAAGAACGAGTCACGCAGCTGGTCCAAGAACGAGTCACTCAGGTCCTAGAACGACTCCAGCTGGTCCAAGAACGAGTCACGCAGCTGATCCAAGAACGAATCACCAGCTGGTCCAAGAACGAGTCACTCAGCTGGTCCTAGAACGAGTCACTCAGCTGGTCCAAGAACGAGTCACGCAGTCACTCCTGAGTCAGCCAAGAACGAGTCCAACTCAGGTCTCAGCTGGTCCAAGAACGAGTCACCAGCTGGTCCAAGAACGAGTCACTCAGCTGGTCCAAGAACGAGTCACCAGCTGGTCCTAGAACGAGTCACTCAGCTGGTCCAAGAACGAGTCACCAGCTAGTCCTAGAACGAGTCACTCAGCTGGTCCTAGAACGAGTCACTCAGCTGGTCCAAGAACGATTCACGCAGCTGGTCCAAGAACGAGTCACTCAGCTGGTCCAAGAACGAGTCACCAGGTCCTAGAACGAGTCACTCAGCTGGTCCAAGAACGAGTCACTCAGCTGGTCCAAGAACGAATCACTCAGCTGGTCCTAGAACGAGTCACTCACCTGGTCCAAGAACGAGTCACGCAGCTGGTCCAAGAACGAGTCACTCAGCTGGTCCTAGAACGACTCAGCTGGTCCATGAACGAGTCACGCAGCTGATCCAAGAACGAGTCACTCAGCTGGTCCAAGAACGAGTCACTCAGCTGGTCCTAGAACGAGTCACTCAGCTGGTCCAAGAACGAGTCACGCAGCTGGTCCAAGAACGAGTCACTCAGCTGGTCCTAGAACGAGTCACTCAGCTTGTCCAAGAACGAGTCACGCAGCTGGTCCAAGAACGAGTCACTCAGCTGGTCATAGAACGAGTCACTCAGCTGGTCCAAGAACGAGTCAAGCAGCTGGTCCAAGAACGAGTCACGCAGCTGGTCCTACAACGAGTCACTGCAGCTCGTCCTACAACGAGTCACTCCAGGTGGTCCTACAACGAGTCACTCCAGGTGGTCCTACAACGAGTCACTCCAGCTGGTCGTACAACGAGTCACTCCAGGTTGTCCTTCAACGAGTCACTCCAGCTGATCCTTCAACGAGTCACTCCAGCTGGTCGTAAAACGAGTCACTCCAGCTGGTCCTTTAATGAGTCACTCCAGCTGGTCCTTCAACGAGTCACTCCAGCTGGTCCTTCAAAGAGTCACTCTAGGTGGTAGTTTTCATATTACCAAATTGCTAAGGATCTACGGCGCCTGCAATATCAGCATAAGCCCAGTCAAACACAAAGCTTTCACAGATTAAGCTGGGTATTAGGGTGATTGCAATGGATCGTAGCTGATTTAAGGATTGTGGGCTGGTTGACTTGGGCACTGGTGATACATAAGAGGTCTTCCAGTCAGCTGGGCATCTGGCTTGACTGAGGGAAGCATTGATGATGGAGCAGAGGGGTTTAGCAAGCTCCGGGGAGAACTCCTTGAAGAGTTTCATTGGTAGGTCAATGGGGATGGTGGAACGTTTTAACTTCAGTTTGTCCAGACGTTTTGCTACTTCAAATTCTTCTACTAAGTCAGTGGGAAGGGAGGCTGGTAGGTAAGCAGGGAGAGTGGTTGTGTCAAGCCGGGGGAGTGTCTGGCATATACAGTAGTAGCGAAATGGTTATTCGATTCCTCAGCTGCGTCAACATTAGTGATAGTAACACGACACTTGGGTGGTAGTAACGTGGCGAGGGCTAGGCTCGTGGATTCTAATGTATTCAATGGCATAAATTAAGAGGGAGAATAAAAGGTGGATATTGCAGTGGTAATGATATCACAAAAAAATAAACAAAAAACATTAAGATTACTTATTGCAATGAAGTCGAGTATAGGAACACTTTAACAGAACACCAACACATGAACCCCTCCTTGCGGTTCACTCCAGACTTGTCCAAATTTACGTTAACACTTATACTCTACAATGCATTACAACCACTTGGCCTTAATTTCAGCTAAGTAAAAACAAATATTTAACAGAAGCAATGCGCATTATAAAATACAACTCACGGTAACATTCTACAAGAGTGACCCACAAAAATAATGACTCTTCACCACTTCATTTCATTATACTAATACTTGATAACACTTCCCCAAAACCCGTCACAAGACTGACATTTGTGTACCGTAATTACTATTACTCTCAATACTGGGTATACAATTTACTCTTGGGACACACACACACACTTAACAGGACTCCATGACACAACCTTACCTCTCGTCACTTACTAATATTATACCTATTAACACTCTTTACAATACAGGACACTTTGGTATTCACATTTTCGGCGGGAATAATATACTTCAGACCGATACATACTGTACAGGATGCTACCACCGGGCTTATGCCAGCTGGGATCCAAACATTCGTGCGCGTTCACACTCAGCGAATCCGCGGCCCAGCTCAAGCTTTGAGGCTGAGTCTTGGATTCGATCTGTACATCCATACACCGCTGCACCCGTAGGCCTCAGGCTCAATCATGGTTTACTCAATACATTCTGCCTGCACTGGTCACCGAATCTCGGCAGCCCCAGCAACCCATACAGTGCCTGTTATACAGTACAGATAATACGGTGCTCAAAGTGAGCTCTCAAGGGCTGTGAATCTCCCCATTTTATACCCCAAGGTTACATAGTCGGGATTTTTACAGACCTGTTTATCGGTATCAGCTACGGTACACATTGGCTTATAAAAATCAGTAATATGAGCCTACAATTCTTAAGGCTAATCCTTCAAATATAATCAGTTTTTAAACTTGAAATGCATCAATTAAACTGATTACAAATACTCAGATTAGCATTCTCATTTCTTGTGAAGTCAGCGTTTAAGTCATGGAATGAATTACCGAACTGGAGGCTTTAACAGGTTCTGATCAATGATTTATAACTTCAATACAAAAATTACAATCACTTCAGTACAGTCATCAGGTTCTCTGGTAGCTGCGAATCAGACATAACTTCAGTTTTGAATGGATATATCATAACTTCACAAGAGGCAAAAAAAAATTATCACAGATTTGGCTGGAAATTTATATACATTATCTGAGTACAGTTTAACTACTATTAAATATGTTGAAGCCTTCATCATATACATCCTGAATCTTGAATGCTTCACCTACCGGTAAGTATACACCACTAACTTAATGCTACTCATACATGGTACAGTATATCATAATTTTAAATTTACGATACTGGGGCAATACAGAAAACAAAACTCTCTAGGGCTAAAGGCGGCGTCACAGTGGCATTCTTTCGTCGATTTTTTTTTTTTTTTCAGCTTTCAGAAAATCGTGAAACTTTTTTGTTGTGCACCGTCACTCAGGCGTTTAGGACCAACTCGCCAGTTTCTCTCATTCGACAACTGTCAACAAACAAGATGGATCCAATCACGAAGACAACATAATAATGAGATATCTTGGGAAGAAGAGTAATAATTACTTCCTTATAATTTTAGCTTTACAGTATATTTTAAGTATTTTTTTATAGGTCTGTACCGTTTGACAAACAACCAACGACAACTCCGACGATTCGTGAAAAAATCGACAGTAATGAAAAAGTTGACAATAAAAATGCTAGTGTGACGCCACCTTTAACTCGCTCGTTTCACACATGTTTTATAGACAACGGAGCACAATATGAATAAGTATGGGTTTGAAAATATTATCAGTGCAACTGTGCGCATGACACAGATACCTGAAGGGGATTAGGTTTGGTTTGGTTAGATTTCGTACGAAGTCTCTTACAAGGTCCATCGTAGTCAAAATGTCAGCAGTCAGGTTAGTTATCACAGAATGAAGTTAGGTTACGTTACGTTAGGTTAAGTTAAATTAACTTAAGATAGGTTAGTCTGGTGACAACATGGAGCGTCGCCCGATGACTTGCATAGTTCCAACTTCTGTAACCATAATCTGAGGCAGTTTAGACGAAGCGAAGATTTTACTCATGATTTACGAAAAATAAAATGAACGGTAATGCAAGTCGAAATAATAATAAAAAATTAACATGTGTAACCTTGTCCTCGACCTAGTAACAGTTAACGTTAGATACAGGTAAAGAGGGCGACAGATTCTGGATGATGTGTGTACCAGTCAACACCACCACCACTTAATCCTGGACCTTCGCCAACTTGATATCGGCTAATTACTACAGTAGGAGGAGATTTATAGGACATTAGTGTCGCAAGGTTGGTCATATTTAACTTTTAATGAACCAAGACGACCAGTGTGTTGGTGTGGAGGCCACGTCCTGTGATCATGACACAACCTGTGTTTATGTTCACGACCACACAAGAGGAGTGAAAAATGTTACGGCCTTGCTTAGTGTGTGTGTGTGTGTGTGTGTCTTTAGGTATATTTTAAAGTGTTCTTCGGGTAAGTTAGGTTACTTTAAGTTAGGTTGGTTAGGCCAGGTTCTGATCGGCTCGTTAGTCGCTTGGGTGGTCGGCCACGTCTCTGTTACGTACTGTTCGCAAGTACTGGGCATGCACCGGCTCCTAAATGTATCTGAACTTGCTCCAGTGTTGGTCAAGTCTGGTCTTGAAAGAGCTCACACTCGGTGACGACACAACACTCCCTGGCAGATTGTTCCAAGAGTTCACAACTCTCACTCCGAAAAAGTTACCCCTCACAGTTTTCTGGACTTGCGGCTTCTTCAACCTTGAGCTGTGACCCCTTGTGGGGCGGGCGTCCGCCAGCTCCAGGTATGGACACTCTACTGAGTAGTGCCCTTTGAGATGTTTATACGCCTCAATTAGGTCCCCCCTTGCCCGTCTGTAGTTACAGGTACTCTAATATCTCTGGATAACTGAGGTGCCGAAGTGCAAGCACCAGTCTGGTGACCCTCCTTTGGACGTTTTCAATCAACTGAGTCCCTAGCATATCTCGGGGACCAAACGGAGTGACAGTACTCCAGACGGGGAAGCACTTCACTCTTGAAGATCGTTACGAGGGACGGACCGTCTAGATATCTGAACGACCTTCTTATAAGACTTACTAGTTCAGTGGCTTGATTCAACTTCTCACAATGGCCCGAGAACTTCAGTTCGTTATCAACATACACACCCAGGTCCTTTTCTCATTCGGTATCTATTAATGCAGTTTCTTCGTCCCATTGGGACATATGATACGCCTAATAAATTATAATTAACGTTTCCACAAAGTTTTGTCCAATTCTGTCAACTTCTGATGTAAGTCTAAAAAAATACGTAACCGACAACCGGACAAACATCCTCTTATGTTCCATGTATATATTCAGTGTGAAAGCATTCATATTATCTTGAAATATTTTTTTATTATATTTTGACATATTGTTTTCTCTTACCTGATACTGGAGTAGCAGTGGACACACACACACACACACACACTGTAAACATCAGAAAGTTAATGAACACATAGACTGATATTTTAAATACAATATAAAAGGAAATGATTGTCATAAAATTGAGGGTCAAAAATATTTTATAATGTTCATTTTCTACAGATTAACCATTTTCACTTTTGTAGTAGTTAAAACTGTCAATGTGGAGATTAAGGGCGCCACTTTACAGGGAAAATTAAGATTATATCTATGTTTAGGCATTTATTAGGTTAATTTAAGTAGTTAGGAAGTTTTGCAGACGGAAATAACAAATATCAGATGAGCAAGTATAAATTACCATAGTAAAAAGAAATTAAAAATAGGAAAGAAAGAGAAAGATAAAGTAACCAATGTGTGGAGTATTTATGTTTACTTAATTATATCAATTAAGAGTGCATCATTATACTCACATTTACCGTCAAAACTTTATTGCCACTTCTGCATTCATATATTGTACTTAACTCGTTTTTTTTTGGGGGGGGGGGGTTTCTGAGGACTGGTCACACTAGTAGGATTACCATTTAATATCCTGCATTAGAATCTCCAAGTATTATTATTTTTTAGTTATGAAAACTGTCTATAAACTAATCTTGAACTTTTGGTACGTCATTTGAGAGTTCTTCATAAAACAAAACAAAAAAGTATAACCTGAAGATACATTAAGAAAACCTACATTAATTTTCTACTAGCCTTTTGTCGTCTTTCGGAAATCTTTAGAATTTTAATATACTGTGTGCCGTTTTGTCCTTTTTGCTGACAGCGTGGAGCCAACGTGCCTACTACTGTCGCGGTCACAAGTCAGAAATATACTAAAAAGTAAACAATACAGACGACACACATACGTCACAATGGCGACAGTATCACCATCCCATCGTTGAGGAGACCAACTAAAATAGATGCATTATTTCGTAAACTGCGTCCCGCTAAACGCTTCGAGTACAACTTCCTTATTTATGTCACGAAGTGCAAGAGGCTAAAATAGAAGTGCAGAACAAGTTATATATATACAGAGGAGGGTGAGAACAAGTCCACAGAGATCAAGTATAGGTAATGACCCTACTAATCTTTACAAAAGCACCGCAGCGGTCGGTAGTCAGGTCAGTTTTCCCTCTGACCTGACTACCGACCGCTGCGGTGCTTTGGTAAAGATTAGTCTGTACTCACCCCTGAAGATGTGAATTACACGAAAGTGCTTGGGAACTTCGTGGTTTCTTCTTTCCTTGTGGTTATCAGCATATACCTAGATCACGCGCACCTACAGTGATTTATTTGCATATATATATATATATATATATATATATATATATATATATATATATATATATATATATATATATATATATATATATATATATACCTTGATAAAATCACACGGGAAAAGGGAAACAACGGAGCACCTAAGCTTTCGTCTTTATTCAAGACATCTTCAGGAGGCCGGTCCGACTAATTACCCAAATGTAGCCGCAATGAAGTCAAATAATGGTCCTACATGAATAAATTGGACTGCCAATCACTTCTCGATTATTATTTGGTGTCATAAAGTCACAAAATTTTGGTAAGCTTAATTTAATCTGAGTTGTGTTAGGTTAGGTACACGCACTCGATCTATTAATTCAGATTAAATTAAGTTCACCAATTTTTTGTGACTTCGTGACACCAAATACTACTCGAGAAGTGATTGGCAGACCGATTTACGCTTGTAGGACCATCATTTGACTTCATTGCGGCTACATTTGGGTAATTAGTCGGACCCTCAGAGGCCTCTGAAGATGTCTTGAATAAAGACGAAAGCTAAGGTGCTCCGTTGTTTCCCTTTTCCCGTGTGATTTTATTAAGATTTATCTTATCCACGTTTTTATTGTGGATCTACATGAAATATATATATATATATATATATAACCTCACTTAACTCAAACATTCATCAACCACACACAACAAATCCCCCCTAAGCAATCCGATCTCACCATAAATCAACACACCCGACACCTCCACCCCCCCCCAACCAAATAAATCCAAACACAACCCCCCCCCCAGACAAAGCCTCACTGAAATACTTACAACTCTCCAGAACCAACCCAAACATACCCAACCTCAGTGACAACCCTTCTCAATAAAAACAACCAAACTCAACAACTCCTCCCTAAACAAAAACTATCACTCCACATATCAACTTACCGACCCAAAAGCCCAGCCCCCCAATTAAACCAACCAACCTCTATACACAACAAACCCGCCAAACAGAACCTAACATACTGTACACTCATGAAGAAACAACAAAAATAAGAATAAAAAAAAAATCCTCTTAACCTCCGTTCGTAATTTGACAAAAAAGCCTCAAATCTGTCTCCTGCTTTCACTAAAAACAACTCTCCTACGATACGCTCATCCTTCCTTGCTACGAATACTTTGACATTTCAGGCTCAAAGATTCAAAACTCTTCCTCCAACTCGCTCCGTTCCTCTTTGACATAGCTCAAAGACTTTACCTTCACCTTTCTCCAAACAACTTTACAACTAACCTACATTCGTTTCTCCTTCCTTGTTTTCTTTGAGTGAGTGGTGTCCCCCTGCGCCGCTGCCGTGGTGGCGGTTCTTCCTCCGCTTCACTGACACAGACAGAGCACCTGACGACAACCAGAGCACACATTTTTTGTTTACAGATTGCCCCGGAGGGAGCTAGTTTATTGGGCACCCCCTTACATCCTGTGCAAGGTGAAGCGTAGAAGCGTTTACAGTGCTCAACTGGGAAGCATGCGGAGTTCATGCTTGCCTTTATGACTCATGCATTAAGGGCGTGGAAGCCTGAAGGGTCAAGGGTTTTATCAGCAAGTAACATAAAGTGACAGAATGATGAGTGTGTGGGGGGGAGGGGGGGGGAAATTCCCGGTACATTTCATTTGTTTACAGCAAAGCGTGGCAGGTCCCTAATAATCAACCAGAGCACCAACGCTTGGCCCGGCGCCGGCCCGACCCCTGCCCCCCGTCCCCATGGCCTCGTTCTGGCCAATCCAATCTATCAGAGGAGCCAAATGACGGGGTGGCCATCGCCATGAAAAGAGATGTCCACCACAGAATCATACGTCTGTGATCGTGCAGGCACATCACTGTGCGGGGGTCGCCCTTAAGTAAGAGTGTTTTTTTTTCACTAAGGGCCTTTCATAACCTTAGTGCACCAACAACCCCGTGTATGTAATAAAACCCCACTAAAACTGTACCCAAGGGGTGGTTCCCAGCCACCCCAACCATGCCCTCTGGGAGGGGAAACACCAAGCCCCCCTCTACTCGTCCAGGCAGAGGCGGGAGACCAATCACAATGACCCACGACTGCCACGACCAATGACAGACAAAGACAATGTAACGACCACCGACTAAAACATCCAACAAAGACGTAACATTGAAGTGTCAACTGAGAAGGCCAGAGTAATCCACTTTCGGACTGTTGACACGTCTACCTCGTTTGACAAAATTAATGGGTTCATTATCCAGAAGGCCATTAAGGATCAGATAGGGGACGTGGAGAAAGTCCGAAAGACAAGAAAAGGCGAACTCCAAGTTACTGTTAAAGACGCTAAGCAAATGAGGGACGCCTTGAATCTGAAAACATTTCATTCAACTATAGTGGAACCGTATATCCCAGCATTTCTCAATACCTGTAAGGCTGTAGTTAACAGCTACGAATTCCAGGGAATGAGTAATGACGAAATTAAGTACCACATGAAAGATCAAGGAGTCGTCGATGCCTTCGTCTTTAATAGGAGGACCGCAGACGGTGAACGAAAACGATCAACTACAGCTGTACTGACTTTTGACGGACTTGTTAGGCCCACCCATGTGTTGGTAGGATATGAGAGGGTCCAGACCAAAACATACGTTCCATTTCCCATGCGATGTTTCAACTGCCAAAGGTTTGGACACACTGGTAAGGCCTGCCGTAACACCCAGGTATGCTCCAAATGTGCTCAAACCGGACACAGGGACGATGACTGTACACAAACGGAGGAAAAATGCTACCACTGTTCGGGTCAGCATGCTGCCTCAGACAGGAAGTGCCCTTCCTACCTGAGGGAGTATGAGATCAGTAGGGTGAGAGCAGAGAATAATTTGGACTACAAGGAGGCTAAGAGGCAGGTGGCGATGTCCTTGCAGACACCAACACCTGGAATGTCCTTCGCATCCGCTGTATCCAAAAACACCTCACCTCCCAAAGTGTGCACCACTGGAACACAGACTGAGACCAGGTCCATTGCAACACAAACTGACTCCACACTCACCGGCTATCCAACCACAGACGCCAACAACGAAAACTCAAAGACAACAAAACTTAAGCAGACTGTCGACCTTGTCTACCCCCAAGTAAGGAAAAGATCGCTTTCTATCGAAAGCATGACAAGAGACTCTTCACCACAACCAGTGTTTCGCATTGTTGAAACACACTGGGGGCAGGGAGCCCCTGCCGAGCAGAGTACTGGCTTTTTGGAGCCGGGAGACTGCTCATGTGATGCGGGGGATCCTTCCCCGGCACACAATTCCCCCCCAGAAGCAAGAGCAAAGAAAAATAAAACCCAAAACGCTGACCATATCAACTCTCAGACTTAAAATTCAATATCATCCAGTGGAATTGCAGAGGTGCTAGGAATAAAAATGCTCAATTTCATTTACTAAAGTCATTATTCCTGCCAGACGTTTTTTGCCTACAAGAGACGCTACTTGCGGGTCAGGACGACCCACCTGTATTTGACAACTACACGTCCTACAGGGGAGACAACCTAAGGGGGGTAGCCCTATATATTAGGAGTGAATTCGCCCAACAAAGAGTCAACCTGAGTGTGAACCTGCAGGCTGTGGCGTGCAGAGTCAAGTTTCGGTCTGGCTATGTTGCCATCTGCTCACTACACTGTCCTCCGGGCGGGCTCATTGACGAGGGTGAGCTTGAGGAGCTATTTAACCAACTGCCAGAAAAAAAAATGATCCTCGGCGACCTCAATGCTCGCCATTTGCGGTGGGGCAGTGTCCGGAGTGACGGGAGGGGAGAGCAGGTGGCTGCAGCTATATTCAACTCCAACTTGTCTCTTCTGAATGACGGTAGTGCGACTCGAGTGGACGAACGATTTGGCACAGCGTCAGCTATAGATCTTTCTATAGTTGATGCTGCCTTGCTATTAGATTGTAAATTTTCTACATACGACGACTCTCTGGGTAGCGACCATTTTCCGATCTGCATTTCTTATGAGTGTGGCGCCCCAACGGCTACTCCCGAGGTGCGCTACAACCTTAGGAAAGCAGACTGGAGGGCCTACTCAGGAGCCGTTCGTATAGACACCATTGGAGAAGACATCAACACCAAAATCTCACACATAGAACAAGCTATAATACACGCAGCAGATTTAACAATTCCTAAGACTTCTGCAACAACCCACAGGCCTGGAGTTCCATGGTGGACACCAGACTGCCGACGAGTGGTTTGTGAGCGAAATAGGCGATGCCGTTTATTCAACAGAATTCCATCTCTTGTAAACTTAATTGAATATAAAAAAGCTAGAGCTAAGGCTAGGAGGGTTCTCAGGGAGTGCAAGAGAGAGTCTTGGCGGGCATTCGTCTCCACTATTAACAAGGATACCCCTTCCTCTGAGGTATGGTCGGCTATAAACCGGGTCAGATCCAAAGGAGGAAGGACTTTTATCCCACAGGTGAGTAGTGGAGGGCGGCTTCTCGACGAACCCCAGGCCATTGCCAACGCCCTAGGCCAGAAGTTCGCAGATGCCAGTAGCTCCACCAATCATGATCCACGCTTCAGCGTGTTCCGTGATCGTGCCGAGCTCGTGCATCTCGACTTCGAGAACGGGGACGAACAAGACTGCAATCGATCATTTTCCCCAGAGGAACTTTCCTTTGCTTTAAATAAGGGCAAGGGCTCTACTCCTGGACCTGACGGTATACGATACGAGATGATTAAGCACCTTGACCAGGGAAACCTGGACAAATTGCTAGAAGTGTACAATGAGATCTGGACGTCCAGAACGTTTCCAAACTCATGGCACTTTGCCCATGTCGTACCGATCCCAAAGAGGGACAAATGCCCTACCAACACCAACTCATTCCGTCCGATTTCGCTCACAAACTATCTGTGTAAGGTCATGGAACGTATGATAAAGCGTAGACTAATGTATTTTTTGGAAAGTAACAACTTATTGAATGATCGACAGTGGGGTTTCCGCCAAGGTAGAAGCACACTAGATCATTTATTAAGTCTTGAAACTGACATCTCAAAAGCTCTTTGCAGTAAAGAAACACTAATTGCAGTATTCCTAGACATAGAAAAAGCTTTCGACATGACATGGCGGACTGGCCTCATGATGAAGCTCCACGCCTTGGGTCTGAGAGGTAATTTGCCAATTTTCATTAGAAATTTTTTGCAAGACAGGACTTTTTCCGTCAAATTAAAAGGTAACGTAAAGTCAGACACATTTGTCCTAGAAAATGGAGTTCCACAAGGCAGCGTTTTGGGCCCAATATTATTTCTTATAATGATTAATGATTTCCTATCACCAGCCCCCAGCTTAAGTGACCTCAAATTCTCCTTGTTTGCTGACGATTGCGCAATCTGGCGCTCCTCTCGGGTCGAGAGACTATCTGCACAAAGGGTGCAGGCCGGCCTAAAAGCCGCTGAACAGTGGGCAATACAATGGGGATTTAGGTTTTCAGTTGAGAAGACAGTAGGAGTAGTCTTCACTAAGAAACGTAACATTAATAACCCAGTATTAAAATTAAATGATACTCCTATTAAATTTCAGAATTCAGTAAAATTTCTCGGTGTTCATTTTGACCTGAAATTAACGTGGAAAAACCACATTAACGAGCTTGAAAGTAGATGTCTTAAAGTCACAAACATCCTGAAAGTTTTATCAGGTACTACATGGGGAGCCGATAGGAAATCTTTATTAATGGTGTATAAGACCCTGATCAGATCAAAACTTGATTATGGATGCCAGTTGTATGCTTCGGCATGCGATACCACACTCGCAAAGCTAACCAGAATACAGAACCGATGCCTTCGTCTATGTCTGGGTGCTTACAGGTGTACACGTGTAGAAAAACTAGAGGTTGAGGCCCATGTCCCTCCACTCCACATCAGGAGGGACATGTTGACGCTAAGGTACGGGTTGAGTGCGGCTAGGAGGCGCGGCACAGGCCACCCAGGTTGGTGTGCTGTTGCTAAATTCCGTTTCCTGCAGCTGCGTAGGTCCCCGTCCTCGGTTGTCCGCCTCCAGACCTTGTGCCAGGGTGCCGGTATCCATTTCGAAGACGTTGATAGATACGTTCCACCGTTGTGTCCGCCATGGGAGAACCCCAACTTCCATGTGGAAACATCGTGGCTTCCAGGAGGGAAGAATGACTTTCATCCTGAGCTCCTGAGGCAACTTTTCCATCAATTTCTGGAAGGATACAGCGCCTATACTCACGTGTACACCGACGGGTCCAAGACTGACGACAACGTTGGAGCAGAGACGGGGAGTGGAGCTCCCGCCTGCCGCGGCATACAACCATATTCTCTGCAGAAATGTTCGCAATAAGTAGAGCCATTGACATTGCAATAACAAGCGATGTCAATGATGTTGCTGTCATTTCAGATTCCATGTCAGCTCTTAAAGCAATATAAGGTGGTGATACTACCAGCAATGAGATACAGGGCAACATTATTAATAAACTACATGAGTGTGCCAAGAATATTGTGTTGATGTGGGTGCCTGGGCATTGCAACATTTGGGGCAATGAACAGGCAGACAGACTAGCAAGAGCGACTGTGGGTCTCGGGGAGACAACCAATGTACCCTGGGAGCGTCAGTCGTGTCTCTCCTTGGGGAAGACATATACAACAGGGAAGTGGCAACTTGATTGGACGAGGTTAGATCTTCACAACAACTGGAAGACTAACATAGGAAACTGGCTTTCAGCATACAGAAAGAATAGGAGGGAAGAGGTGGTTCTCGCCAGACTAAGGCTGAATTGTACCTATTTGACCCACCTAAAAGCCTATTTTGACAACTCCTTTCCACCTATCTGTGCCACGTGCAACAAAATTCTCTCCATCCGACACGTTCTGACTGAGTGCAGCCAGTACGAACCAGAGCGCCGGCAGCTGGTGATCCTAGCTGCCGAGCGAGGCTTCGTGCTGACTGTACCCAACCTATTGCAAGATGACGTCACCATAAGTGACGCTGTAATAATCTTCCTCAAGGAGACCCATCTTATCGGCATGTTATGATTGACACACGCATGAACTCTTTTTATATTTATAATATGTATGTAACCATGCCCTAAAGCAAATAAAAATGAATAAAACAAAAATTTAAACATACAACATGAGAGACACATCACAAACCTTTTCATTACATACAACACGCACATTTATCAAGTTAAACTGACACCCACCAACACATATTCAAACAAAAAGACACGGGCTACAAAAGACAAAAAAAAATAATAATAAAAAAATCACAGAAAAACTAGTCACCTGACCGGCCATTTCATCTGGACTGTTAGTAACTCACTATCATATCACTCACTCATACCATAATTCATCCCAAATAAAACAACAAGAAGAAAGAAGAAACCAAAATACCAAGAACAAGAAGAACACAAGAATAACAAGAAAAGAAGAAACAAGAACATCAGATTAGTTGTAGCAAGAAAGAAGACCAAGATTAGAAGAAGAAAGAAGACATCAGCTCCGGCCGAAATAGCCTAATGGCGAAGAGGCCAGCAATCCCCAATACCACCACCACAGAATCATAGACGACTTCATCTCTGAAACTCTCGCTGTTCAAATCAACTTGACCACAGGACCAATCATAATAGCCACAACCTACCTCCCACCACTCAGGGACTACCTGCCTTACGGGGACTTCAACAGACTCCTATCATACCACCACCCAACCTACATCATTGGAGACATGAACGCCAGACATCCTCTACTAGATGGCAAGAGGACAACTAACAATGTTGGAAGAGGCCTCGCTGGCTTCATAACAAACAAAAAAGCCCAACTAATAGGCCCGGACTTCCCCGCGTTCTACAGTAGGAACTCAGCCACTACTCCAGATATAGCAATAACAAACGGCAGTTGCCTCCACAACTATCTCTTTGAACAAGGCCCTGTAACCTCCATCGACCACCTACCTATAATCATGACCATCTCAGCATCACCAGTAACTATACCAGCTCCACCACGGAGGATCACCAAGCAGACCGACTGGGAACTATTCAACGAAAAAGCTACAGCTGAACTTGAGGCCAAGGACATGACAATCCTGCAGACCATAGACAATCAGCCGGTGAACAAAATAGACGAAGAAGTCAACACATGGTGTGAAGCCATAGGAACAGCCTACCAGGAGGCCACGCCTCTCAAACACAACAGAACTCTCCCACACCCACAACAGACTCCAGAACTCATAGCCCTCACAAACCAATTCCAACTGCTACAACAGAGAGCCGAGACCCATGGTTGGGACATCGTAAGCTACAATACATACAGAAGAATCCGGGAGGAAATAAAAACAAGATCTCTGGAACAAAGCAACCTTAAATGGGCCGAAATAGTTGAACAA
This sequence comes from Homarus americanus, assembly GCF_018991925.1. Taxonomy (NCBI): domain Eukaryota; kingdom Metazoa; phylum Arthropoda; class Malacostraca; order Decapoda; family Nephropidae; genus Homarus; species Homarus americanus. The sequence goes on along the minus strand of NW_024717620.1, from coordinate 1,202,178 downwards.
CTCTCGCATACATACAACGATCCAGGAGAGTTCTGGCGTCGAGTTAAGAGACTGAAAGGCTGAAGCCGTAACGAGTCATCATATATAACTGACCACGCAGGAAGTAAAATATATGACGACCAAGACAAAGAACCCATATTCAGGGACATATGGAGGAACATCTTCCGAATCACAAATGAAGAGAATAGGGGATTTGATGGTACCCACGAGGAGCTCGTCCTTGATGAACTCCGGGGCCAGACACACCGCACTCAGCCTTCCCCTGAAATCATATGGGAGGATCTGAGAGTGAACAGCCCACTGTCCAAACTAATCACCTCGGCCATCTCCAATACCAAAAATAAAGCCCCTGGCTATTCAGACATCACCAAGGAGATCCTCAGCCACATAAACAACCCGACCATGGAGAGACTGAGAACCACAATGAACGCTTGCTAGGCCTCGGGCTACATCCCAACTAAATTCAAAGAGGCCATTATTACCCTAACACCAAAACAAGGAAAGAACCCCGCCGTCCCACTAAACTACAGACGATCTCCCTCCTCGAAGTACATGGAAAAATCCTAGAAAAAATTATCAATAACCGTCTGAGAAATCACCTGGAAACAACCAACAGAGTCAACTGCAGACAATTCGGGTTCGGGAAAGGGAAGTCCACCACAACAACGATACCCCTGGCATGTGAAAACATAGCCAGAGCCGCGGCGAGTGGTAGACAATGAAATCTCCAGGATGTAGCGAAGGCATTTGAAAAAGTCTGGCATGACGGTCTAAAATATAAGATCCTGCAACTCGGACTTTCCACCAATATTGAAAAGCTGCTTTGTAACTTTCTTGACGGCAGAAATGCCAGACTGAGGGTAGGACAACACACAGGAGAGACCTTCCCACTCATGAGCAGAGTCCCTCAGGGGAGCGTCCTCTCTCCCACCCTATATATTATCTACACAAGTGACTAGAATAGGTAACGAAGATATTATGTATGCAGATGACATCACTCAAATAACAACACAGCAAGGAAAATCGCGAGCGTTACAGGTCGACAACCGCAGTCGGGAAATAGAAAGGGTAAATAATTACGAAAAACAATGGAAAATCCAAACCAGTCTCCCGAAATTCACAGTGATACCCTTATGCAGAAGGAAAACCCATCCATTAGTTAACCAATAATGCCCAGATAGAATGCAAAAGCAGAGGCACCCTCCTGGGCCTGCATATATCCGCGACAGGTTACTCCCATCATGTCCACACCAGGAAGGAAAAGGCAAGAAGAGAGCTGAGAAAACTACCACTTTAAAGCGCTTCCTGAGAAAATAAAAATCCGCCTGTTGACATCATTTGTCATACCGATATTAACTTACCCAGCAGTACCTCTTCATACTATGAGCACCACTCAACTATTAAAATTACAGGTGGTCCAAAATGAAGCCCTAAGATTCGTCACAGGTGAAAGATACCCCTTCACCAGAACCACAGCCGAGATACACAGAGACCTGAGAATAAAACCCATCAACCAGCAGCTGCACACCCTGGCCAGCAGAGTCTGACAAATGATAGAACGATCAGAGCAAGAACTCCTTCAAAGACTCCCACCAGATAACAACAACAACCATACATGGTTCCCAAAAAGTTACCAAATCTCAAAAGGTCCATTACCACCCCCGATCTATACGGCCAGGCAATAGACAACCTCCCTAGACCAGCATCCGCCAGTAGGGTCGGCGGAATATGAATAAGGCCCTTAAAAAACCCATATATAGGATAGGGTAGGATGCCTAGTGCCTGTACCGACAGACGATAACTAACCCATGACACAACCCTAACACACCATTAGCTTAGCTAGGCGGTCAGCCCGCCCTCTTTTACCTCCTCCTAAATTTCTTCAATTTCCGAACTATAACTTCCTTCCCTCACCTCTAATCTTCTTTCACCTCTCCTTTCTCTACAAAAAAAAAAACCACCCACCCACCCATCCGGGCACATCGCCTACCCCCTCACGCAAGCGGTGTTTAAGCCACTGCACCTTTCCTCTCCTAAAACTCACTTCTATCCTCCCTTTATCCTTCCCCCGTCACTAGCCATTGATTGATTGATCGTGAAGGTCAGACAACACCAAGCTCTGAAGCAGAGAAGACTTCCTCTAAAGAAGCTCCTCCACAGCAACTCCTCTACCACGCAGCAACTTCCCAGCACCAGACTGTTCAGTACATATAATATATATATAAAGAAAACGCCATTGTGAGTATCCTTTCTCACCTCCATCCTCAGTGCAAGATCTCCTACATGTACGTATGTATATGAGCCTAACAAAGAGAGATAGACAAACACATAGAGAAATTAGACAACTGGCCACATACACAACGCTACAGTACCAACGGGACGAAGAAACTGCATTAATTGAGAATGAATGTGAAAAGGACCTGGGTGTGTATGTTGAGAATGAGCTGAAGTTCATCCTTTTGTTCATCCGGGCATTTCCAAAACAGGATCTTCAGGGGCGCTGCAAGCTCGTTGCACAACTCTCTTAGCACTCTAGGATGCACCATGTCAGGGCTGGGACTCTTATGGACCTTTAGCCTGGACAGTTTATTTCTAATACCCTCTTCTGTGAACACAATGTGGGTCAGTGCTGTGTCGAACCGTCTGTCCTCAAACGCAGGAAAGTTAATCGCATCCTCTCTTGTGAACACCGAGGAAAAGAAGCTGTTCAATGCCTCAGCTTTATCCTGGTCAGAATCTGCGTAACTACCATCTTCAAGCCTCAGGTCTGATACTCCTACTCGCGTTTTTAATTTTCACTTTGCCTAACAGTAAAATGCCTTTGGGTTTGACTTGACCTTGCTTGCAACCAGCCTCTGGAACTCCTTTTCAGCCCATTCTTATTATTTCAATTCTAGTGTTATGTTGACAACCTAAAATAATTCTCATGGCCTCGTTTTGTATCACTTTAAGCTTTTGAATAACTTTCTTACTATACATTATAAGGATGGGAGCTGCATAGTCAGCCAGCCTTCCCATCGCCCTGAACACATTCATCCCGCACCTCCTTCACCAGTCTGCCCACCTCGCCCACAACATTTCTGGGTACCCTCTTTTCATCCTCAGGTGCCTACTGCTCCTGATACGGACCCTGCTCCTGACGTGGACCCTGCTCCTGATGAGGACCCTGCATCCGGCCATATGGATCCAGGCACCCCACCCAGCGACCTTGAGGAATTTGCACCTGCCGCGAGAGAAGCACCACATTCCTCGCCTGTTCAACCTTCTCTCATCTACAACCCTCCTTCCCCCTCTGCTTCTCCCAGAGGTTTTGTGTCACTAGACGGAGTCGTCACCCGTAGATGCCGAGTGGTCAACACCCCTGCCCGTTATGTCTCACATGTGGTATACAACCCTGCCGACAACAAGTTTCCTGCACCGCTCGGAGGGGAGGGGGAGTATTGTAGTGGATATTCTCCCTTACAACGTCGATTTGTCACTGACCAGCCGACCCCCTTTTTTTTTTCTTTTTTTATAGATTTGTAGGAATATTACCTACGCGGACCTTAAGCTAAAATGCTGGTCCACCCACTGCTGGGATAAAACACCAGCGTCTTTTTGGTTAAATGTACCTCTCCTAGTGTGGGGGGGGGGATGCTCGGTAAGAAACTGTAGGGTTTCTTGACAGTGGTTGGTGGTTAGCTTTCTGGCAACCTTCTCTGCTGTGATAGGGGTTTGTATGTTTCTCCTAGCTAATTGTGTTCCAGGGCACTCTATGAGGTAGTGCTCCAGTGTGTTTTCTGCTCCGCTGTCACAGGTCTTGCATATGCGCTGCTCTGCTGGTGCTGTTACAATTATTTCCCAAATGCATGGGTATCCCAGTCTCAGTCGGTGGAAGTTGACTTCTTCCCTTCTTGTTGTATCCTTCATGAGTGGTGGTCTCTCATAGTTCGTGACCAGATAGTACCACCTGGCCGATCGTGATACTGGTGTTAACCTTCTGTGTTTCTCTATTTTCCACTGGGCGGTTCGTGTTATTGTGGTCTTCTTTATCTGCTCCTGACTGGGCGGGATGTTCATCTCAATGTTTCGCTGTTCTAACGCAGCCTTGGCAGCAGCATCAGCTCGTTCATTCCCTGGGATTCCGATAGACTGGGCACCCAGTTAATGATAACTTGCCGATCTTGTAGCTTTAGACCCTGCAGTAGTCCAATAACGGATGTTATGAGATGAATGTTGTCTCTATGCTCTCTGCATTGTAGCGCTTCAATAGCACATCGGGAGTCAGTGTGTATTACAATGCCTTGTTGACTGTTTATGGAAGCGTGTCTTAGGGCTCCAAGTATGGCAGCTAGCTCAACTTGTAAAGTAGAGCATCCATCTGAGGTTCCCCAAAGGGACGTGTTACCTCCTCCTGTAGTGAAGGCTGCTACTGTCTTCGTACTGATGGTCTCTACGGAACCGTCTGTGTAATACACTGTGCTATTGTGTGGTGTTAGAGCCTTCATGTTTCTCTCTGCTATCTGTCGGAGCTCATGTGGGTTACAGTCAGCCTTTCTTGTCCCAGTTTGTAGAATGTTGAAGACTGCTGGCGGGGACTCCCACGGTGCTGGAATGCTGTAGTCTGGACTCATTGTATCAGGTCCTTTGCTGAGGATTGTGTCTTTCAATTTCAGTCAGTTTACAGAGTCAGCTGCGCACAATAACCATGTGTTCTTGTTAAAGACATCTCTGTCAAGGTTCAGTGCTCGTAAGAGTCCGTTCTTAACGTCACTTTCCCGAGCCCTGGTAATCAGTTTTGTTGCAAAACACGCTGTTAATCGTTCCGTTCTGCTTTGTAGAGATGTGAGACCTGTCTCCATGTGTAAGTTTACAATTTTTGTCCACATAGGTGCCTTGACAATGAATCTCAGAGCGTTATTCTGGGCAACTTCTAATTTCTCCCACTGCCCCTCAGACAGTGTGTTAAGCGCCGGTGTCGCATAGTCTGTTAATGATCGAATGGCGTGTATATATAGCGTTCTTAGGACTACATGTCCCGTACCCACCTTGGGGTCCTGTCATGGCTCTCATCATGTTGACTCTCTTGCCTATTCGGTCTCTTAGATAGTTTATCTCAGTGTCAAATTTGAGGCCTTTGTCAATCCAGATGCCCAGGTATTTGTATACATTGACCCATTGTAGGGCAATACCTTGTATTTGAAGTTGTGTCACCGGCTCATGGTGTCCAAACCTCATGGCTTTCGATTTGGAGATTGATATCTTGAGCCCGAGACTCATATATTCTTTACTGATGAGGTCTAATGATCTTTGAACTTTGCTGATTTGGTTTCTGCCTTTTACTATCAGTGCTAAGTCGTCAGCATCGCACAGTAGTTTGGTACCCTCCTGAAAGGGGAGCTGACACAAGTTTTCCATGAGGATGTTGAAGAGAGTTGGACTAAGAACTCATCCTTGTGCTGTGCCATTTTCCAGTCTTTGCTGGTCTGAGACTTGTCCTTGACAGGTAACTCTTGCTGTTCTGTTTTGGAGATAGTCAGCAATCCAAGCCAATAGGTATCCCTTGACGCCTTTCCGGACCAGAGTGGTTACAATGGCCTGTGCATTTGCCAGCTCAAATGCTTTCTCTAGATCAAGGAATACTACGATTGCCTTATTTTGTCCAATCGATCCCAGGAGAGTGACCAAACTGTGTGCAGTGCTGAGACCTTTGATGAATCCAAAGATATTGTGGTGAAGTGGTCCAATTTTCCAGAGGAGTCGTGTAAGGACCATCCTTTCGGCGGTTTTGCCGATGCATGCTGTTAGTGATATTGGTCTGAAATTCAGGGGATCACTGGGTTTGGGAATAGGAACAATGTTTGCTCTTTTCCAAGCTGACGGGAGTTTGCCTGCTGACCATGATGCGTTTATAACTGTTAGAAGAGCAAGTTCACCAGCCGGTCCTGCATTGCTGAGTAATGAATAGAAAATACCATCACTGTCAGGAGCTTGTTTTCCTGGACCTCCTGACTTCTTCTATAGTAAACAGACAGTCTGTAGTGTCAGCTTGCTCAATTGCATGTCTGACTACTACTTCTCTCTCCAGTTGTACTTGCTGTAGATGAAGTCTTATTTCAGGAGGTAGTTGAGCTGATGACGAACGTTCTGCAAAATGCTCTGCCAAGCGATTTGCTTCCTGTAGTGGCTGGGGGTGGGCTGGAGATCTGTTCAGTTTTCCTGTTGCTGGCCTGAGTTTTCTCCAGAGTTCACTCAGGCTGGTGTGTGCATTAAAAGTTGCGCACCACTCGAGCCATTTGTCTTCCCTAATTTTCTGAGTAATTTGACGAGCATGTTGGACAGCAGCTCTCAAGAGTTTCACTCCCTCAGGGGAAGGGTATAGTCGGAGATGTTTTCTGAACGTGTTGATTCTGTGATTCTGTTCTCTGACTTCGTCATTGTAGAACCAGTAGTCTTTGTGGTGTCTATTTGTAGGGTTTGTTTTTGGTATTGCTTTCTCTGCTGCGTGTTGTATGGCATCAGTAAGGTCCTGGTTTAGTTGGTCAATATCTTCTGCTGGTTCGTAGTTCGAAAACCATTTTTGGAGTTCATCTTGATATAATTTCCAATTTGCTTTCTTGGTATTCCATCTGGGTGGCGGACGTGGGGGAGGAGGGAGTAGTTCCATTGTCAAAGTAGTTGTCGTTGCAAAGTGGTCACTGGTCAGTTCATCATCCATCTCCCACTGAGCCACTGGAACGAGCTCAGTGGAGATAAATGTGAGGTCCAGTGTTCCTCCCAGTATGTGTGTTGGTTCCCCAGTATTAATGAGCGCTATTTCTGGAACATCTGTCAGCAGTTCCACTAGGTGAATACCATCCTCATTGATTTTTGCGGTCGAATTGAACGTTGGATGGTGGGCATTAAAGTCCCCAGCAATGAGCACAAGTTCCTGTGTTGCTTGTGTCAGTAGTTCACCAGCTTCTAGTCGTTTGGTAGGCGGTTTATAGATATTGTATACTACAAGACTGTCGTTTGCCAGGTGTATCCGAACAGCTTGTGCCTCTACTCCATTTCACAGTAAACTGGTTCTACTTCTGAACTGGGGATGGTCGCCCTGACGAGAATCATGCTGCCATGGGAGTTGGGCCCCTTTGGTACAGAGTACTGTTGGTATCCAGGCAAGCGGAATTGTTTATTTTTGGACGTCATTGTTTCTTGCAGAATGAGGACATCAATATTGTTAGCTATGACTGCTGCTTGTACAGTATGCCGTTTGTTGGACAGGCCTTGTACATTCCACTGTGTTATCTTGAGATTACAAAGAGGTGGGGCTATTCTATCATTATCTCCTCGTCGCTGGTGCTGTAGTTGCTCCCGGCGTTCATGGTTGAGTCGCTCTCCTCCTCGTCCGTTGGGAGTGGTGGCTGTTTCTTTGGCACCTGCTCTGAGGGAGGAGCAGGAGGTGGAACCTCGGGAGTTTTTTCTTCTTCTCTCTTCAGGGTGCTGTCGCTCTTGTCTGTGATCGTGTGTTTGCTGACGGTCTGTGTTTGTTGTTCTGTTCCTCGTGATCTGTTGCAAGGGGCTTGAGGTTCCACGGTTTTGGGTGATCTCTTGGATTGGCAAGTTCATCCTCTTGTCTGATATCTGTCTCTGTCTCAAGGGCGTCGTCTGTTTCACTTGCAGTTGTGGAGTTTAGGGGGTCTGGTCTTCCTGCATCTTTTCTGTGAGCTGTGTCATAACTGCATTTATTATATTTTCGGTGCTGGTATCTTGTATCTTCATTATCGTAGAGAAAGTCACTATCATAATAGTGATCATCTGTTTCATTTGTTCTTCGGTGAATGCCACTTGTAGATTGGCAGGCTGGAGTGTATTCAGTTGGGTGGTCGCCTGAAGGGGTCGCAGTGTCCCAGGCAATATGGTGTTCTCCACCAATACTGGAGTGTCCTGTCCTTTTACTGCTACACAGCTCTGGAGCTGCGGTTGGGGAGTCCACTGGTTTGTCATGGTTTCCTGCATGGACTGATTTTGTCCCGGTGTCTTCAATTTTGTCCTGAATCCTGATGGAGGAAGTGGAGGGAAGGAATCCTCTGACAGTTGGGGCGGAGTGGGTGTTGGGTTGACCGTATTCTGTCGCTGTTGACCCCACACGAATGTGCTCTGAGGTGCTCGTGTTCTGTATTGTGGTTGAACTTTTGCCATTGCAACTTTCATCCGCTCTCTCCTCTCTGGGCATGATGTGCCCCAAGCGCGGTGTTTCTTTCCACAATTTGGGCACTTGGCTGTCGTGATGGTTCCGTCCTTATGTTTTTTAATACAAATTTCTGTCATGTGGTTTTGGCTGCAAATGCCACATCTCACGTTTTTGTGGCACCTGGATTGGTGATGTCCAAATTTTTGACATTTGTAGCATCGTAGTGGCTCTGGGACAAAAAGACGCAACTTGTAAGTCCCCCAGTTGCCTAGGTCTAGCTCGTCTGGGACTGTCCCCTTGATGTCCACTAGCACTTGCCTTGTCTGTGCTTTGTCCTGACTCGAAACACAGCGCTCTGCCTTGGCCACTTTTGGATGTTTTACGATGACTGCTACAGGTAGTTCCAGAGGATATCGTAGTAGGACCATTCTGGTTGTTTTCTCCTCGGGGTCTAATGGTATTATCGTGACCGTCCTCCCGTTGAGATTGCTGACCTCGCTGAAGATCTTGGCTGTGCTGTGGTCTTGAGGGGAAAGTATCAAGTCTCCAACTAGATTGGGGTTCACACTGAACTTGATGTTCTTGACTTCCAGTTCCAGTGCTACTACTTCCTCGTATGCATGGTCGAACTCGGTTTCCTTGGGAATCTTGTACTTTGTCACATTCGGAATCGCGACGGTGGGTGGTTCTGCCACGGGGTGGATTGCAGGGGACATATTGTCCATGTCGGAGAAGTCTTCTTCCTTCCGAAGCCTCTTGTGGCATTTTCCTTCCATTGGTTACGTCTCTCTCGCTCGTCTTAAATCAATAGATTGACAGTGAAGGCTCACTATACCTACCTAGTTCCTTGTTGCCCTAGGACCAGTGCCGTAGCCAACCCTCCCCCCCCCCCTCCAGGGGGTCGTAGGTTGGTGGCTCTGGTTTTGCAACAGGACCTCCAAAAAAAGGAGGAGCCTACTCTACCCTATCAGCTAAACTCACCGGTCCAGTTCACACCCCTCTCAGGGGCCCCTTTGTGGCCTGTCCTAACGACAGTTCCCGCAGGGTTCGTTACTACTGGGATAATCGGTGAGGGCACTAAGAAATGTGAGCCTAAAACACAGAGAAACAAGCAAGTCAATTCAACAGAGACGAGATATCCAAGTCAGAGAGAGGGTGGCGTGTGTGGAGACAGTAAGTCTGGCTAGGCGCCGTCGTGAGCATGTGGGAAGCACTTGGGTCGGGAGTAAATACGGTGATTGGCCAGTTTCCGCTTTTCACCTCAGCCAATCAGCAGCGCCGCTCACTTCCGGCGGACTCGTATAAATACCAGAATTTGCAATTCGCCAGCCAGCCTTCGTCGTGATTGGACCTCTCTTCTCATCCTTCACAGCCAAGCCAGCTAGCCTGTCTCTTACCGTTGACGACCGGAACGCAAAATATCACCTCACCAACCAACACTTCTACACTTGGGAAGCTCGTCTCTGACAACGCCCTCTCTGTGCCTCCCCACTGATCAGGGGTGACTCCTGATCAGAGGCGGCCCAGATTGGGTGCTCTGCGACGGTTTCCTGTAGCGGACGCCTGCCGCGACCCCACTGGTGTTTCTTGCACCAGTGGCTATTCCTCCTTTATTCTTCCTTCTATTTCGCTCTGGCCTGGGGACCTGCATCCTAGAGGTGTATTCGTCCTTGGGTCCTCCCTGTAAATGTTCACCTCCCTCCCAGGAGTTTGTGAACACGAAAGGGAGAAGGAGCAGAACCATCCCTCCGCCGAGCCTTCCTGGGAAACCGTGATCGTGCGGGTCCACCCGGGAAGGGGGTCACATATCCTGTATCCCCCCCCCCAAGTAAGTACACTAGGGCTCACGCCTATAAGTGAGCAGATTAGATAGACATTAGGGAAGTAGGCTCCCCTGACGGGGCTCTGGGAGAGATACACGGGAACCACCTTTCGACCATTCGACCGACAATAGGCGGTGGGAGGTGTTGTAATTCCTGTGGTAGGTTACCTCACCCAGACTAGGTAGGCTACCTATCGAATTTCAAAAGGTGGCTTGTCCACCTTGCCCCCTCTACAATGAGGGCACATAAAGTAAGGATACGCTCCCTTGATGGGGATGTAACCGAAGCGCGGAAGAGCTCACTAGCCGAACTGCTCGGTGCAAAACTACTAATTAAGATCACGAGCCTTATAACAACCAAGGATTCGTTCATCGCCCTCTGCCTGACAGAAGAAGACGTTGACTCCCTACTATCGAATGACAGCATAAAGGAATTGAAGAAGCAGCGATTCGAAGTAGTAATCCCACCACAATTAAGAGCCAGGAAGACTGTAGTAGTTAAAAGACTGGACAAGACCATCACAGAAGAATCGAGCGAACAACAATTGAAACGAGACCTGGAACTAAGAAATCAATGGGCCAAAGTAGAGGAGGTAGTTAAACTACCTAAACTACCATCTTTGCTGAAAATTAGGTTTCAGGACATAGGAATGGCTCAAAAAGCAATACGGGAAGGATTCTGTCTCTCCTACTACCATATAGGCAGCAATCAAGTTGAAGAGGAAGAATTTTTTCCCATCACGCCTTGCTGGAACTGCTACAAATATACCCACTTAGCCACGGACTGCCCGAACAAAAACACAAAATACTGCTCCGAATGCGGGGAGGAGGGACATACATTCAGGGAGTGCAAAAGCAGTGTAACTCCTCGGTGCCTGAACTGCCAAGGGGACCACAGAACACTGGCAGCACGCTGTCCAGCAAGGAAAGAGATTGTAAAGGAAAAGAGGAAAATTGAAAAGGAAAGAGCACAGGAAAAGCAAAACAGGACCTACTCGGCTGTAACCAAATTAACAAAGGAAACAACTAAAGTCCTTGAAAAGGTAGCCTCACAACCCCCAGCTCAACCTATAGTGCTCAACCTGGGAAGTCAACTATCGGTTAAGATCATGACGGCAATAATACACGACCACCTCTTGAATATTGCCAAACCAGGATGCTTTGCTAAAAGGGTAAAGGAAATGTTTGCGGCAAATAACCTCCCAGACATGGAATTCCCCAACGACGTCCCCTCATCAGAAATCTTTAACCTGATCTATAAACCAGCAGAAACCACCAGTCAGGCGCAAGTCACCCAATCACAAGCCACTACCGACAACCCCCCCAACCAGAAAGTAGCGAAGAGGGAATGGAAGAAGATGAAGAGGAGCAGGAACCCATTTCACAACATGAACCTGTTATACAACCTGAACAAGCGTTCGTATATAGCACCCCTAAAAAGACCAAAACGGGAATTGTGGCTCCACCACCGTCACCAAGAAAAATGACTGAGAATCAGGACCTCGGGGAGGAAACCGGTATCAGGTTTTACACCTGCTCAGCCCCCCGAATGCTCTCAACCGAGAGACTACTGGCGGAGATCAGGGAAGGAAAAGTAAAATATACATATACAGATACGAATATGGAAGATCACCATATAGAAACACTAATAAAGAGAGGAAGAATCCTGACCAAATACAATAGAATAGAAAAGGTGGAACAATCCAAATACAGGAAAATTCGCCTCGGCCTGCACACGGAGAGGAGGTCTTCAGGAGAACATCGATCATCCAAAATGCCGCAAACAAGCTCGAGACATCACCATTCATAATCAACAGACTTAAAATAATTCAACATAATGTCCTGGCCTGGACACATACAAGAGCTCACGAATTATACAACATATATCGTACCCAAGACCCAGACGTCATCATACTAAATTCTCACGGCAGGGATAATTCAAATAAAATCAAGATATTTACTTACACAGTGTACCAAAAAAATAGCCAAAATCCTTTACAAGATGGAGTTGCCATAGCAATTAAAAGAAGCATAAAACATAAAATCCATGATACTTTCCAAGAAAACTTTCTGGCAATAGAAATTAACAGCACAACGGGTCCAATCATAATTGGCACCTGCTACCTCCCTCCAAGACGACCAATTTTCCCAATAGCAGACATGCTCAGATTGATGAGGAGGAACATACCTGCATACTTTCTGGGTGATCTCAACGCTAGACACCGCATACTAGGACACCATACCAACAACGCAGTAGGCCGGGTCCTGAACACACTAGTGAGCCACGGCAACGTGGTACACCTCGGACCGGAATTCCCCACGTACATCAGAGCAGGCCACACAGGATACCCAGATCTCGTGTTAACGAATCAACACCACCACCTAAACATACTACTCGAACCCGGCCCAATATCCACTAGTGATCATCTCCCTATCATAGCCACACTCTCCACAGCCCCAATACAGATCCCGGCCAGGCTAAGATTCAACTATAACCGGACTAACTGGGAAAACTTCAAACAAGATTTAAATAACCCGCAACCCATACAATTACACAACGGGCACACTTCTCTAATAGACCGATCACTGGATATATGGTATGAGCACGTCAGCCAGGCCATAGAACACAACATTACCACACCCTCAATACTCACACCAATCAAGAATCATAGACACAATTTAGCAACCTAAATAAACTAATCACACAGCAAGGATGGACACCGGAACGCAGAACAACTAAAAAACATCTCAAAAGAAGCATACAACAGGAACTGGCAGAAGCTGATTTCAGAAACGGAAGGAAACTACCATAAACCGAAACAGTTCTGGCAGAAAATAAAGCACTTAATGGGAACCTCCAGCAACGAGTCAAACTATATGATGAATAGTAATCAAGTCAAATTAACAGAACCAACCGAACAAGAACCGGAATTTAGATCTTTCTGGAGTAAGATTTTTCAAATCACCAACGAAGAAAACTGAAACTTTTGCAGGACCACAGAGAGGGAAGTATCCAACCATATGTCGCAAATAACCCATATTTGGCAACCGAGACCCACGATCGACCTGAATACACTGGATGACATGTCCCCACTAAACAAACCAATCACGGTGAACGAAATAGTAAGAACAATCAATAGCTTTAAGAACAAGGCTCCTGGAGTCAGCAAAATAAATAAACTCATTTTACAGCAATTACCAAGCAACATGGTACTTCTACTAAGAAATATATTCAACGCATCCATAGCTTCACGCCACTACCCAAAGAAATTCAAGACAGCAATTATCAGACTGATACCAAAACCGGGAAAAGCCCCCACAGCAGTAGAAAACTACAGACCAATCTCTCTCTTAGAAACACCGGGAAAAAATTTGGAACCACCGATTAAGAACACACCTGGAACTGGAATACAAATACAACCCTAGACAACACGGATTCAGGAAACACAGAGGAACAAACACAGCCATAGCCCTTATATACGAAAGTATTGCAAACGCAATGCATAATAAAGAACAGTGCAACATAGTTTTAAGGGATGTGGCAAAAGCGTTCGATAAGGTCTGGCACTTGGGACTTAAATATAAAATAACCAATCAAGAACTCCCTAACAACTTTACTTCTCTACTGTGTAAATTCTTGGACAATAGAGAAGCACACATTATAATAGGCAATCACAAAGGCCCAAGCTTCAGACTTTATAGTGGAGTACCACAAGGAAGTAATTTATCCCCAACTCTTTATACAATCTACACTTCAGACATGCCGCCACCAATTCACGGTGAATACATCGCATATGCTGATGATGTCACCCAGATCATCCGCCATCCAGGCAAGGCCAAACAGATGATGTCATTAAAAACAGCTCGCGCCATAATACAAATAAATAATTACGAGAAGAAATGGAAAATAAAAACTAATACACAGAAACTAGAGATCATACACATTTCAAGGATAAACTCAGCACCAATCACAGTAAACAACGGAGAAATACAATACAGTACTCAAACGAAGGAAAAATACTGGGGCTAACAATAACAAGAACAGGAATAAATAAACACATAACAGAACGTAATAGACTAGCCCAAATACAGCTTACCAAATTAAGACGATTCGGCAAAATGGAAGAGAAAATACAACTACACCTATTTAAAGCACTTGTCCGCCCCCATCTTGAATACCCGCCAATACCATTAAACACGATCAGCCTTACCAACCAATTAAAACTTCAGGCAACACAGAACAAAGCCATCCGCAGAGCCTCCAAACAACGTCCCCCATACACAATCAAAATTAAAGAGCTTCACGAAAAATACAATATTTTACCACTGAACATAAGAACATACAGCCAAGCACAGGCAGTATGGTACAAACTAGAGGAAATGGAAGACGAATTATACCATCGACTAAAAACAGAGGACACCAGAAGATCACACAGCTGGTGGCCAAAAAGCCTTCTCCATAACCCTCAAGAGCCAGAACTATTGTACACTAAATGGTACACAAAAGATGAGAGTATTCAACTAGTTACACAAGGACCTAGCAGACCTCTCCAACTTACACAATAACAAACACCCCCTTGCTAGCTAGCTTAGCCTCCCCCCCCCACCCCCGTTCCCTTGAGCTCGGGTGACCTCTTAGTGCGGCCTTCACCACAGCCAATCAAATCGTCTCTGCTAGGTGGATAGCCCACCTGCTCTTATTCTCTACTACTTTACTTCCCGTTTCATAACTTTCCTTCTACCTTACCTCTTCTCTCCCTTCCCATGGCAAACCATTGCCATTTTATCTCCATTATCATCATCATCATCTGCAAATGGAAACTGAACTACCACCCCAGGCAGTACGAGTCAAGCAGGTGACAGCCGGTCTCCTCGCCAAAATCTGCAGATCAGATAAGCCCACAGTTGCCAAAACGCGAATCAGTTCCTCCCTCCACCTCGACCACAGACAGCGAGGGGCCACCTGGTCGCACGAGGCAAGCGAGGTCATCCGACACCTGCAAGCAGAAACACTCGTCAAGAACAACCAAGACACACGAGACAATGGTTACGTGGTTCCTCCACCATGGAGCCCTCCACCAGCCACATTCAAAATTACCGACCTAGGTGATAGCAAAGCCAACCTCCAGAAGGAGGACCTCAAAAAAATAACTCTGGAAGCCATAGCGCCCTTCTACACCCAAGGTCAGACCCTCAGATGGAGACTTTCTAATGACTGCTCCACCCTACAAACAGAGTTGGTAGCAATCTCAAAGGCCCTACAACACGCTGCAACACAACACAACAAGTCCATCATAATTCACACGGACTCGAAATCGGCCATGCAGGCGCTGCAACACAGTCAACCACGAGACAACGTCCACATCATAACCTCGATCCTCGCACAGCTACAGGAATTCACAAAGACAAAACCGCCCAGTCGTCTTACACTGGATTCCCAGTCATGTAGGGATCGGGGGAAACGACGTGGCAGACGAAGCAGCCAAGGCAGCCACACGCTCTAGTAGCGTACACATTCAAGTTCCAGCAAGTGTGCAACAGATCAAGAATCACCTCAGAAAGACTAGCAAGCTCCACATCCAAAAGAGCTTCCTTCACGCATTCAACGCTGGTTCCCAATCAGCCAAATGGTACCTGGCGGCTACAAAAGGGGAACCACCTTTCGCGGACAAGAAAACACCAAGACAAACCCAAGTTAGCTTTCATCCACTACGACTAGGGTACAAGTGCTCCTGGCAGACGATCGGAAATGTCGTCAGGGAATGCACCTACTGTCAGGAGCCAGCGGCCAACCCACTGGAACACTATCTCCTCGTCTGTGAAGTCACACAAAGTCTCCGAAACAGAACTCAAAACTTCCAAGAAGAACACACAACACCAGCGGCCACTCTAACCCGAAAGGCCCAAACAAACCACATTCACCACCTTCTACAGGTCATCACACGATACCCACCACCCAGATAACTTTGGGTGTATCCCCTCCCCCTCCAGGAAGTGCTGACCCCAGTTCAGGGGGCGCGCCACTCCGAAACTGACCACGTCCAAGAGTTGGGGTAGGTGGTAAGAGTTCACTGACCGAGGGTCCGCTCACATTTACAAACCTGCAGTATCCTTTCATATCTGCAGGTAGGACAACCTCCATCCCCAAACCCAAATCCTGTCTGGCTGCTCCAAGAGCTCCAGCCGGAACCACCAAACGGGCCGCCTACAGGCAAAAGCCCGTGTCGAACTACGGTCCGACAATCTCAACAACAACAGCCGTGAAGATTATTCTACTCGACGCTCTCAAACAGACTACACCTCCTCTCAACAAGCACCTCACCACACAGAAACTCCCTAGCACAGCTGTAAGGGCGGGGGCAACACGCTGCCACCATTGTAAGAGCGGGGGCACTAACTGCCACCATTGAAAGGGCGGCGACTCTATTACTACTTCTGAACCACCGAGACCACCCTTAAAGACAGGGATTTTCTTCCGCCCTTATACTCTTATTTCATACTTCTCTCTGTATTAGTTCCTTCAATTGTTCTATCTAAATATTTCAGTTCATGGTTACTTCATAACCTCAGTTCTTTTGGTAGCATGGAGAGGGTCAGGCACATGGATACGGTAATTCTGGTATCAAGGTCACTTGGACAAAATAAAGGTAGATACGGGGATGAAAACAATACCCCTAATATACTCTAAGAAATGGTTTATTTATATGAAATCAAAGTGGGGAAAAAGATGTCAGTAACATACAACTCCAAGGTGCAACTCCTTGGCTTTACTCAACTGCAATTCACTCAGATACTGTACTCTTACTTCTCTCAACCTTACTGGTGTTACATTACATTACATACAGTTTCAAGGATCAATTCCTTGGCTTCTCTTAACTGCCATTCCAAGTGGATACTTTTACTTCTCACACATTACTGGTGATACATTTCATTACATACATGACACACTCACATATGGTCTCTTCACTAACTGTTGATAGTGCATATTGAGGATGCACTCACAACACAACACGTAATTACTGATACTAACAATTGTACATGGGTTCACTACCCAACATGGGATAATTATATTCCAGATAATTATCCCCAAACCATATACAACAAACACTGTGGACCATATAACTTTCAGGGGTGTCCCAGGGTAGGACACTCAACAACTGATGATCCCTGTTATGATCGGTGGTAGTCGGACACGTGGTGACAGTCTGGGGTCCAGCCCCACGATGTTGACTGGATCAATTAATCCGGCCGAATCGGCGACATCGTCCACTACAGTTAACTGCTAGGTATCCACCGACTCTGGGCAGTCGGTGGGGTGTTCAAATAACCCACACACTGGATCTGAGACAAAATGTGGAGAAGCGTTACGGGAAGGCATGGTGATGACTCAACCACAACAATCTCTCGTCTGGCAAGACAGGCGATATTTACGTTGCTAGTAATTCTTACACTGAGTAAATGACAAATACACTGTTACATTGTTACAACATGAACACTGATACTCACAAAATTGACTAAGTCAAACTGAATGGCTATATCGGCGGGAACACATGCCTACATACCTGAGACAAAATGTGGAGAAGCGTTAAGGGAAGGCTGTCTCCCTCCACGCTCGAGGATTTTATACCCATGAGTTGCCAGAGATGGCTACTCACGCAATGACAAAAATTACAAACAAATTAACTGCTACACATTCAAAGATGACCCTCAGTTGACACGGGTCTGGCGAATTACTTCAGTTGATTTACATAAACTAATTCAAGATTGAACTTGCCAGGAGAAAGTGGAATAAACATATTGACAACTGTGTTCACAAGGCGGGACTTACGGAGGGATCCTTGGTGTAAAACGCGTTTCTTCCTAGGGATGTTTTTGTTGACGTGAAGTATAATAAGAATCAACAGGTTTAAAACAGACCAGCAATCAATGTGACCATGACACTGCATTGTACATATAATATATTTTATAGAAAACGCCATTGTGAGTTTCCCTTCTAACCTCCATCCTTAGAGCGAGACCTCCTACAAGTAAACACTACAGGCTCATGATTCCCCAATATTTCAATATCATTAAACTCCTCCAAGAAGTGTAACCATCTCCTTCCATTAATGTTACTCGGTCCCATAGTACCCAAGACTTCGTGTCTAGCATTAATATCACCAACCAAAACACTAGCATCATTAAATACAGTAGGCACTCGGGCATGTCATCAATATCCAAACTTTGAGGATGAACATAGATGTTAACAATACATATAGACCTTCCTTGGACGTAGATTTTAACACACAAACTTTCAACCCCATTCTTCTTGTCAGCTATTACCAATTCAACCGGTACATTTTTTCCGAACATAAGTTAATAGACTTCTTGTATTATATTAATTATTAGCTGGTAAACAGAAACATTGATAATCACGTAAAATCAGCAAATTACCATCCTCCGCGCCCGTCTCTTGTAAGGCTATAACAGCCACCTTATACAACAGTGCATAAGCAGGCACATCTGTGGTCCTAGGACGTAAGCTATTTACCATTCCATGAAAGTATACATAAACTAGTGTCCTCCATTTTCCCTATTAACAACAGAAACTAACCTTATTCTCTCATTTATAAACTGTTCCATTACTTCTTTCACTCGAGCTAATACCTTGTCGTGTAATACTTCGGGTATGTCACCCCACTTGTGGGTTATCTTTTCCTTTATATCCACATTTCCGGTCCCCCATAGCAAAGATGATTTGGCAGATATTATTTATTTTTACTTTTACTTTTATCCTCTTCACCACTGATCGGCTCGTTAGCTG
The DNA here is from genome assembly GCF_018991925.1 of Homarus americanus. Classification (NCBI taxonomy): domain Eukaryota; kingdom Metazoa; phylum Arthropoda; class Malacostraca; order Decapoda; family Nephropidae; genus Homarus; species Homarus americanus. The sequence continues at coordinate 1,183,398 of NW_024717620.1, read as the reverse complement.
CTTGGGCGATCGGTCACGTCTCTGTTACGCACTGTTGGCAAGTACTGGGCATGCACCGGCTCCTGAATGTACCTGAACCTGCTCCAGTGTTGGTCAAGTCTGGTCTTAAAGAAGCTCACACTTGGTGCCGTCACAACACTCTCTGGCAGATTGCTCCAAGAGTTCACGACTTTCACTCCGAAAAAGTTTGCCCTCACAGTTTTCTGGACCTGCAGCTTCTTCAACTTCGAGCTGTGACCCCTGTGGGGCGAGTGTCCGCCAGCTCCAGGTAAGGACACTCTACTGAGTAGTGCCCCTTGAAATGCTTATACACCTCAATTACTGTAGACCCCTTGCTAGGCAAGTTAAGGCGCTCCAATCTCTCAGGGTAGCTGAGGTGCCGAAGTGCATGCACCAGTCTGGTGGCCCTCCTTTTGAACAATTTCAACCAACTGACAGTTCCTAGCATATCTCGGGGACCAAACGGGGTGACAGTAGTCCAGATGGGGAAGCACTTCACTGTTGAAGATCAATACGAGGGGCATTACGTCTAGATATCTGAACGACCGTCTTATAAGACCTCATAATTTATTTGCCTGATTTACCTTATTCTCGCAATGGCCCGAGAACTTCAGCTCATTGTCAACATACACACCCAGGTCATTCTAAAAATTCAGTCTCAAATAGTGCAGTTTCACCACGTTGGGACATACGATACGCCTCCTTACCGTTGGTACGTCCCAGGTGCATTCTCTTACACTTCGTGACATTGAATCTTAGCAGACATTTCTTCGACCATTCCTGGAGCCAACAGAGGTCCTTCTGCAGCTCTTCACAGTCCGCTTGGTTCTTCATTTCCCGAAATAACTTAGCGTTATCTGCAAACATTTATATGCTGGAGTGTACAGATGATGATTTCGTGCCATTAATCACCACACACTGCTTGCGGTCATGTAGAAAGTCTTCTATCCACGCTAGGACATTTCCCCGAATTCCGTACCTTTCCAGTTTGATTTTCAGCCTTTCGTGGGGTACACTGTCGAAAGCCTTGGCAAAATCTAGGTAAATTTGTAGATGTTCCCACCCCGTTCCAGAATATGGGTCTAAATATCTAATACCTTGAGCAACTGATTTAAGCAGGAGCGCCCCGGCATAAAACCGTGTTGCAATCCTTTACAAGGTCGTTTCGCAGTAGACATTCCATCGCGGCATCTCTGATAATACTCTTAAGTACTTTGCATACTATGCTGGTCAGGCTCACCGGTCTATAGTTGTTCGTGAAGTGGCGATCACCCTTCTTGAAGATAGGACTCACATAAGCCACTTTCCAATCACTGGGGACCTTTTGTTCATCCAGGCATTTGCAGAACAGGATCTTCAGGAGCTCGGTAACCTCTCTAATGGATGCACCATGTCAGGGTCGGGACTCTTATGGACTTATATTACTGTATTATTTTCAACCTTATTTCCTTTTAGTTCAACATCCACATATCTATGTTTACAAAAATGGACAATCACCTTCTGGTTGTCCTTTACCTTTTTTCAAGCATCATTTCTTGCCTGAGTTGAACTACTACACCATACACATCACCAAACTTGTCAATTACCTTCTTTTCTGGAACAACTTTTGGTGCAGCTCTTGTACCATTTGCTGTTACCCCTCAACGTGTCACTCTGTTCCATCCTGTTCTTCCACACGTTCTCAGTTGAAGGTAGAGTTGTCTCGCCTGCAACTCCTCGTCCTTCCTCTTTTCTCGCTGTTGCACCTCCCTCAGCACCACCACGCATCTGTGGCTTCTTATTCCAAATTGAAGAACCTGCATTATGCGAGCCGCCACAGTTGCAACAGCACGGCACATGTTGCCCACACTTTATTTTATTTCCACATTCTATTGAATTATGATTTTTCCACAGTAACGACACCGACATTCACATTAACATTTCCAGACCATATGTCCCGAATCCAGGAAAAAAAAGTCAGAAAAAAAGGCACGGAAAAACCTAACCTAACTTAACCTAACCTAACTTAACCTAACCTAACTTAACCTAACCTGTTAGGTATTCTGGGTAATAAGTTCTATATACAGGAGAGAACACAAACACCTGTATAGTTTTGTAGGTTCGGTTTACTGGATAAGAGTATGTACACAGAGGTGGGTAGCACTGCTCCCTAGCTAGGGTCCTGGTCAACTACCATAGACGACGTATGGCAAGTGATACATTAGCAGCTTCCATACGTCGCCAGGCACATTAATTAAGCGTGTGGGATATGGTAATAACATTGCCACACGCTGCTGGCTAGGCTGAATAAATATAAATGGAGCACATACATAATATACATACATAATACATAATCCAGCATACATAATATACATACACCTCCCTCCCCCCTATACGCTCATAGCAAAGTCTTGAGCGGACCTTTTCTTCTGGATCCGTTCTGAGCGTCGAGGGGCTTCATCACTGGGAAGGGTATGGGACTCAACACTGGTGGCGGGGCCAGCAGAAGGCATTGTTACGGGGCGGAGAAAACGGCGGTTCCTCCACCACACACGACCACTGGGTAACCGCACCTGGTAGTCCCGTGACCTGCCGAGACCCATGACTACGCCTACTTTGTCCCAACGTAGGGAGGTCGGGTCCTGAACACGGACTTGGGTGCCGACACTCAACCTGGGGAGAGAACGGGCGTGGTCGTTGTAGCGGGCGACGACGTCCTGAACACGTTCGGCGGCTCGGCGATCACAATCCTCTGTCTTGGCCTGCCACTCCTTGGAGAAGGATTGAGGGTGAGCAGGGACACAAGAACGAAGGGGGCGTCCATACAAAACCTGGGCAGGGGAGCGTCCGGTGTAGTTAGGTGTGTTGCGGAGTTCAAGAAGACCCCGGTCGAAGGCCTCGCAGTCAATGTTCCCAGAAGGGGCCACCTTAAGGATGAGGTGCTTCAGGGATTTGACAGCAGCCTCAGCGTGGCCGTTGGACTGCGGGTAATGGGGCGATGACAACACATGCCGGACTCCCCATCGGTCGAGGAACACAGCAAAGTCCCGGCTTGTGAACTGAGGCCCTCCGTCGGTTCGCAGGCGTACAGGAACGCCCACGTCACGGAAGTAGTGGCGGAACTTGCTGATGGTGGCGGCAGACGTCGTGTCATTACCGCCCTTGATGACAACCGGCCAACCAGAGAGACGGTCGACGATAACCAGGAAGGACTTTCCTGACACACAGAAAAAGTCGGCCGACACAGACTCAAAGGGGCGGGTGGGGTTGTCGTCACTCATGAAGGGTACCTGCTGCTGGCTGGGTTGTAATACGTGGCGGGGCTTACACACCTGGACAGCATTGGAGATGTCGGGGTCGATGCCAGGCCGGAACACAGTCTGTCGTGCAAGTCGTTTGGTGGCCTCAGCTCCACGGTGACTGTCGTGAAGGCGAGCCAGGGCGTGGGGACGTGATGCAGCAGGGACAACTACCAAAGGAGAGGTGTCACTGGCCAGAGGTAGGGGTAGGGCGGCAGCAGGGTAGTTGCTGCTCCCTTCATGCACCCTGTTGGCGTAATTTACCTCGAGAATCGGTGTTGGGAAGTCCTGGGAGATGATGGCCAACTCTTGACAATGTCTGTAGGACAGCAAGGGAGTCGGGACACCATTATGCACGTCAATCCAGGCCTGACACGACCTGTTGCCAAAGGTGACATGTGCATAGAGTGAACCCAGGGCTGGGGCCATCTGTGAACCATCTGCCATGAAGCGGAGGTCCTCGGGAGGCGGTCCTAGATCGCTTGGAGAGAGCCCCAAGCATCGCAAATGCTGGGGACCGATGACTGTAGCATCAGCGCCGGTGTCGGGCAACATCTGAAGACGGGATGACACACCGCCGTAGGTCACGATGACGCTGATGTACTGGGGGACTTTGGTCCTGGGATGCGAGGAGTACACCCTCCTAAAATGGGTCGGGCTTTGTCCAGGGTCGTCGTGCCTCTGATTTGGCGACTGTGGGCGGCCCTCTCTGGTAGAAGGGCGCTGAAGCTTCCGTTGACGCTGTTCCTTGGGTTTGTTGGGAGGGCAACACTTGTCATAGTGGCCCAGACGGCCGCACACATTGCACTGGACGCGTTTGGCTGGGCACCGTACTGTGAGTGACCAGTGGCCCTTACGGTCACAACTGTTGCAGGTAGACTGAGCAGCTGGACATACCTGTGTTCCGTGCTGCTTACCACAGTTGTTGCAAAATGAACCGGGCGTGGACGTGGTGGGCGAAGGCGTAGGAGCAGACTTCTTGTCCTTCTTGTACCGGGAAACAGCGCGTACAGCTGTAGGGGGAGCTCGGATGGCAGAGGTGGCACACCTGGCAGCCTCATAGGAGCGACATATCGTCAACACATCCTGAAGAGAAGAGGAAGAGTCGAGGGAGGTGAGGCGTTGGACAAGTTCCTCGTCCTTAACACCCATCAGGATCACCTGCTTCAACTGGGTCTCCTCGCACTGCTGGTGGTGGCCTAAACATATATCTACCTCTTCCGAGGCTCTCTTAAGACGTACATAAAAAGCGTCAAAAGACTCACCCTCCATCTGTCTGCAGCTAAACAATTCCCTCCTGCGCAGAGCTTCATTCTGCTGTCCTTTGATGTGCCGTTGTAGAACGTCCAGTACCTCCTCTACAGACAGCGAAGAGGTTGGGGGTACCTGCAACGTATGTTCTAAGACACGCTGAACTTCCAAGGACAGGCACATACGCAGCTGGATGAGTTGTTTAGGCTGTGACAAACTCTGGAGATCCACCATTGTAGCATAATCAGCCCACCGCCGCCGCCATTCGCGAAAAGTCTGGAAATTTACATCAGGCTCCAAGATGGGCGGTGTTTGAGCTGCTGCTTTAGGTGGGGCTGGGGGGCGTGAAGGAAGCATGGATGAGGTATCTGAACCGTTCAGTACCGAGGCAGTGTTAGAGCCAGGGGCTTGGTTAACAGTGAGGCGAGATATCAAGGCTTCAAACCGTGCACTGTCTTCCATTCTCCGTTGGTGGTCTCGTTCTGCCTCTGCTTGCCTTCTGTGCTCATCCGCCAAACGTCTGTGAGCTTCATCCTCGCGTCTCTCATCTCTCATAAACTTCATTAAGGCAATTATCTCTGGAGATAACGCTGAATGTTGAGGTGAAGGGCTGCGCGATGTTGTGGGAGCTGGGCCGGCCTGGTCATCCATCTCTGGGGGACTATCATCCGCTTGACTCATCCAGGCGCTGGGTCCACGGCTACGTAAGGCATGAGACATAACTACTTTATCTGTGTACTGTGTCTTAAATCAGTGTTGACCGGTCAGCCCGTCGTATCAACAAGATTTCAGACAAAAATTTAATTAAATACACAGATAAGTAGGTTATATATATAAAATATATATAATGAAGCCGCGCGGTCAGCAAGTGTTAGTACATGTATGTGTGTGTGTCCCAGGCAGGCAGAGCGTCTCGCCCCAGCTGTGAGGGGGGGTGGAGGCGGCGCTGTGAGGGAGGGGGGTGGAGATAGGAGTAGCTCAGTCGCTCTCTGTAAACGGTCAGAGGAGGGTGCGCTGAGCTCTACACCCCACAAATGCCCAGAACATGCCGTATACCTTGGAAATCCGTTCGAACAAGGTCACACATGAATGGCACGAAACACACAATGCACTAAACACTTCACAGAAAATCACTGTCACTGACACTGCTCAAAGTTGCGAAATTCTTCGAGGGATGACGCGGGGTTGACCCAAGGCGGGGATCCATCAGCCGGCTTTCCACAAACTTGCACTAATCACTCGTAATAATCCAGTAAAACTACGCACTGCGCCATGTTAGGTATTCTGGGTAATAAGTTCTATATACAGGAGAGAACACAAACACCTGTATAGTTTTGTAGGTTCGGTTTACTGGATAAGAGTATGTACACAGAGGTGGGTAGCACTGCTCCCTAGCTAGGGTCCTGGTCAACTACCATAGACGACGTATGGCAAGTGATACATTAGCAGCTTCCATACGTCGCCAGGCACATTAATTAAGCGTGTGGGATATGGTAATAACATTGCCACACGCTGCTGGCTAGGCTGAATAAATATAAATGGAGCACATACATAATATACATACATAATACATAATCCAGCATACATAATATACATACATAACCTACATGCAATGACATCATAGATATGTTGTGTTGTCAATGTGTACAAGTCAAGTGACTTTTCCTGTGACTAATTCCGTTCATCTATGGCCTCACCACTTGTAACACAGGACAGGTTGCTCAATAAACTTTGCAGTTCTCCTATATCCTATTACAGAAATGAATATCTTCTCCGGAACGTCTCCCTTCATCAGGCTACCACTTGGTTCTTCTTCTCACCTCGGATTTCGTGTCGCTTTGCCCATATGAATCGTGTATCGTCAAGTAGAAAATCAGGATCCAGTATAACCGGGTACATGAAGACGATCACCTTGGTGTGGTGTTCTGCATCTTGAGGCATCGTCATAATCACCTCCTTAAATCATGTCGTCGTCAAAAAATTTACCGCCTCATCCCCAGCTACAGTCAGATAGGAATAAATACGACCTTCCTTAAGCAGGGGTTCAAACTTCCTATGCACTCTTCCCAGTGTAGCAGCCTACAGCAACCGCTCATAGAATGACATCCTTAAATCACTTGGAAAGTTCAAACTCCTCCTACCTGAGCAGTTTTTACCACCCGGGTACTTTCCCGATGATCCATTCGACCAACCTGCAGTGTTTTATTCACAGTTGAATTCTTTCTGCTCTCTTCTGTGTGTGCAGTCCTCTCCTTCCTGTTATTCATGATCTCATCACGGTCACTTCCTTCGCCTCCTCTCGTCTCCTCTTCTTTTCTTTCTTACTAATCACCCTCTTGAAAACTGTCTGTCACCTCCATTGTTGTTGGCCGCGGATCATCTGCTTCCGAATCGCTATTTGAAGCCGCAGGTCGTCTTCTAAGCTGTTCAGTAGTGCATTCTTTTCTTCTGTAACCAAAGCCTTCACAAGTTTCTGCCCACCACTTGCCCCAGGCATGGTGCAAAGCTTAGGCAGCCAGTGAAAATCAGCAGTGTTGTCGCAGAGTACAAGACTGACACGTCCGACCAGAACAGCCAGCTTTCAGAAAATGCCCTGCTTCACAAGATTGAAGAAGCTGCAAGTCCAGAAAACTTTGAGGGCAATTTTTTTCGGAGTGAGAGTTGTGAACTCTTGGAACAATCTGCCAGAGAGTGTTGTGACGGCGCTGAGTGTGAGCTCTTTCAAGACTAGACTTGACCAACACTGGAGCAAGTTCAAATACATTCAGCTTCAGGAGCCAGTGCCTGCCCAGCACTTGCTAACAGTGTGTAACAAAGACGTGACTGACCGCCCAAGCAGCTAATGAGCCCTCGATCAGTGGTGAAGAAGGTAAAAGGAAACAGGTTATTCCTTAGTGCGATGCTTTAGTAGCGGCGGTCGCAGGTGTTACTTATTTTGTAGTGGCAGATATTTTGCATGACCACCACGAACTCCCTGTCGCAGCTAAAGATAGTGTTGGTGGAGGAAATGGTTAATACGAGAAGGAAAAAATAAAAATAATTTATTCTGTAGCATTTCCGTCAGAAATTTTTATTTTATTTGTTTTAATATTTTAACCGATAAAATTACTAATATTACTTGTTGACGTAGAAGGAAATTGTGGGTTAAAATACTATATACTATTATAAGTAGGTGTTGGCAATTTCTAACTATTAACCGTATTTATTAAAAACGATACGACTGCACAGAAACTGACCTAATCAACCTAACCTACTTAACCTTACCTAACTTCTTAATAGGGGGTGCTCTGTATATTAAGCAGAAAGAACTTACTTTTACATCAAGTAGCGATGGAAGCACCTTTTTTTTTTCAAGCGGTAAGATGTAATTTTACTTTTTTATACGATCGGTTGTTGCACTGAAAGACATTTTTTCTTCACTGTCAGTTCTCTGCCACATTTTGAACACTTGCACATCCTGTCATCTAGTTCATGTTGACATGAACTTTTGGAGACAGATAACTTGTGATACGATACCGACCACAACGCCGTTAAAAAACAAAAGGGCTACTCTGGTTAGCTTCTCTTTGAGGAAGAACAATAACTATACTAGAGTTGCCATAACTGAACATTAAAAAAAGAGGACGCTCCCGAAGACATCCCCCGCCCGGCACACACAGGCTAATATACAACATACATGGTATAGAAATCTTAAAAAAAATATTACCTTTGCTTAAGGCTGAATATCTTCATTCCCTTAGCTGCAGTCTTCTTCCCCCACTGTGTGTGTGACTTGGTGTGCCCATGCATACTTTTCTGTAGATCGGATCTTTTTCAGTATTGGCTGATTGCTCTTTAGAAAGGTATAGAAGTCACTACAAGATGTTTCTCTGAAGTTGTACTGTACAGTCAGAATGCCTTTCATTGTTTCAACACTCAATTTATTCCTTTCCTTTCTCCATTGACTTTGCATCAGTGAAAAAACTATTTCTACATTTGCATTGTGAAATGATATCGCAAAGAAGAATTGTGCAATTCTGAGTGGCATTCAATGTTCTTTGGTTTTTCAAAGTATCTGGTCCACTCTTTATGTGTTGGCAGATTACTAAATTCTTCATCACTCTTGTAATTTTCCACAAACTGCTTCAGGTTACTAACTTGGTCAAAACACTTCATCAACTTCTACCCCCTTATCAATCAAATATTTGACAGCTAAGTTGACAACACCGTACAGGAGTACAAGTGACTTATGAGCTGACGAAAACTGAACGAGATCTCTACGGTTTCCACCTTCTCTCTCTCTCTCTCTCTCTCTCTCTCTCTCTCTCTCTCTCTCTCTCTCTCTCTCTCTCTCTCTCGTCATTACAGTTTCATGTTTTTTTTGTTCCGTGGAGAAAATGATGGAAGATGAAATTCCGGACTTTTGAAGAATTTTAAAAATTCCTTCCGGATGAAGATTTCGAGACCTAAATGGAGGACATGTCCGGGAAAATACGGACGTATGGCAACCCTAAACTATACGCACCTACAGTTCACTTCACTAGTATCCAATGATACTCGAAAGAAATTGGAAATGTATCCCAACCTATAATATGGGAGTCGAATTATGAATCCCATCATTTATACATAGAATAGGTTCAAGAACCAATGCGCACATTGCAGAACATTGTGGCAACATAGATTAAAAAAAAAACCGTAATATAAACCTGTTTTAAATAACGTTTAAAACACGACACACACACGTGGAAGAGACGGCTAACACCCGAAGGACATCATAGAATTCGTTTACATTTTCCACAGGTGTTGTTTGTGATAGTAAGTAATAAAAACGACATGTCATGCCAACATTACACAAAGACTAACATCTCAACGTTATGATTATCATTAGAAAATTGTTTATTTAACATTTCCGCAACGGTTTTTTATTTAAACGTTTTTTTTTTTCATAATATATAACGTTATGTGTTAGCTGGGAGCTCCTCTTACAGTGACCCTATTATAATGAATCATCTTAGAAACAGAGTAGCAAAACCTCTGAATTCAAAATGTAAATAAACGTTTGTCATGTTGTATTGTAGTGGATTTCTCCCCTACAAACGCTGTTTGTCGCTGAGTGGCCGACCCCGCGAATTCCCCAGTGTATGCCTCGTGGTCTAGGTCAACCAGCGCCGCCTTACATGACGGAGGTCAACTATTAAGCCACGCCTACCTCCGCTATATAAGAACGGACCTCTCTTCAGACCCTTCACTGCTGAGCAGCCAGCCCTCCTTCTACTGTTGACGACCTGACTACAACTCGACCTCTCTGTCGATCACTGGCCTTCCGAGAAATCCTTTTGAGGGCAACGCCCCTTGGGGGTCTCCGCCTTTGGAAACGACCACGACTGTCACCGGACTACCTCACGAGCGTTCAGGACTGTCAACGCTAGTTAGCCCTCCCCACGGGTAGAGTGAGTGACCCACACTCCTGCTGGAGGGCAGCTATTGATTGGCAGTACTGACGTGGTTTGAGGTCTTTCTCTCTTGCTGAAATCCTTCCTTACTTACCCTGGCCGAGGCACCTGCTTATATTTAAGTATTCGTGCTAGAGCCCCTCCAGTGGAGCACACCTCACAGTAGGTGGGATTGTGTGTGTCCGTTGGGGGTCGGGGGAACACAGGCCAATCCGGCAGTGGAAAACAGTGATAGTGCAGTTACACCACTGTCCGGGGGTCGCCTATAGGCACACTAAGAAGGGTCTTCAATAACCTTCTTTATCACCCACAATTATATGCTAGGAAAACACAAACAAATAAACCAATGGCTACCAAGGTTAGACTCAAGATCATAGACAAGAGAACAGCCCCTTCACGTTCTCAGATAACGGAAACAGCGTATGGTACACTCAATGTACCCTTCACAAGGATTTTCTCCTCGAACGATGGATATACTGCAATATGTAGGGACTACAGGGATGCAGATACCATTCTGAGCCCTGAGGGAATGCAAGCCTTTGGAGACATAGGACTCCAGGTCATTATGCCACCAGAGGTTAAAGCAAAAAGATCAGTATTTGTACGTGGACTTGACTACGAATTTGGAAAGCACTCGGCACAAGAAATAAAAAACAACTGGTTAAAAATCGAAGAAGTGGTAAAAATAAAGCAATACACTCATTGCCTAAAGCTGAGATTCACTGACACCTCAATGGCAGACAAGGCCCTGGAAACTGGAATCTTAGGGTTCAACATGTCAGTACTCCCTAAACAACTAGAAAGGGAGAAATATGTTAATATTCTCACCTGCTTCATCTGCTATGCACATGAATCACATGCAACAAAAGACTGTCCTCAAAAGGAACTTAAAATATGTTCGGAATGTGCAGAAGAAGGCCATACCTTCCGGGACTGCAAGAATCATGCCAAAGCTTGTATAAACTGTAAAAATCAGAAGGAACCTGGATATAAGACCCACAGAACCCTAGCAATGGCCTGTCCATACAAGAAGAAAATAATAAATGAAAAAGTAGCAAAGGAAAAACAACAACAAGAACAGAAGGAGAATATAAGAACATAAGAAAGTGGGATACTGCAGGAGGCCGACTGGCCCATACAGGGCAGATCCCTTTCACACCCATCCCAGCACTTCCATGTGCCTATCCAACTTCGTCTTGAAGCTCCCTAGCGTCCCCGATCCTACTATAGCACTCGGTAGCCTATTCCACATATCCACAACTCTATTACAAAACCAGTGCTTGCCTATATCCTTTCTGAATCGGAATTTATCTAATTTAAAGCCATATTTGTTCTAGTTATTTCGCTATTACTGAGCTTCAGAACATCTTCCATTTTACCCTTGTTATCCCACTTACCCACTTGTACACCCCTCATCATATCTCCCCTAACTCTACGCCTCTAATGAATGTAAGCCTGCTTTTTCTTCAGTCTTTTTCTTCATATGGAAGGTTTCTAATATTATGGATCATTTTGTCATTCTTCTTTGTACTCTCTCCAAAGAATCTATGTCCATTCTATAATAAGGACACCAGAACTGAACCGCATAATCCATGTGTGGCCTCACTAATGCTAGGTAAAGTTTCAAGATAACGTCAGCAGTTCTGTTACTCACAGACCTAGATATGAACCCAAGAATCCTGTTTGCCTTGTTGCGAACGCTAATACATTGTTTTCTAGGTTTCAAGTCGTTGCTAACAAATACACCTTGATTTTTTTCACAAACTGAGTTTTCTATTTCCGTGTTACCTAGTTTATACTTAACGTTTGTATTCGTCTTCCCTATCTGTAGTACCTTGCATTTATCACTATTAAAATTCATTCGCCAGTCTACTGACCACTCATGTAAGGTATCTAGATCTCTTTGAAGGTGTTCAAAGTCACTGTCTGAATTTATCACTCTCCCCATTTTGGTATCATCTGCAAATTTACTAATCCTACTAGTTATGCCTAAATCAAGATCATTAATGAATATAACAAACAGCAGAGGGCCTAATACAGATCCCTGGGGAACTCCGCCATGACCGCACCCCAGTCTGACTTTTAATCCATTTATGCTGACTTCGTTTCCTACCAGTTAACCATGACCTAATCCATTTTAATACTGATCCACCTATTCCATGTGCTTCTACCTTCTTATCAATCTCTCATGAGGGGACTCTATCGAATGCTTTACTGAAATCTAAATAAATTATATATCATATGACTTATCATTATCTACCGCTGCTGCTATTAAAGAAAGTAGATTGAAAACAACCGAATACA